>NC_135895.1:27382165-27855444 GCF_964194155.1 Cetorhinus maximus | reverse complement strand
GTCAGTACACCCACAGTGCTGTTGGGGAGGGAATTCCAGGATTTTGACCCAGTGACAGTAAAGGAACGGCGATATATTTCCCAAGTCAGGATGGTGAGTGGCTTGGAGAGGAACTTCCAGGTGGTGGTGTTCCCAAGCAACTGCTGCCCTTGTCCTTCTGGATGGTACAGGTTGTGGGTTTGGAAGGAGCTGTCGAAAAAGCCTTGGTGAGTTTCTGCAGTGCATCTTGTAGATGGTACACACTGCTGCCACTGTGCGTCGGTGGTGGAGGGGGCGAATGTTTGTGAATGGGGTGCCATTCAAGGGCAATAAGGGATGGGCAATAAATAATGGCCTAGCCAGTGATACCCGACATCCCATGAATGAATTTTTTTAAAAATCAAGCAGGCTGTTTTGTCCTGGATGGTGTCAAGCTTGAGTATTGTTGGAGCTGCACTCATCCAGGCAAATGGACAGTATTCCATCACATTCCTGACTTGTGCCTTGTAGATGGTGGGCAGGCTTTGGGAAGTCAGGATGTAAGTTACTCGCCACAGGAATCCTGGCCTCTGTCCTGCTCTTGTAGCCACAGTATTTATATGGTTAGTCCAGTTCAGTTTCTGCCTAATGCAATGGGTGGCAGAGCATCTGTCCGTTTTTGGCAGGGAGGTGTTTGCATGTTCACATTGAGATTTAGAGAGACTATTTACAATTTCAGGTAGGGTGGTGAGTGATCTAACCATTAGAAATGAATAATGTTGCTGTTTGACCATGCCATTTTTTATTTGAAGAAACAACATTGAGAAGTGAGCTGCCTCTGTAATATACTTAAGCTTAAGGCTGAGCAGAAGAATCTGGAATTAACATTTTGGTTCAAGTTTGTCTGCTTACAACACACTAACAACATTTTCCATGCTTAGGCCTGTCAATGTTCTATGTATGAACAAATTTTAACGTACCAGTGAATGTATCTTGCCTTGAAGAGGTTATGATCAAATGCTGTAGACCACTAAGAATAAGCTAACAGAACGCTGCCTCGGAACACAGCTATTACTTTATTCTGTAAGTGGGACAGACATGCAATAAGTTGTCAATCAGCTCAGCAGTGTGCTTGAGAGTGACCACAAGAGCCAAAATCTGGCACCAGAATTCTCTCCACCCCAGTATCTCACACAGAGCCTAGATAGGTTTTAATAGGGAGGCTGATTGACTAGTGTACAAGGAGGTACAGCTGTGCCAACCATCTCCTGCTTCTAATTACTGCAGATCGGAGCACATAGCAGCAGTGCTGTGATTGTGATCAGTGAAGAAAGACAGTGCCCAGCCTTGCAAAGATGATGAAAGATCCAACTATGACAGCATCTGCACACTGTCACCATTGTACAATGGTTGAATGATCACAGATGGCATTGCCCAGCCTCCTGCAGCAATATCAAGTGACAAAATTCAGAACTGCTCGAGGTTGCAATCACCTACACCAAAGATGGCCAAAAGAAAAAATCTATTAAGTCCAAAAATACAGAAATTCACATCCTCTCACCCAACCATCAAGAATGCATGGCTCACTACTGTCAAGTGCTTTTATGTCAATACTAGGGGTAGGAAGCAATGTAACAATGTTCCCTGTAAAATTTTGTTGTTGTGTGCAGTCTTTAAATTTTTTTGCACAGCCGCAGGTATTTAAGATGAAACAAGGCCCATGCGGTACAAGGAATGCATAAAGTTAGCATGCAGGTACAACAGCAATTAAGAAGGCAAATAGCATGTTGGCCTTTATTGCAAAGGGATTGGAGTACAAGAATACACAAGTCTTGCCACAATTGTACAGGGTTTTGGTGAGGCCACATCTGGAGTAGTGTGTGCATTGTTGGCCTCCACATTTAAGAAAGGATATATTTGCATTGGAGGCAGTACAGTGAAGGTTCACTAAATTGGTCCCTGAGATGAGGGGGTTGTCCTCTGATGACAGGCTAAGTAAATTGGGCTTATATTCTTTGGAGTTAGGAAGAATGAGAAGTAATCTTGTTGAATCCTACAAAATTCTGAAGGAGATTGATAGGGTGGATGCTGATGCTGAGAGGTTGTTTCCGCTGGTCAGGGAGTGTAAAACATGGGGACAGAGTCTCAGAATAAGTGGCCGATTATTTAGGACTGAGATGGGAGGAGAAATTACTCCCCTCAAAAGGTTGTGAATCTTTGGAATTCTCTACCTCAGAGGATTGTGGATACCCCATCATTGAACACATTTAAGGCTGGGATAGAGAGATTTTTGGCCTCTCAGGGAGTTAAGGGATATTGGGAGCAGGCAGGAAAATGGAGTTGAAGCCCAAGATCAGCCATGATCAAATTGAATGGCAGAGCAGGCTTGATTGGCGATGTGGTCTAGTCCTGTTCCTATTTCTTGTGTTTTTGTACTTTCCAGGCTGCTGTGTGGCTGCACACAAGCATAGCTTAGTAGGAACATTGGTAGGAAGCAGTAGTCAGTAGAATTCTCAAGAGATTTTCTCTGATATGCTTTATCATACTTGTGTTCCAGGACCCCTCTCCACATGATCATTAAGACTCTCATATAACAAAGTCAATTACATAAAACACTATTGGGTTTTCTTAAGTCTTAGACTGGTCCTTCATTCTGATCAACACTGTCCAGTATACACTATATGCTTGACATTCACAAACTGCTTCAACATGCAAGCCTAAAGATTTCTGTCAAAGATTTGGTTGCTTATTAAATGTAATACAAGTCCTTTGGCAAGAAGAATAGAAAAGCAGGATATTATTTATAAAAGAGAGAGACAGCAGAGGGACCTGGATGTCCTTGTGCATGAATCACAAAAAATTAGCATGCAGGTATAGCAAGTAATTAGGAAGGCAAATGGCCTTTATTGCAAAGAGTTGGAGTATAAAAAAGTAGGGAAGTCTCACTACAACTGTACAGGGCATTGGTGAGATGACATCTAGACTACTGTGTACAGCTTTGGTCACCTTATTTAAGGGGCACATACTGGAAGCAGTTCAGAGAAGGTTCACTCAGCTGATTCCTGGGATGAGGGGTTTGTCTTACGAGGAAAGATTGAAAAGCTTGTGCCTATACTTATTGCAATTTAGGAGAATAAGAGGTGCTCTTATTGAAACATATAAAATTCTCAGGGTTCTTGACAGGGTAGATGCAGCAGTTTCAAAATAAGCAGTCTCCTATTTAAGATGGAGATAAGGAGGAATTTCTTCTCTCAGAGGATTGTTAGTGTTTGGAACTCTTCCCCGGTGAGCAGTGGAGGCTCTGTCAAGGGGGCCAAGGGTTATGGGGAGCAGGCATGAAAGGCCCCAGTCAGATCAGCCAAGATTGTGGAGCAGATTCAAGGGGCTGAATGTCCGACTCCTCCTATTTTTTATGTTCTTATGTGGCAAAGAACCAGAGCTTTTACTTTTTTCTCAGGAATGAATTCATGTCCTTGCAGAAAACTTTTGAAAGGGTCACAATGTTCCATTGGGCCTTGACTTGTCGGTCCCTTTACAATCCTTAGAAGCGCCTTGTTTCTGAAGCCTTGGGCACTCCTCCATTCCTCCACTATCTGCTCTCCTTCCTTTCCTGGCATCTTCCCATTTAAATGCAAGTGAAGTATTAATTCTGAAATCTGAATTTAAAGTTATTGTGGAAGCCACAGGCAGCCATAGGACAATAGATGCTGCTTCTTTACTAGACAAGTTCTCCTGTTGTTCACATTTGTAAAATTAGTAGTTGGTGAAACATTGTGGTCACCTCAAGCTGTTAATATTGATTCCCATTTTACACAAAAGAATGCAGTGTTTTTGATACTCTTAAAAGAAATACTTGCTCCAGGTATAGCTTTCTCATATTATATTTGCAAGATTTCCAGGTATCTGGCATATCTTGAAAGGGAAAGGAAGGTCTCCTCCGGGGAATACTGCTCATAGTACATCTCTGCCTAGGCAAAATATGGCAGTACATACATATTTCTCTCTGCACATCTCTCATGGTTTTTGCATGTGGTGATTTCAAGCATACACTGTATTGTCTCCTGTAACATACATTTATCAGAGTGACTGATCTTGGATGATTGAATAACTCAAAGTGCATTTTTACTGTATTTTAGAGTATAGTGCTATTAATAGGCTCAAATGAGCTTGGATATCTGAACACTAATCATTGATTAAGAGGCCTGAGGAGTTACATGCTGTGATGGAGAACATAATATTTTGTTGGTACATTAAATATTTTTTATATATGTATTCAATATAATTTATATTTTGAAAATGTTAGAAAAAAAAATTATGCGATTTTATATTGGGGGCAGTTTGTGTGCTGTGGGAAAGGCTGCTTTTGTGCTGAGTGACTGATGGTTGCTTTTGGAAGCACTGGCGAGGCATGCAAGAGTATTCTAGAGCCTGAGAATAGTGGGTCAGGGTTTGGCAATTGTGAGAATGGAGATGCAGGTCATAGCAGCCAATGGTGGAAGGCTGGTGTTAGGTTCCATTGGACACATCTGGAATGAGGACATGGCAATATTGGAAAGGTCAGAAGTTTAAGAATGGAAGTAAATAGCTGTGTAAGTTGGGCTAGGTTTGTGGGTCTTGAGAAATAGGAGGGGTAGTTACATCTGGCAGCATTTGGGAACGGGTTTATGTCAGTGAAAGGTTGGTGGGGGAGGTAGGTGATGGTGGTCAGCAGTGCTAAAAGGTGGTAAAGCTTTGGGTCTTGGGATAGAGGTAAGAGGCAGCAGAGAACATGAAGCACTGAAGGGGGCTGGGAGGGAATGCACCAATGTTCAGGGCAGGTAGGAATGAGTGGTGAAAGAGGCATAAATTTGAAGAAAAGCAAAAACAGTCATGCAGAAGTAACAAGATAAACTAGGAGAGAAGGTAGATGAGAAACAAGAGGATCAAATGGGAAAGGACAAGGTGGGGGGCAAGCACAGTAGCTCAGTGCAAGTGGGTGCAGAGGGCGAGGGCATTGGGAGGGAAGCTTGGATGCTCAGAGGTTGAAAGTGAGTAGACGGAAAAGAGGTGAAAGAGAATTCAGGCTGCCATCTCTCAGAAGGCTGAAACAACACCAGTCTTTTATCAAATGTGGAAATTCACCCTGACACTAACAAAAGCTGGGTTCCTGTCACAAGTTCACGGTGGCAAGCCTGTGCCAATATCAAGGAGGACAAAAGGCTGAACTGAATCTGGGTGTTGCTATGGAACACAAACCATCTTGGAGAAGCTGCTGGATAGGGTTAAAATGGAATAGAATGAAGGCTACATTTACTTATGCTGCAACATGAGGGGGAGCACTTCCTACACATGTGCGAATGCAGTGTCAATTTCTGTGACATCACTAACAGCCAGACAGCTGCCTGCATTTAAATGGAAAAATGACAGAAAAGAAAACCCCACATTGTTCTGGTTCTCCACACCCCACGGGCCCTATCTGGTTCTCCTGGCCATTCCCTCATGAAAAAAGTGGCAAGAAGAGGTGGAGGGAGGATTGCGAGGAGGAGTGGCAAAAGGAGCATGCAGAGGGCCAGAACCGTAATTTCAGAACATAGGACTTAGGAGCAGGAGTAAGCCATTTGGCCCTTTGAGCCTGCTCCATTATTCAACAAGATCATAGCTGATCTGACTGTGGTCTCAACTCCACTTTACTGTCTGCCCCTCCATAACCCTTAGGTCCCTCGTCAATCAAAAATTCAAACTCAGTCTTGAATAAATTCAATGACCCAGCTCCAATGCTTTCTGGGGAAGAAAGTTCCATAGACTAACCACCCTTGGAGAGAAATAAAATCTCATCTCCATCTTAAAAGGGAGACCTCTTATTTTTAAACTGTGTCCCCTAGTTCTAGTTTCCCCCACGAGAGGAAACATCTTTCTAGCATCAACCCTATCATGTCCCCTCAGGATCTTAAATGTTTCAATAAGATCACCTCTTATTCTTCTAAGCTCTAATGGGTAGCGGCCTAACCTGTTCAACCTTTCTTCATAAGATAAGCCCTTCAATCCAGAATAAATCGATTGAACCTTCTTTCAACTGCTCCTGATGCATTTATATCCTTTTTCAAATGAGACCAAAACTGCACACACTAGTCCAGATATAGTCTCACCAATGCCCTATATAGCTGCAGTAACGGGTGCACAATAATGACATGAGCGATTGGTGGAACCGTGTGTGCGGTGGCAGCCTGAGTGGGAGCTGACTTCCTGATTTCATTTACCTGTTTGGCAATGGCAGTTTCAGTGAAAGACAGGTTAAAACATAGAAGTGAATTACATGTGACTGTCAAACGCAATAGAATTAACATGACTAGAAGTAGTAGTTAAAGGGACTAAAAAGAGACAAGATACTATGCACACATTAGCAGATCTCCTGTGACATTGCTCATGTTGAGTTGGAGGATATGGGATGTTTAAAATTAGTTCACGTATGAAAATGGACTCAGGGATCACCACGTGCAATTAACCTACACCCAGTAAACGTGATGTAGGTACTGAGTTACATTGGCGCTGTCTGCTATATGATTGCTGTGTGTATCCATGCTATTCGTAGAACATCAGCAGGGGAGCCTGATAATGTGACTGGCTAGAGCTACTTAAAGGCCTACATTTCTTAAAAGGAAGCTGCACTGTGGCTGCAAATAATGGTGAGACAGTCTCTTGAAAGGTGAATCTATGCTATGCTACATTTAGGAATGCTGAACATATGAGAGAGCACCAAACTTTTCTGACACTGCACTGGAAATATTGGTGAAAGACCCAGAAAAAGACATCCTTTATACACAGGTAGCAAGAGGCCCTCCATACATACGCTCAGAGGCAGTGAGAAGAAAGAGCAGTAGAGGTCAATGTCAGGGGTGTAACTCCAAAGAACATGGATGAAACGCAGGAAGTTTAACGAGCTGACAAGAGTTGTCAAGGGGAGTAAAGTCATCTTCAAATGGCATATCCTATGAACTGCAACACTAGTCTCATCCACTGATTAATTCACTATAACCCCGTCACCCACCTGCCAACCTCAATCAATCAGTACTCAGCCCTTCAAATGCATATGCTTTACCTCACCCTTACACATTTACCATTGTTGCAGTCTGGCACCCACAACTTACAGCCTGCACACATTGGCAGCTATTCAACCATGACAACCACATTACTCAGACATATTACAAGACACTCACTGACACATTTCTTTCTTGTAGAAGGTGGTGCATAATAGGGGCAGCAGGAAAAGACTTCTGGAGAATAAGCCCACCAGCTTGCAGGGAAGGAGCATTGCTGAGGCTGTGGTCACTGCCCTAGCTGGAGGGATTGATGATGTTGGTAACTGCATACCTAATCCTCCTCCTTTTCCCACAACCTCTTCTGATCCACAAGCTGCTCAGCAAAAGCAAGACCAGGGAGGTAGAGCAGTGGGATAAAGGGAGCGAAGCCTGACAGCTCAGCAAGAGGACCAGCAACCGAGAATGGCAGGGACAAAAGCAGCAGAAATAGAGACACAGAGGCACTGCAATAGAGGGACCAGTGACCGAAAGACTGGGACCAGGACCACATAAGTGCCAGGTAAAGACCAGCTCCCCATGACATTCAATGGCTTTATCATCGCTGAATGCCCTATCAACATCTGGGGTTACTAACTTAACTGGGCCAGTCACTTGCATATTGTGGCTACAAGATCAGGTCAGAGGTTGGGAATTCTACAGCAAGTAACTCATCTCCTGACAAGGATTGCAGCAGTTGAAGGTGGTGACTTACCACCTTGTATTTCTGCCTTCTCAGTAGGATACACAAAAAACATACTGGAAATAATGGGGAACCAAGATTCTAAGGAGAGTGAAAAACAAAGTAATTAACATAATAAAGAAAAAGTACTAGAGAAATTTATGCCCGATTTTAGGCAGAGCCAAGGTGGTTTTATGAAAAGGAAATCTTGTTTGATAAACCTATTAAGGAGTGTTTTGAGTATCTAAACCCTAGTTACATCAAAGGGAACTAGTGCATGTGATATATTTGACTTTTCAAAATATATTCGATAATGTGCCACATAAAAGATTGTTACGCAAGGTAAAGATTCATGAGATAGTGGGAAATATATTTGTATAGGTACAGCATAGTTAAAAGACAGAAATCAGAATGTACAAATTAAAGGGTGCTGAGAAGGATCAGCGTCGGGCCTCATCTATTTACAATCTATATTTAATGACTTAGATGAAGGGACTGAGTGTACTGTATCTAAGTTTGATGATATAAAGCTAGATGGGAAAATAAGCTGTGAGGAGGACACAAAAAACCCTACAAAGGGATAAAGAAGGGCTTAGTGAGTGGGCTAGAAGATGACAGAGGGAGCCAAATGTGGGGAATTGTGAGGTTATTCACTTAGGTAGGGAGAATAGAAAAACAAGATTGTTTTCAAATGTTGAGAAACTATCAGAATATTGGTGTTCAGAGGGATTTGGATATTCTTGTACACAAACTACAGCAAGTTAAAATGCAGGTACAGGAAATAATTAGGAAGGCAAATTGTACCTTCGTCCTTCTGGCAAGGAGGTAGAGTACAAGAGTAAGGAATGCGCAAGGGTGATTGGCTTAATTTTGCATGTACTACATAATAATTGAATTCATAAAATTATATTGGAATTTACATTTTCTAATGGTTTTTATTTTTGTGTTGTTGGAAGGAGATAGTCGATGAAAGATGAAAAGTTAGTGGTGTGGGACTGTTGACGAATGAGGTGGTGTGGCTTAAGTTGCTGATATTGCTAGTGAATATTTTGAGTCAACAGATCCCAAGAAAAAAGGAGTTACTTTGTAGCCTTCCTTCCTCTTCCTGATGCTCTTGCTCCTCAACATTTTGTCTGAAATGTAGAAGCAAGGGCTCTCTCTCATAATGGCAAGGTTGTGCAAAATACTACAAATCTGAGCACGGCAGGGCTCCTCCAGCATGGTCCAGGCAGCAGAATCATTGCTTAAGGATGGTGTGCTCTATAATATTGCTTGTGGTCACATGGTTCTCATTGCAAACCTGCTGTACATGGGCTTTGGACCACAGTCATAAACCATGCCATGAGGGGATAACCCCCATCGCACAGTAGCCTGTCTTTGACATGCCATGGTGGCTTAAATACAGGAGACACAGAGGGTTGCTGTGAAATGAAGGAATCTTCACTGTTATAGCCTTCCGGACTTAATACTGAATTCAACAATTTCAGATCATAAACTCTCTCCTCCATCCCCACCCCCTTCCCGATCCCCCCCTTTTCCAATAATTTATAATTAAAAAATATATATTTTTCTTTTCCCACCAATCTTAAAATTTATTTCGGTCTATTGTTTTATCTCCACCTTTTAGCCCATTTTGATCCCTTCCCCCCACCCCACCTCCACTAGGGCCATCTGCCACTAGCTTGTCCTGCTTGCTACCCTTAATGTCACCATTAGCACATTCCTTAGCTAATATCACCACCATCAATACCCCTTTGTCCTTTTGTCTACGACATCTTTGGCAATCTCTTCTTTGCCTCCACCTATCACTGGCCCCCTATCCAGCTCTACCTGTCCAATCCCCCTCTACCAGCTTATATTTCACCTCATTTCTGTATTTCCTTAGTTCTGATGAAGAGTCATATGGACTTGAAATGTCAACTGTGTTCCTCTCCGCAGATGCTGTCAGACCTGCTGAGTTTTTCCAGGTATTTTTGTTTTTGTTTCAAATCTTCACTGTTGCCAGGATAATGCGCATTCACCTGCCTGTGGTCGCAAACCAATTCAATAAAATGGCCAAGTTCATATGAGCCGCACTCAAGGCAATGAGTGTGCAGTCAAAGCCACTCTGTCCTACAAGGAAGCCTGCAATTCAGGAAACTATTGTTCTCCCTCTGCCTGCCTGTCTCTGGCAGGGTGGAATGAGATGAAAGTGTTTGTGTCCAGAGGGCTTTAGTGACGTCCCTTATGCATAGTACACTTCAATCTGAGAGATGTTGCTCACAGCTCCAGCCAAGGAGCCAGATGCATAAAAGTTGAGAACTACAGTCACTTTGACAGCCAGAGGAAATGCAGTCCTTGTCCTGTTTCGAGATTGCAATTGCGGCTGCAGCATTCAGTCACGATTGTTGTTCTTACTGAAGTTCAGGTTAAGAGAATTATGCAGTAGACATGGCCTCCTGCTAAAGGAGAGCACTCCCAGTAAACTATTCAAACTTTAGCAAAATACTGTAAAGCTCCAAGAACATGTACAATTGCATCATCAGTCAGAAAAATAATCTAGCAACTAACCTGTAAGCAGTTCATGATCTTTTTAATTAGAGCTGGTGGAGACAGGAAGAAGCTTGAATGATTCAAAATGAAGTACATCACTCTTAAACTAGACTGGCTCCTCAATGTGTCAAAAATTTAAAATTCTCATTCGGCTATTTAAATCCCTTCACGGCCCTCTGTCTAGAACCTTCCCCAACCTACAATATCCTTTAAATTCTCCAGTCTTTAGACTCTGGCCTTTCAGACATCTTCCCTTCCCTTTAACCGCCTAGACAGTGCACCAAGATTCTGTGCTTCTCCTCAATTAAGGCTCTTCTTAAAACTTATCTTTTGGTTTCCCCTCCTGATGTCTTCTTAACACCCTCCCCTGCATTCATCTGCAATTATGCCACAGCTAGCACCTGCATTGGACTGACTCTTCTTCCCATTCTCAACTAAGAATAAAAATTATCCTGCCCCCACCACTCCACCCACCTTCAAACCCCAGCCGACTGAAGAAAACTCAGCCAGCACTGAGCACCAAATGGGTCTTCCCTGCAATAAATGATTCACTATCCCTCCCCACCACCTAATCCTGTCCCATTCCTGTCTGTCTTCACTTAGTAGAAATACTGGCCTGTAGTGAGCAGTAACTCACCCAACACCCAGTGAGGAATAAATTTCCCTTCAAGTCACTGAGAAAAAATAATCTGTGCCTCTTGCAGCCATTCACCCAGAAACAACCTAGTACCACCCCACTCTAATTTGAAAACTTCCTCTTCAGGAATTGGAATTGGGCCCTCACCTTGTGAGACTCCTTCCCCCACTGAGGGAAATTAAGACCAATATCACCCATAATTGTCTACTGATTGTTGCCCCTTCCCCTCCATCCGTCAACCCTTTCTCCTCCTCCTCTCTTTTCCTATCCATTTCTTCCTTTCAGCCACCTTTGAGTTCTCCTCCACCCACCTCTTATCTCCATCTCCCTCTCCACTTTGAAGAAATGAACCTTGGCATGGCAGTCATATTCTTCTTCATTGTAATCTGTCCATCCCTCCTCTGCAAGCTCCTCTCCTTGCCCTCATCTCCACCTTCTTCCTTCTCATCTACCTTCTACTCAGAGTTTCCACCCCTACTTGAGTTTTGTTATCCTACTGCCTTCTAACCTGGTTGACCTAAGTACTGACATTGATTAGGCCTCCCATGTGTAATATTGTAGGAGGTGGATTTTATGTATGCTAGCTAGTGTAAGTTAGTATACCTATATTCCTATGTAAATACACGTATAGGTTTCAGACTTACAACATTCACAGATGGACTTATTGGTAAGATTTGTCACTTAGGAGGCAATACACTACACAGCAGATTTTAACTGTGAAGTCCAGATAGGTCGGAACACTCAACTTAAGAAGCTGACACAAGGTTTGCCACTAACAATTGTAAGAGTGTTTGATACCTAACATAATTTTGTATAACTAAACTTGAACAACTATCAAAAGCCTATGCAATTAATCAGCTTTTTCTGCCATGTGGGTGTGTTCTTTGACATTTCAAGTGCAATCACTTTCAGCTTAAGAACTAAACTCTAGCCTCCAGGATGCAGTCCACACCAGCTATTTTCATCATTCAAGGCTATTTTCTGATGAAACCAGCATGGCGTATATAATGCAAACCTATTTTCCTGTCGAAGGTCCATTTTCTGTTCAAAATAAGTTCAGAACTGCTTGAATGTAGTTTATTTACATATTACAATTGAACATTCGCAATAGGAAGAACTGGAAAAGGAACTGCCAATAAAAGCAAAAGACTTCCATTGAAAGGAAAAAGGGGGTATTTTTGTGAAGTGTAGAACTTTTAACCTAGCTTAACACACAAATCAGAATAGCGTAAGCTTACTCTGTAAACTTGGTAAATTGCTTGGTGTCCAGTTGTGCAATTCTACAATAAAGGTAAACAGCTTGCTAAACTATTTTGTGGTATCTGTATGCCAACTTAAAATGTGTAGCACAAATTCATTAATAAACTTGTAGTTGCGCCCTGTTTTTCTATAGTCACTCTAGCTAATAGTGTAACCAATATAAAAAGGAACATAAATTCCTAACATGGCTTAATGTAAGCCATTAATGGTTCCTGTCTAACCTTGCACCACAAAACTATGTTACATGACTAGCTACATCTCAAAGCAATGGATAAATAGAATTACTCATTACCTGGTAACATGACTGACTGATCTTCAGCTAGTCTGGACAAATAACGTACACATTTAACAGCTCATACTAAGTGACTAATTCTATCACTGCAGCTTCAGATTACCTCATAAAATGTAATTCAAGACACTGCAAAACAAGAAACCAAGATACTAAGATAAAAGCAAAATACTGCGGATGCTGGAAATCTGAAAAACAAAAATAGCTGGAAAAACTCAGCAAGTCTGACAGCATCTGCGGAGAGGAACACAGTTAACATTTCGAATCCAGATGACTCTTCATCAGAACTAAAGAAATATAGAAATGTGGTGAAATATAAGCTGGTAGAGGGAGGTGGGGCAGGTAGAGCTGGATAGAGGGCCAGTGATAGCTGGAGGCAAAGAAGAGATTGCCAAAGATGTCGTAGACAAAAGGACAAAGGGGTGTTGATGGTGGTGATATTATCTAAGGAATGTGCTAATAGTGACATTAAGGCTAGAAAGCAGGAGACGGAGGCAGTCACTGAGGAAGGAAATATGGCTGTGAAAGCGAGTTTTAGTAAACACCAACCAAGATACTAGATGCATTGGAGTGAATTTACTCAAAGGGCTCAGGTGACCATTTTGGGATTTTGGACTATTCTTAAATACTAAGCAGGTCTGGCAGCATCTGTAGAGAGAGAATCACATTTAATGTTTCAGGTCATGAATGACCTTTCATCAGATTTTGCTGATGAAGCACAACGTGCTTGATTGCCAACTTTTATCTGTCTATCTATCAAAATTAGTCATTCAAATCCACCTTAGTATAGTGATTCTTAAAGCAACAGCATACTTTAATGGGCAGTTTGGTGGTGATGGTATGATTACAATTGGCAATAGTCATCACTAAACTATGCATTTACTTCAGGTTATTTTCTGCACTTCTCTAGAACAGTCACAGTAGTTGTCGCACTGCTAACCTGCCATATTTGCTATTTTCAAGGTGGGTAGGAGCAAGGAAAGGGCAGTCAGGCCCTCCTACGTACCAGAGTCCAAACTCATTTCCCAGTCTACTGACAGGGTAGGAGCAATGAGTTCCATCTATCTGATCTGAACGGGCCTGATGGATAAATCCAAAATATCAAGAAAAACTCTCATTAAATGTATGCAAGTAATGCCAGGATCTAAGCCTTGCATTTCTAAGATTAGGGATAGCTTTTAATGATTGGGTTCTATTCTGCCTTAAAATAGATTTCCTGTAAAGATGTGCTGACAAATCATGTTTCATGAGCAGTCATAAAATTTAGTTATGCAGCCACATAAGATTCCCAAAACACATGAACATTGCTTTTTTCAATTCATATCAGCAGTGATGAGATCAGAGAAGCATGTAGCAAAGGCAATGCAGTTATAGTGGGAGATTTTGATTTTCACATAGACTGGGAAATGCAAACCAGCTCAAGTTGTGAAGACAATGAGTGCATCCAAGCTCTGGATTTTGTGGTCAATGGTGAAGGGACAGACAGCACTTACTGCTGACTTTGAGAAAAGCTGCCCACAAAGGTCTACTGCGCTCTAGAGCATGGATTTCCTTTATTCCAAGGTGACCTTGAATTTGGTGCCCTCTGTGAAGGCAGCAGGCAGACTGATCAGCCAATCAGATTGAAGAATTCTCAGACAGCAGGGCAATAAGTAGGGGTTAAATTCACATTTTAATCATTGTCCAGAAAGTGAAACAGAATGGGACATACACCTGGGATTAAGGCAGAGGTTGAAATATTAAGCAGCTGTTTTTAAAAATTGTTTTAAAGATCATGCATTTTTCAAGTGTTGTTCTGAAGAAATGAGACACCACACTTATAAGCTTACATTTTCAGCGACAGAGAGGTTTCTCAGCAATAATTATGACTTCAAATGCAATTTAAAAATTCAGTTACACCTGCATAACATTTAACATTTTCACTGGTTTTTACAGCAAGCATAGTGACATGAACTTCAAATTTTTATGCACAAATTTTATGTTGATTGCATCTGCAAAGAACAGTGCACCCTCTAGAGGAGCAGAGTATCACTGATAGCAACTTCTGGATTTCAGCATTTAACTGTGCATGGGTGGTGCTAGAAGTTGTTCTCAGTTAATACATTAATGGTGGTGAGCATGACGGTTTCATGGTCATTACAACTGCAAATTCCAGGCCAGAGGAGGTAGATAGACTCTTGAAATATCGGGGAGTTGAGGGCTATGAGGAGTTAGCACGAAAGACGAGTGAGGCCTGGGGCAGATCAGCCATGATCTTATTGAATGGCGGGGCAGGCTTGAGGGGCCGAATAGCCTACTCCTGCTCCTATTTCTTATGCTCTTGTGTTCTTATTAGCTTTAAAACTGACAAAGGAACTGGCCAACTAGATTTAGTAATGAGTAATAATCCAGAATGAATTAATTACCCTGATAGTAAGGACCTTCTAATAACTGTGAACATAACATGATAGAGTTTGTCACTCAGTTCTCATTAAGGGCTCATAACTCCATTCCATTCTGGCATCCTCCCATCTCAAAAAAGGATGGACACGCAGCAAACAATCCATTCAGGTGGGTGTCTTCAAATGGCGCACCTTTGCTGATGGCTGAAGAGGCCAATCATCATGAGGCAGGTTCTGCCACAAGTGCTGCAAGTGAAGCTACCAGGTATCACTGTGGGTTGTTATTTCTGGAATTGCCAAGCTGCTGTGGCCACTGGTCGTGGTGGTGGGGAATGTCAGCTCACATAAGGTGTCGCAATTTTCCTTTGTCGTCCACCAGTGATTCCCAGGTGCAATAATCGATGTCCAGGGCCCTCAAGTCATGCTTGCAAGAATCCTTGAGGTGGAGTTTTTGGTGTCCCACTGGCCGCCTGGCTCTGGCTACCTCACCATAGAGTTCTTGGGTACACACAACTATCTTCCATTATGCAGACATGCCCGAGCCAATGAAGCCACCTCTGTTTGATGAGAAGGGAACTCTGCCTTCAAGAGAACTGCCACAGTTATGATTTTGTCCTGCCAGGATATAGCCATAATGCACCACAGACAGAAAAGATGGAAATTGTTGAGCTTCTTGATAGCTGTAAGTTGTTCATGTTTCACAGCCATACAACAAGGTGCTGAGAGAACAGGCCTTATAAACCATTAGCTTGGTCCCAAGGTCAACTTGTTGTTATTCCATGCGTGTTTTGTGAGTTGTCCAAAGGTGGCAGTGACTTTCCCTATGCGTGTTTATGATGCATTCTGCTTCAAGGGACAGGTTGTAAGTCATCGTGGACCCAAGGTAGCAGAATTTGCTAACCAATTCTAATGGGGTGTTATTTTAAAAGAAAGTTAGTGTGAAGAGGGGCAAAGTCCCGTGATCACTGCTTAAGTTCAGGGAGAACAGGCTACGGCATAGCAGAGAGTCTTTAAGGTCTTTGTAGCTGTGTTTGTGTGTTGACAACTAGCACAGCATCATCAACATAGAAGAGTTCTCTGATCAAGACTCGATGTGTTTTTGTCTTTGCTTTCTTGATAAATAGCACTCATATGAAATGGGTGGAGTTATGTTCCAGTTACAAAACCTAATTCCTTATCTGGATACACATATCTAAACCACACCAAGTACAAAAGTGAAGTGGATGGCCAAATATATGTTGTCTTCCCTTGGCTCTACCATTGTCAGCCTTGGCTCAGAAGTAGCACACTCACCGATTTAGAAACTTGTGTGTTTAAGGCCCTTTCCAGGGGCTTGAAGGTATAATCCAGGCTGACACCTCAGTGTAACACTGAGGAACTGATTTACAGTTTGGAGTGCTGTCTTTTGGATGTGATGTTAAACCACTCAACTTATGCTCAAGATCCCAGAACACCATTTGAGGAAGAGCAGGCCATTCTTCTGGTGTCCTCAGCCAACATGACATTGTCAATTTACTTCCTTTCTCCCTTGTTATATTTTTAGGTTTTTTTAAGTTTCTCTTACACAGATATTTTGGCTTCTACATTTTAGTTCATTCTCACAGGAGAAGTTTAGCTTCCTATTGCCTATTTTGGATGTGGAAAGGAACAGCCAACTTTTACAATTTAAGATTAGCTGCTGGTTCTATCTTGCACTGTATCTCATTGAAACATGCAAAATTCTTACTGCAATCAACAGGGTAGATGCAGGAAGGATGTTTCCCCTGGCTGGGTGGTCTAGAACCAGGGGGCACAGTCTCAGAAGAGTTAAGCCATTTAGGACTGAGGTGAGGAGAACTTTCTTTAGTCAGACGGTGGTTAATCTTTGAAATTATTTACCTGTGGGCTGAAATCTGTGGGCTGTGCAGGGTCAGTCATTGACTGTATTCAAGACAGAGATTGACATATTTCTGGATATTAAAAATATCAAGGGTTATGGGGATAGTGCAGGAAACTGGCATTAAAGTAGAAAATCAGCCTTGATCTAATTGAATGGCGATGTAGGCTCAAGGGGCTGAATCGCCTACTCCTGCTCCTATGTTCTGGTTTTCAATAGGAGCAAACTTACACTGAAAGTAATAAAAACAAAATACTATGGATGCTGAAACAGCTCTGAAGAAGGGTCATACGGACTCAAAATGTTAACTTCGTTTTTCTCTCCACAGATGCTGTCAGGCCTGCTGAGTTTTTCCAGCATTTTCTGTTTTTGTTACACTCGAAGTGTTTTTGTTGGTTTTAACCGTTAAACAAATTTATTGAAAAATAGATAACAAATAAGTTAATCTATATATTAAAAATCTTGTATATGGCCTGCGCATTCTATACACAATTATCTTCCTGTATCATGCGTTTACAAATAATGTAAAACTGCACGTTAATTTCCACTGTTTGATTTCAAACTTAAAAACATTTTAGAAAAGAATTTCAACTGCTATTTTCGCTCATTGAAAGGAAGGTTTTGATGAGATTTTAAAAATCTAAATGTGTAACTTTTCACAATAAATTAAAATTATCGTTTGCTTTTTTTTAAATTGTCATCTCATACCCAATCAGCCTGAACCAAAATCCTGGGTTGGACTAAACAATGATACTGCTATGAGCAACGATATCAACTGAAGCGAAGTCCTGTGTTCTGGGTATATGCAACATAAACAATTTCCCAGATTGTATCAGTAATACTTAAACCAGGCAAAATGGTAGATTCACTATCTAACACAATATATTTGGTTGTTTTTCAAAATTAGTTGAAGAGATGTTAGAGGATAAATTTCAAAACCTTCATCTGGGTAACATTTATATTGAATGCATAGGTGTGCATCCATGTGTAAGAGACTGAAAAGAGAAAATAAATACTGTATTAATAATATGTCTGTTATTGATTTAGTTGATAGCCAAATTATTCTCAAAGTTTAGAACTAATACATTTTTTTTTTATATACGAGTTGAATTTTAAGCCAGACACAGGGCAGGGGGATTTTTCCCACGTAAAAGGACACATGCACACGAGTTAAAGCCCCTGAATCTGACATTTAGTAATGGTCCTGATGTCATCCCACTGTTTTCTGGGTTTTTCTCGGGTGGAATTGAAGACAAGTAGTGAACACTCCAGAATTAAGAACTGCTTCAACCCTTATTTCTGGATTTTTCAGTCAAGGGCCTGTTCCCTGTCCAATCAGCAACTTGCCAAGGTCACTGAGGCAAATGCACACTGGGAAGAACTTTTTCAGTTCAACTGACAATCTGGGAAGATTGCAGTGAAGAGCTCCAGCCATGACCATTGAGAGACTGCTATTCAAAACACTCTTCTCTCAGCGAATGCTATCACTGCTTGAGAGGTGATTATCAACTTGTTGGAAGGCACTTCAACCTGTCCAGCATTTCACTCACCTTCAGCT
Source organism: Cetorhinus maximus (assembly GCF_964194155.1). Taxonomy (NCBI): domain Eukaryota; kingdom Metazoa; phylum Chordata; class Chondrichthyes; order Lamniformes; family Cetorhinidae; genus Cetorhinus; species Cetorhinus maximus. The sequence goes on along the minus strand of NC_135895.1, from coordinate 27,837,219 downwards.
GCAATTCCCTGCTATCACCCTTCACCACAGCATCGGAGCAGCTTGTGTAGCTCCAACATCCACCTCTGCCAAGGAAGTGAGGGGAGGCCACACAATCGCCAACAGCTCCAGCAGCATCAGGTGCTATATAAGAAGCAATACTAGTTATCTTCTCCTCAGTCACATACCCCTCCACAGGGCAGAGGGAATGAACACGGGCATCCAGCTGGAAGGATGCGAGGCCTGCAACAGAGGGTCTACAGTCAGAAGGTCAGCCCTATCAACATATCTGTGCCTCAGGTTCTCTTAGCATACCATTGCTGGTATGTGCAGCATCCTGGAATAAGATCTCCTTCCCAGTGGAGCAGGTGGGCATGCATTGCCAATAGCCTATGAGGCACCTGTTGCTGTAAGGCACACGCCCCCCCACTACTTCCCTTGCTAGGAGAGAAAGCAGAGTGGTGTATGTTCATAATGGCTTCTGTGGAGAGGAGGTTAGGAAGGGCGAGGCATTAGTGTGAGGGAGCATTAGAATGAGAGTGTGTGCGTGTGTCGGCTGCTCAGGTAGGGATGTGAGGTGCCTGCAGAGAGAGGAACAAGTGGAGCTGCAGAGTGTCTTGTCTTGGGAGGAGCTGTACAGGCACTGACCTTTCTCCTCCCCCCAGCCCCAACACCCCTCCCACCCACCAAGGTCCTGGATTCACTTGGTACATTGTCTTCAGGTTGGAGAGACCACACTTCTGTTGCTGTCCCCTCAATTCCATCCATGCTTGCTTAATTGGAGATCATAGCAGGATCCCAGGTAGCAGCCATTCCAGGTCTCCCTTCCATTCCTGCGGTTGCTACAGGCAAAAAAAATCCAAGTACTGGTGAGCCCTTGTAATCCATACCGCTGTCCCTCGAATTAGAAGTTCTTCTTTAGACAAATGGGCATGTCATCCCATCCACCTTCCCTGATAGGTCAGCCAACCCAGAGATGAGATGCCAATGAGTTAAAGAGCCACGGTTAAACCCTCCTGTTAGTAAAATCAAATTCCTGACCCAGCAGAGACTAAGTCAAGAAGGTTCCGCCTTATTGATAGTTGGAAAATATAAACACTCGAATTACTATAGGAGTGAATTTTTCCTCAACCCAACTTAAGCTCTCAAATAAAAGTATAAAAGCATTGAATTTTGAATTTCAATTAAGTACATTTTAGAGCCTACTTTGTTATATAATGTAATTGTTCCATTATGAACATCTGAGATACAGACACAATAAGGCTGTGAGGGAGAGAGGAAGAGAAGCATATACCAAAATATATTTCCCACAGCTAATCAAAAACACCAAATGTAATGATTGTTGAGATCCCTTAAAAGTTACAATCCAGTATTGTCAGACCGCAGATCGCAACCACCACCAACAACACTGTCAGGTTCATGCCCTCCCTCAATGCTGGTAAACACCAGGAATCCACTAGTGTGATAATTCTCACATTGCACCGAACCTCTACCATTCTATCAAAGCCTAAGGTATACAGCATACTGTATACAGTAATAAAAACAGAAAATGCTGGAAAAACTCAGCAGGTCTGACAGCATCTGTGAACAGAGAAACAGAGTTAACATTTCGAGTCTGTATGACTTCTTCAGAGCAGTTCTTCAGAGTCATACAGACTCGAAATGTTAACTCTGTTTCTCTCTCCACAAATGCTGTTAGGCATGTTGAGTTTTTCCAACATTTTCTGTTTTTATTTCAGGTTTCCAGCATCTACATTATTTTGCTTTTATTATACAGTATACAGTGATAGCAGAACAAAGGATCTTCTCCAGTGGTATCAAACAAATCTCTGCAGCCCTTATGAAACGCTGCCAAACTCAGCCCTGATAAATGCAAGGACCAACCCCCACTGCTAACAAAATCCAGGACAAGTCTCAGTATTACTGAAGTGCACAATCATTTCCAGTGCAGATAAACTCCATTACCTCTAACCTGAATTTATCAGATGTCAGAATATACAGGTAAAGAAATATATAAAGCAGTCATTTACCATTTTCACAAAATTACAGACATGAGGAATTCAATTTCTGAAGCACCAACAAAAGTCCAAGAATACAGTTTAATAAAAATAAAATTTGACTATTCACTGTAAATCAGTGATCCCACCCACAATGTTATCTTCTGAGAGGCATAAACACCTCTATTCTTATATAATATAGTATGTCCTCACTTAAAGTTGTGGCTGCGCTTCTGAAAATCATGACTTAAGTGAAACAACTTTAAGTGAAACATTGGTTTATATGGGGATCAATGTTAAAACTGTAGTTGGGTTCTGTAAGACGTACCTTATCAGAAAATAAACCAAATATTAAAACATTATACCCCCTAAGTTGAAATAAAAACATTGCTAAATTCCTACATTAGTAAATGAAATAGCTTATAAAATAAGTTTAAAAATATAAAAGAAAAATGTAACTTTCTAATTACAGTACCTCCTGCTCGCTGTGGATCTTGCTTCCTGATGCTCCCTCTCCCTGATCCTTCTTGTTGCTACAAATCCACCCCCCACCACCTCCCCAAACCTCTGGGTGACAACCTCTCTTTCCCTCCCCGATTTCCGAATTGCAGCTTCTCACCTCCTCCGAGTGGTCTCTCTCCCCACAACCCACCCTCTCGCCGAACCTCCCGTTCCCTAATTCAACCTCTCGCTGCTTCCCTTTCCTGAACCTGCATTCCTGTTCAAGATCCAGATCCGATCCAAAACTGGAGCTCCGATGTTGTGGAAGTGCAAGTCCTGATGGTGCAGAAGTGCTGAGCTGGGGCTGCTCCAATCCATGTTTTTTTGAAATGCTCCTGCTCACCACTTCCCTCTCCTGAACCCTCGCTACAAGCAAGGGCTCAGGAGAAGAGCAGCAAAGCAGGAGCAACTTTGTCAGTCATTTTTTAAAAAACACGGATTGCAGCAGCCTCAGCTCAGAGGCCAGGGAGCAGGGAGAGACCACACCAAAACGGAACCAATCAGGTCACACGGGAAACTACATTAAAACATATCGACGACACTCAAGACTACAGGCCCCATTAACTTAGCGATGTTAAAACGAGGCAACGTTAAATGAGGAGTTACTGTTTTTCATATCTTTGAGAGTAACGTGGCAGGTGATTTGCTAGCTTAGTATATATTTACAATAGATGGTAGATTCTCTCAGCTCCTCCAGTGGAAAAAAGTGCTTTATTACAAATACGTATAGTTGTTCTTTATCTCTTGTAATCCTACAAAGCACAGGCCCCTAGTGTCTGACTAGTAATTTACCAGCCCAGATTGACACGAAGAGTCATATAGGACTAGAAATGTTAACTTGGTTTCTCTCTCCACAGATGCTGCTAGGTCTGCTGAGCTTTTCCAGCAGAAATTTTTATTTCAGAACAACACTTTCTCTGATTTGAATAAGCAAGCTATTATATAGCCAAAAAAAACAGTTCATAGAATGATATAGCACATAAGGCCATTGAGGTCCATTCTGTCTGTGTGGTTCTTTGAGAAAGCTGTCTAACTAGTCCCAGTTCTCTGCATTTTTCCCATAGCTCTGCAAATTCGTGGGGCTTCAACTTTGAAAGGGAATGGCATCTGAATCTGACACATGCATCTGAACAAATTATGTAGCATACACAGTTTTGTTTAGCTTGGTCTCCAAGCATACACAGTATACTGCTTAACTATCCTTGCAACAATCAAGTCAATTTAGGCTAAAACATGGAATCTGGACTTTTAACCCCTTGACGAATAGAGAGATGGGAATAGAGGGAAGAAATTGCAAAGAGTGGAGAGTGAGGGGAGAGCAGAGGGAGAAAGAGGTGGCTGAGGGAGGAGGAGGAGGAAAAAAAGAAAAAGGCAGAGGAATTGCTAGGCACAGACAGAAACAAAAGTGCGTTATAGAGGAAGGGGGTGGGGGGGGGGATGAAAAGTTACCAACAAGGGCTCAGAGCTAATTTAACCATTTTGGGAACTACTGAATCAGATTGTTTTATATTTATTGTCCACATCAATATTGCACTAATGATCCATGAGTATGAGCTTAAACAAAATATTTTCATCAAAGCTTTGAGATTTAGCCTGTACAAATCGCCATATGCATGTTCTCAATTCAAGTTAGACATTCAATTGTCATCCAAATATCATACACTGCTTTTAAACTGAAAACATTTCTTGCCAAAGTAGAATCAGAACAAAATTAACCATCTGTGCAAAGGATCATTTCTATTCGTCATTAGAGCTACTGTATATAATTATTCAAAATAGGTTAGCCTAGCAAAGACCCTCAAAACATTTGCAGTAAGATTAGTATCTTTATTGCAACAGTTTTGAGGGTCTCTGCTAGTTTAACCTATTTTGAATAATCATATACAGTAGCTCTAATGACAAGTAGAAATGATTTTTTGCACAGATGGTTAATTTTGTTCTGACTCTACTTTAAATCCCCATCCTATGCCATTCTGTTCTCTCCATATCATCCCCCTCATGCCAAAACCATGCCATTCCTTTTATTCTTTTCATATCATCCTGATCCCACCCCTTCTTCCTTTGCCATCACATCCCCATCCACTATTCCAACCATCCAATGCATTCTGCCCCCATACCATCTTCACTTCCCACGCCATCTTTCCTGCCCACCACCACATCCCTTCCCCCTCTCCCACCACGCTCCCCTCCTCCCTATCATGACCTTAACTAGAGACTTCACATTGAGATGAACAAAGAGGAACTGATTTAGGTACTACATTACAAAAAAACAGCAACAGTATATTGAAAGTGATTGCTGGAAGGAGAGGACTGATATAGCTGGTGCTGGCTCTGTCTCTAAAATATTCTCAGCATATATGCTGTAAAGTGTCAAGTCAGTGATGCTGGATTAACCTCAGTGCTGGTACCACTGACTGCAGCTGTAACTTCAGAGGTAATTTCTAAGATAACAATGTTTCTGAACTGGTATACACACAGAACCACGCGAATCTTGTTGACAATTAGTATATTAATCAGATTCACCACTTCAATATAGTAACCATCTTCTGCGTTCCACAGACCCTTCTCATGCTGATTTTTCAATGGTGACTAAATCCCTGACATACCCAAGTACTTCTCCTTTTCACCACATATGAATGAAAGCCTCATTTTGTTATTGATAAAATGCTATAAAATAACATGCATAATTACAACATTCCGGCAGCCCCAAGCCTAAATAGAGAAATATTCAATTTTTGAAACATGCTAATCTGATGAATTTTTGTGTTGCAACAGTCAAATAAAGGTTAAAGAGTTTTACCCAAAAACCTGCTGCTTTCTGAAAACACTGTAGATTTCATCTTCATGGGCCACAAATCACATTTTTATTGCATGTGAAATATCTTATAGCAATCATTTGGAGCATATTTACACACTTCGCTTAAAGTTCACTTGTTGCAGCTACTGTTGTGTTATTAAGAGCTAGGAGTGCATGCATGCTATCACTAGAATAAACATTACCTCGAGTACAAAAGTCAATTGGACTTTATGTCACTCGAGCAGAACAGGTCTGACTGATAATTATTTTGATGTCACGAACATTATGGTATATTGCATAAAATATTGTTGACTTTGATTGTTGTGCCTGCACAAACATGTACTCGGGGCATGTAGCTATTTTTAAAAATCTTGTTTAAGTCTACAAAACCTCTGAGTCATACTTGCTTTATTTCTGATACGCAGCATTTACAGAAAACAATTGAGTCCCGAAGCATGTTTTGCCTACCTGGTGCCAGGATAAGATATCTTTAACTACTGGAATGGAACCTGGGAAGGGAGGGTGAAGAACCAGTTGTCAGGGTCCACAAATGGACCAACGGCATGGGAAAAAAACACTGAGGAGGTCATGCTAAGGGAGTATTAGGGGCTAAGGGTTAAATTAAAATGGAGAGCCTAAAGGGTTGTAATCTCAGGATTATTAGTTGTCACACAGGCAAACGGATGAGGAAGTAAATGAATAGTTTGAAAAAGATGGGTTCCATGTCATGTGGCCTAGCAGCAGAAATGGGGCAGCAAAAATCTGTTCTCCTGGTACACACTGTACCTCCATTGGACTGGGGCCTAGCTTAAAGGATAAATAGGGCTGTTGAAATGACTCAAAACAATAGTTGTTGTTTGGGGTGGGAGGATAGTACAGGATAGTGGTTCAATTAGAAATAATGGTACAACTGATAACAAATCAAAAGATGAGTAAAGAAGAGGCAAGACAAAAGGTCAGAGACCGGAATGAAATATGAATAATTCAAGTTCAGGTAATAGCATTAAAGTTCGTCACATTCCTAATATAAATAAAGCAGAAGTGTTGCAAAATACAAAAAAAGTGTGATTTTAAAAACTCAGAAAAACACTATCAGCACATGTGCAGGGCAGGGACTGTTAAAAGCGCACTCTACACAGAAGCACACAGCATAGGAATAAAACAAGTGAATGAGAAATTCAACTTCAGTTCGAGGTGTATGACGTAATTACTAGAAGACCTGGTTACAAGCTGCGAATGACTGGGAGCTTAGTATTCCAGACCATAAGGTCATTAGAGCGACAGAGAATTAGGGAAAGGAGGAGCAGCAATATTGCCACAAGATGGTATTGGAGTGGTTGAAAGAAAAGACATCATAAGAGTCAGCAGGGAGTAGTAATACTATAGGTGGAATTAAGGAACAACAAAGAATGCAAAACTCTGGTGTGAATTATCTGCAGACCTCCTAACAGCAGTGACATGGTAGTGGGGCACAGAAATACAGATATCCAAGAAGCATGCAGAAATTGAAAAGTAGTTATAATGGGAGATTTTCATTTTCACATATACTACCTGTTACAAAACAGCTTAAATCATAAATACAATAAATTTCTAAAATAGCTCCAGGTTGTTTTTTTAAACAATGGGCCATTATGTGCTGTAGGAGAATATCTAATGGTGTCTGACATTAGACTTTGCTTCGCAAGTAAGGTTTTAATCTTTTTTGTGGCAAACTGCTGAAAGTGCGAATTGATAACATTAGAGAGAGAGAAACTGGGACCCAAGTGAGCAAGGCTAGCAACTGTCAAACTGAAAGATTGTTAAAAGTAACAGAAGGAAGTCTAAGTTACAGTGGATGAATTCATGTCAAATCATATACAGAAAGGAATAGAAATAGAGAAAAAAAAAGTTGGATTTAAGAGCAAGAAAAGAGAGACCAGAAGTTAAAAAGAATGAATTATACATTTTTAAAATCCCCAACAATTAAAACGTGAAATGAAACTCCACACTTGTCATTTGATTTTCACTGCTAGAGAGAGTTTGCTTGGCAGTAATTATCATGTACTGAAAAGTGCACTTAGACTGAAATGGACAAGGTTTAACTTTCTCTGCGAAGTTTAATTCATATCAAACGTGCAAATACAGCAACTTCACACCATTCAATGCATTTAAATCAGTGAAATGCCTTTTTTGTGAAATCAACAATGGTACAGTACATTTTGAACAACTTTTGGGTTTCAGCGTTTAACCGCATATCCTCTCTCACTTGAAATTGTTGTATTTACATATAAATAACACAATTATTTTTACTGTAAATTATGCCCCAATTGGTTTTAGACCCGAAAGGAACTAGGCCATGCTTGTTTTAGCCATGACTACAGAATCAGAATTAAGAGTTTGACAGTAAGGGAGTATCTTGGGGAAAAAAGTGATAAGTTTGAGACAAATCAAAATCCGGAACATTCTCTAAAAAGACTGCAAATGGTTGTTCTTTTGGCTATGCAGCTGTAGGGCAACAGGTATAAATTTTACATTCAGATGGTTAAGCCAGATAATTGAGTCACTCATGATCTTTGAGGATGGTCAAAGCCAGGATCTTCTGCTTTACATTTTCTCATATATTTGTTTCTGACTTCTTGTGAGCGCTATTGAGTTTTCCAAGTTTCATATAGGGCTGAAATTACTGGATTGGCTACGGTAATTTGAGCGCGCGCGTGCAAGCGTGGGCGAGAGCGTGAGCGCCCCGAGAGTGTGAGCGAGAGCGCGCGCGAGCCCTGAGAGTGTGAGCGAGCCCCGAGTGTAAGCGAGAGCGTGTGTGTGTGCCCTATGATGGACTGGCGTCCTGTCCTGGGTTTACCCTGCCTAGCGCCCATTGCCTGTCGGGATAGGCTCCAACACCCTGTGCCCCGGAATTGGATGAAGAGGTTCTGGAAAAGTGAGTGTGTGAAATAACTATGTTGAAGGCTAAACATATGGATCCGAGGGCTAGCACAACTTCAAGTGGTGTTGAGAGATGCTGTTGAGGTATGGTGGATGGAGAGAGATTCATTTTCCTCAGTTTGCTGAACTTCCCAAATTTTGCGGCATCACAGAAAATATACAGGAGTATGATGTGCGTCAGCATGGGCAGCCAGGTTGTTGCAATCAATTTGAGGGTTCCAGTATTCAATTGAACATCAACTAGCCAAGTGTGGCTGCTTTTGGTCTACACTGATGCACTGTGCTTGGTTACAGAGTACATAAGGGTCATCGGTGATGGTAAGTATTGATGCTGATGCTCCCCAGCTTGTTACTTGGCAGTTACTGGATCAAGTTGACTTTGTCTTCATATTGGTGGCTACCTTCTACGGATGTTTTTTGGAAGGTTAGCAGGCTATCCAACTTAACTCTGAGATAGGTCAGAGTCGGGTCATGTTGCACAATATTGCTTTAGGTACACTTCAGGGTACACTTAGCATTCCTGTTATCATGATGAAATGCAGTGCCTGTTGTTTTGGGAGGGTTTGGTTTGAGCTTCCATTTTTGAAAATATTCTTCCATGGTGTTTAAGGTGGACTTGATGTCACTGAAGGTAGCTACTTGCTCTGCTGGGGCAAGGTCACTCACATATGCAAACTTGCATGAGTTCGTTGCTGGCATGTCACTCATGTAGACCTTGAACAGTATCAGTGCAAGTACTGAGCCTTGTGGCAGTCTGTTGTTGAGGAACTAAGGCAAGTGATTTTGTTGCCCAAATGGATGTGTAATTCCCCTATTCCTCAGCAGTATCCATTACAGGTGTAGTGTTTTGAGGCAGGGGTGATCCTTGTGAGCTTCACCATCAGTTCTTTAATCCAGATTGTGTTGTAGACCAATATAGGTCTACAAAGGCTGCGTCGGTCTCGTATTTTTTCATTAATCCAACCTTTTTGTGCCTTATGGATCAAAACCTGCTCGCAGAAACAGTAATTATGCCAGAATGTGTATTTACCCATTGCCACACATCATGCTTCTGGGACACATTCCATGGTACTGATGTACAGTTTTGCCAGCTTTTGGGAGTTCCTAGTTGGAGAAAAAAATTGCAGGGGGGATACCATCTCTGTTGGTTGCTTTCCCTTTCTTCACTGCAAATAAACACTCTTTTACTTCATCTGTGATGGCGGCGGTGGGGCCTGTGAAGACATTGAGGTCATTGCCCGGTATAGTTGCTGATGGATCTCTCACTTGGTGTTTTGTTGAGCTTTCCTTTTGTGCTTGCCACCGGGTTGGCGGAAATGGAGCTGGCCTGAGCTTCGGCATTCGATATTCCGTTCAATTCACAGTTCCAAGATGTCGTAGTTGCTGTGCCTTCGTCATACTAACTAGAGTGTTGAAATCCAGACCTTCAAAGCACAACCCACTGATGACATCTGGTTGAGTCTAGAGACTCTAGCAGGGCCTTCACAATCTGTGGGCAGCCTGCCTGGTTAGCCTGCCAGAGCTGGCCCTGGGTCTCTCTTGCTCACAAGGGGCTGTAAACTTCCTGAAAACCTTGGGAAATAATTTTCTTGACAATGACCAAGAGACCAACGAACCGCCGATAATGTTTAGATGTTGTGGGGGGATTCTGATCTCCATTTTTTTGATGGCTTGTCTATAGTAGTTCCAGTCAGCTTTGGCCAGATTTCACCTTGGGATTCGTTTCGATGGAATCATGGGGTTTTGGTGCCAATGTGGGTGATGATTGGCCTATGCTGGCTGATGGGGAATTTGGGGACTATTTTGCCGGATACATGAAATATGCTTCTACTTTGATCTTTGGAAATGATGGCGAGGTCCAGATCGTAGTCACGTTGTCAGGCAGCAGAGTGGAAAGCTGCTCACCATTTGGGACTTAACAGTTACAGACTCTGTGAGGTCTTCACCTTTGCCTTCATTTACTTCATAACTCCCACATAACATGCTGGCTGTTAAAGTCACCAAAGCATAAGGCTGGGATTGATGCACTCATTTTGAAATCATTTTAAAATAGGGGCTTTGTAATGTTGCTAACATGCAGCTCCCCTATTTTGAAGGCAGTGATGACGACGACTTCTTCAGTTGGTGGGGCAGAGACATCAAAATCCTTTCTCATGTAAATGGGCAGGCCATATTTTATTAGTGGTGAGGTTGCACCCATGGTAACAGCTGACCAATTAAGTCATTAGAATCTTAGGTTTTGTGCAATGCGAGGAAGTCAACATTGTGTGTCCTTAACATGCTCTTTCACTCTTCACCAAGGAAAGGCCTTCAATGTCAATTTGGAGGATATTTGTTCTAGGGCCAATCAGCTGTATTGTTTCGCCATGAAGAGGACTGTTATGGTGGCTTGACTGCGTTATGGTGGGGTGTCATTGATCATTATTCAGGCACCAGGTTGACGACATTAGCTGTAGTTTGTAACGTGGGCCATGTGAAGGCTTCCAATCCCAAAGCCAACAAATGGAGCCAAGGTACAGATCGGCCATGACCCAGGAGCTAATTGAATGGCGGAGCAGGCTCAAGGGACTGAATGGCCTACTCCTGTTTGACAGCAAAACAACAGGTTCCAAATGCTACAGCTGTCACAAAAGCTGTTGTGCCACAGGAGAAAACCACTTGACAATACGCTACAAATGAAATATTTATTCATTGCGCAGTCTCTCCCTTTGTTGTATTTAATATCTCATTTAAATCCAAGTCTTTATTCTTTGAAGTGGAAAAGGTTTAACAGATAACAAGCACACCAAAACAAAAATGGATAGGAACAGCAGAACACCTCCAAGCTACAATCAAGAAAAACAAAGTTTGCTGAAATGAAACTCCATATAAGGTTGAACTTCTTTCAACACAAGTGAATGATTAAACCCACAGCAGGTGATCCAACATGTTCATTCATTGAGCCTCCAACATGCAAGTAGGGAAGTATTAAACAAAGCGCTGAAAAACTGGCACAAAAACAGAAAATGCTGGGAAAAGTCAGCAGGTCTAGCAGCATCTGTGGCAAAAGAAACAGAGTTAACGTTTCGAGTCCGTATGACCCTTCTTCAGAGCCATACAGACTCGAAATGTTAACTCTGTTTCTCTCTCCACAGATGCTGCCAGACCTGCTGACTTTCTCCAGAATTTTCTGTTTTTGTTTCAGATTTCCAGCATCCGCAGTATTTTGCTTTTAAGTGAAAAACTGGCATCAGGACTTGGAGGGTCACAAGGATCTTAAGGCCATCTTAGGGACAGCAGCACCTAAAGGTAGGCTTCTTACTAAGCATTCAAGTCAAAACAGTAATGCTTTGTTCTGTTCCTTCCAAGAGTTAGGCTGATACATCCACAGAATTCAGTACCAGAACAAAGTTCGGTGACTAAGTCTCACCCGGTTTGTTGACACAACAGACCAACATTGCATTTTTGGTCTACGCTTTCATAGCTTCACAGTATACTTGTTTTAGAGCCTTGAAATAACTGAACATAGAACACTGGCTATTAGTTCTATTCAGTAAATATTGTGCTTCAGAATTGGACTTGAAAACATACATACTTACTTTGGCATTATAGAATGTAAAAACGTTTTCACCATCCACACCTCCACCACAAAAAAATAACTTTAATTTTATTTCAAGTTTTAAAACTTTATGGTACTGTTTCCTATTGTCTGTGAAGAAAAGCAAATTCCCTTTCTGCCCACAAGAGGGCATCAATAGTCATTCTGCACTAAGAAAGGATCAGCACCTCAGCACATTACCCAAGATGGATAAGTAATTTTCACCAGGTCAAGCTTGAACTTCAGATCACACTTCTACGTGAAGTGTTATTTTTCTTTGCGTAAAATTGCAGCCATCAGGGATCACACAAAATCTAATTCTTCAGTCAATGCATATCGAGTCATTTGTCAACAGGTTTATGGATATAGCAGCACACAAGCAGCAGCATTTCAGAATGACTATAATACTAGCTGAGTCACACTAACATTGGGGAAAAATTTTTATTTTTGGGTATTACAAATCAATTTTTAAAAAAAATACTTTTTCAGCTAAGCAAAAGAAAAAAGATAAATCATATAAAACTAAACCAATGAAGAAACAAATAAATACCCAACAGTGGCCAAATCTGCTGATTAATCAAAGAGAATTACAAACATCCATTATTCAAATAAACATAAGGCACTATTACGTTAAGAGCACTGTCAGCAATGGACATATGGCTCTTTCACCATTGATAGCACAATGGTACTGTATAAACTGCCCCTCCTGTCTCAAAATGCATGAGTCTTTCATGCAGTTTGTTAGCCTCACAACCTGAAATGGTTAGTATTTAGCTTTCAATGTAAGGGTTGTTCAGGAACAGACAAACAGAGAATGCAGTATACAGGGATCATGGATCTCCATGTGAGCAGCAAACTCCCAGGGCTGCATATTAACTTTCAAGAGTTATTCTTGGGTTTAATGGCTACAAAAACAAAACAGGCTAAGCCTGATCACACTTGACTGAAGGGGTTGGGGAGGCAGGGAGAAGGGCAAGGACTAGTTTTTAAAAATTAATTTATGGGATGTGGGCATCGCTGGCTAGGCCAGCATTTATTGCCATCCCTAATTTCCCTTGAGAAGGTGATGGTGATCTACCTTCTTGAACTGCTGCAGTCCATGTGGTGTAGGCATACCCACAGTGCTGCTATGAAGGGAGTGCCAGGATTTTCACCCAGGACAGTGAAGGAACGGTGATATATTTCCAAGTCAGGATGCCACGTGGCTTGGAGGGGAACTTCCAGGTGTGGTGTTCCCATGTGTCTACTGCCCTTGTCCTTCTAGATGGTAGCGGTCATGAGCTTGGAAGGTGTTGTCTAAGGAGCCTTGGTGATTCCTGCAGTGAATCTTGTAGATAGTACACACTAGTGCTTTTAGTGCAGCACGAAACAGGGGCATTCAGCAGGGACAGTATAAATGGTGGGGAGGGAAGAGAATTTGCATTAATTCAGGAGAAGGGAAGGGTGATAGCTTATACTAAGGAAGAAGAACTTGCATTCATAAAGCACCTTTCAGAGGACAGGATGTCTCAAAACACCACACAACCAATAACTAACTTTTGAAGAGCAGTCGCTATCACTATGTAAAGTGTGGCAGACAATTTACACATAGCAAGCTCCCATAAACACCAAATGAAATAAATATCCAGATAATCTATTTTAGGTGCTAATGATTGAGGCATGAATGTTGACCAGGATAGAGAACTCCCCAAATTCTTTAAATAGTGCTATGGCCACCTGAAAAGGCAGGTTACAACTTGGTAAATGTCTCATCTGAAAGGTGCCTTCGAAAAATGGAACTTTCGCGAGTAATTAGCTGAAATGTCAGCCTAGATTATGTGATTAAGTCTTGGACATAGTTTTGACAACAACCTGCTCAAAGCAGTGTGTGCCATCACCAAGCCAAGCTTACAGTGCATTCCTCATCCAAGTGTAAGAATGGGGTATGGAAAGAGGGGGAGAAAAGAAGAAATATTAACGGAGAGAAAGTGAGAGAATAATGGGTAATTGCATGAGTGAAACAGATGTTGTGAATACCATCATGAACTATAGCTCTGGGGAGGGTGGGGGGTGTGGTGGTCCCGTCCCCGCTCGCTGACACGTAAAATGACGCGCGGTGACGTCGGGGGGAACTCCTGATGTTACCGCGCCCGATTTAAATTTTCAGGAAGGCGGGAGCGCAGCAAAATCAGCTGCGTGCCCGCCGACCTGTCAATGGTCAATTGAGGCCACTGACAGGGTCAATTAAGTAATTAAAGGACCTGCTTGTCCAACCTTAAGGTTGGCAGGCAGGCCAGGAGCCCCGGCAGGAACTAGAAAAAAACATGAAACCTCATCCACGGTCGGGATGAGGTTTCATGTAGGCTTTAAAAAATTTTAATAAAGATTTTGTAAAAATTTTGGACATGTCCCAACTCATGTGACAGTGTCACATGAGGGTACATGAAAGGGAAATTTTATTTCTCTATTTTTTTTTTTTACATGTACAGCCGATCTCCCTGAGGCAGTACTTAGCCTCAGGGAGATGAGTGCACTCTTTCATGCGCATAGCGCTTCTGTGTGGATATCACGCTGGGCGGTCCTTAATTGGCCCACCCTTGTAAAATGGCAGCATGCCTCCGATCGGGGGCGCCAATCGGAAGCGTGCCTGCCCATCAACTTCCCCCCAATGGGGGGAAAATTCAGCCCATGGTGTGGTATAATTCCTTGGAAAATATATTCCATATATATCTCTGGATGGCATTGGTTTGAAAATCTCTCATTGTGAAACCATATTCAGTACAAAGGGCTCTCTGTTGTAATGTAGGGACACAACATAGAGAGACAGACTCAACTCAAATGGCTGCTGCACCTGCACAACTGAACCTTCAAATTCATCACCCTGCCTAAACCACCAGCATTATTGGGGAATTATCACAATCCTTTACATGCTTTCACAGTTTACACTTTGTGAAGCACTCCTCTGAGGGGTGGGAAAATGGTCAAATGAAGACATTTAAGAAATCAGTACATATGAAATAGGTCCACAGTTTGGTCTGCATACAAACTCCATTCATGTTCATGTGGACTTCATGAGTTCATATTCTTGGTCACACATTCAAATCAATGAACCCATCACTAGAACATCGGAACTTGGGAGCAGCCATTCGGCCCTTCGAACCTGCTCTGCATTTGATAACGATCTCAACTCCACTTTCCTGTCTGCCCCACCATAACATTTGACTCCCTTCTCTATCTAAAATCTATCCAATTCAGCCTTAAATAAATTCAGTGACCCAACGTCCACTGCTTTCTGGGGAAGAGAATTCCACAGACTTAACGGCACTTGGAGTGAAAAAATTCTCCCCGTCTCCACCTTAAAAGGGAGATCTCTTATTTTTAAACTGTGTGCCCTAGTTCTAGCCTCCCCCATATCCACACAATCAAGTCGCATCAGGATCTTAATGTTTCAATAAGATCACCTCTCATTCTTCTAAACTCCAATGGGTGTACGCTGAACAGGTTGGGCCTTTCTTCAGAAGATAAGCCCTTCATCCCAGGAATGAGTCATATGAGCCTTCTCAATTCCACTAGAAAATGCAATTCTGAGGTGAACTGAATAACAAAGAGTTCAACTCCATGCAATCAGTGAGGCCAAAGCGATACCTGGGTGATCAGTGTAACATGAACAGGCTGAATAGCTTGCAATGTGAATAGACACCTCATGCTGCAAAATCTCTTGCAGCAAACACAGAAAATGGAGCATGAAGAGTCTTATTTTTGTCTCTGCAATTATCTCCTGTTGTTTTCATGGCCTTCTTTTCTGTCTTTAACAAGCTTGCCTCTTTTCAGTTCTGTATAACTCTGCATTTATTATACCAAGTTAAATATTTGCTTTTCAACTGACCACTCATCATCAAATGTGCACCAGTGTCATATTAACAACTAAACTACAGTAGTATACTGCGTCTACTGGTAACATGGTGAAATTTAATACTGCATTAATAAATTGAATGCTACAACACTAGGGAAAAAAAAGTTCTTACCCGCTAGTACTGTTAGTTTGGCACTTGTTGTTATGTCCCCAATACTATTTGTTGCTGTGCATTCATAAATTGCTTCATCTCGTGGTGCCCTTAGCGGTTGAATTCGAAGCACTGATCCAGTGCCATCATCAAATTCTATAACCTGGAAATCAATTGAAGAACACCTAATTAAATGAAGAACTGATGGAAGAGATCAAAAAAGACCTCACTATGGGGAGCCATATAAAAGATTTTCCTTCAATGTGAATAGATTATTCACAACTTTAGCCAAGCACCAACAAGACTTATTTTGTATAAACAAAAGTCCAGCAAATGTCCCCCTTGCTTGTTCTGAAATATCGCTCGTTAGGATACATGTGCAATCAATAAATGCTGGCTGAGACTGTTTCTGGATCAATTGCACTTTAATGGACTAGTGGGTAAAGGCGCTGCTTAATGTAATATGTTATATGAAACTGAAAATCTTCAGTTTCTTATTTCCTATTTGCTACTCTCAGCCACAGTTTCAGTCACTTCTGCTTACTAGCCAGTGATATCCACTGTAAAATGCTCGTTTGTGGACATTGGGAAGACAGGATCAAGTTTAGCTATGTTGAATTCAACTCCTTCTGTTCAATTGTTGAAGTGCTAAAGTAACAGTTTAATTGGCTAAAAAGATTATTGTACTTGGAATTCATAGATTTGGGAATCTGGCTAACCTAGTTGAATTTGAGCATTGCTGAAAAAAAAAAGCCATGTCAAAGCTTTTGGTTTTGCACTATTCAGGACACTTCGCAAGAATACTAATATGGGGGAAGACAACAATTTATACTGTATGTGACGAGAGTGCTGATTGGTTGGCAAGTGGACCCTGATTAGTAGAGGCGTTGCCATGGAGAATGCATGTGATGGTGACTGACAGTTAACTGCCAAGCATTGCTGGAATTTAAACCAGACAGCTTGACCCTGATTGGTAGGATATGATAACTCCTATTCCTCAGGGATTTGTACTGAGGCCCCACCTTTTTAGCATATATATTACTGACTTGGATAAGAGAATATCCAAGTCTGCAAATGACACCAAGTTAGGTGGCATGGTAATTTGTGTGGATGGGAGCAGCAGGTTACAAAGCATCATGGACTGCAAGTGGGTGAAATTATAGCAGATGGAGTTCAATGTGCAGGAATATGAAGTCATCCAATTTGGATCTGAGAAAGGACAAATCAGGATACTTTCTTAATGGTGAAAGATTAGGGGATTAGGGCTGTGGAGGAACAAAGGGATTTAGGTCTCCGTGTACACAAAACTAAAAGCGAGTTCACAGGTACAAAAAGTAAACAAAATGGCGAACAAAACATTGGTTTTTATCTCAGGAGATATGGAATGCAAAAGTGAGGAAGTGGTGCTTCAAAAAGTCAGGAGCATCTAGAGTACGGTGTTCAGTCTTGGGCACTGCACCCTCAGGAGGATTATACTGGCCTTGGTGGGGAACAACGCAGATTCACCATAATTTTACCCAGGCTCAAAGGGTTAAAATCATGAGGACAGTTTTCATGAGCTTAGTTTGTAATCCTTTAAATTTAGATGGGTGAAATAATCAAAGTGTTTTAAATGATGGAAGAGATTTGTTAGGGTAGGTAAACTAGTTCCTCAAGTGGGGGAACCCAGAACCAGGCTGCACAATCTTGGTCATTTTACTGAGCAGTAATGTTATTTACCTCATCTAACTTCCATTCCTCCTGTAGTACAAGTTACAATTCTACATTAGAAGCAAGCTTGTGCCTTTGCCCCACAAGGATCCTTATGGGGCAATGGAACAAGGAGGGGTAGTCCTGACACAAGGCTGGAATTTTTCACACTTGACTCCAGTTAATGCTACAAGGCAATGTCCCAACAGTAAGACCGTCTTATTGGACAAGCAACAGGAATCAATCCTGGTAAGCTGCACAGTTTTAGTTGGTTAAACTCCAGTGGTACCTCTCTACAAACTGAAGGGTCCCCATGCCTCAAGTTCTGCCAACCTGCGCTTCTGGACTTGAACTAGTGAGTGTACTTCATATTGGGCAGAGGAAACACTTCAGGTGGGTTATCATCTCGTAGTAACGGAGACTAGATTTGGAGACTATTAAACATGGTGATACATTTCTATATGCATCATTCGGTCAACCAAAAAAAGGCATAATTACTGTCAGTTCCACTACATAACAACATTTAGTATGCATGGAACAAAAACAGAAAATGCTGGAAAAACTCAGCAGATCAGACAGCATCTGTGAAGAGAGGGAAAAAAAACAAAGTTAACGTTTCGAGTCCTCATGACCCATATTCATAAGGACTCGAAACGTTAACTGTTTTTTTTTTCTCTCTCCACAGATGCTGTCAGACCTGAGTTTTTCCAGCATTTTCTACTTTTGATTCAGATTTCCAGCATCCGCAGTATTTTGCTTTTATTTCAGTATGCATGGCTCTTCCAAGTCTGTTTTCTTCCAATGTTTTTTTTAAAAAGTGCTTAAAGGACAAAAGTTTTACCTCAAAGCGCTGAGAACTGACTTTCTTCCCTTTTTTCATCCAGGTGATACGAGGTTTAGGTTCTGCAACTGCTTGGCACACAAATGAAGCCACTCCTCCTGAAATTCCAATCTGATCCACAGGGATTCGGGTAAAACTTGGCAGAGCTGCAAATTATCACAGTATTGCAGATTAGTCCAACTGCCTAGGTTTTACCTCAAAACACTTGTAAACCCAAACACTTCTGGTTCGTGCACAATTAGAACAGTGCAGGTAGAATGAACCTCATTAAAACAAATACAAGGTAATAAAGAATGCATCAATTCAGATTGTAAAGAGGTCCTGGGACTGGATGATGCAAATGAACCAATTTGTTTTAGGGATCAACTAAAATGTACATCTCAAATGTATCCAGTAAAACACTGTCACTTCCCTGGCTTAACATTGGTCATGAGTTGCTAAAATTTCACTAATTTAGGTTTCTAAACAATTGCAGTCAAACTCATGGTGAAAACACAAATGCTTTAACAAATTTACTTTTAGTTTGTTGGGATTTAAAAGGTTCGGAACCCAAACATTTATCAATCACATAACACTTTGAACTTCAGCATTCTTATATTCCTGCTTCCAATTTCATTTGATGACAAGTATTAAAGGCAGAAGCTTGTGCCCTCCTGTGGCAAGTAGTTTACTGGATGTTTAATCAGGCGGGAGGCTGGTTGGTGGGAATCCCGCCACCTTCCTATCTCTATCCCAAATAAGTCCATGGCAGGAAGGCATTTGGAAGGCCTTACTGCCCCACCAATTGAGGCCCTTAAGTGGCCAATTAATGCCCACTTAAGGGCCTCATCCCACACACTGCTGTTATTAACCCAGCGGTGGGTAGGGGGGCTTGTCATGCAGGGAGCACGACAAATGAACCCTGGCGTATTCAATTGCAGGTTCCCAAGGGACATCCTGCATCAAAGGCACTCAGTGCCTGATCGAAGAGCCTGGCATCAGGAAGGGGGGACTGAAATCCACCTTCTGATCTTGCTGCCAATCCTCCTACTTGCCACCGACCCCCGCCCAATGCTGTCAGACCTACTAAGTTTTTCCAAAATATTGTTTTTATTTCAGATTTCCAGCTTCAGCAGTATTCTGCTTTTACTCTCCTCTTTGGTGTAGGGTACAGCTCTATGGGGTGGCAGCATTTCGCTGGTATTTCACCCAAGAAGTCAGTTTTACACAGAGATAGAAATATATAAAAGTAATAATACTAAAAGCTATTAAATCCAACCAATGTAATCCTTTGAACTTTCACGTGAGCAAGTAGCCCTAATAACCTCTAACCACCCTGACCCATACCCCATTTCCATTTATCCACTTATCCAATTAAACCTGAGCCTGAATCATGATGCATAGGGCATCACAACTGTAGGGGCCAAGGACCATCAAGTCTTTTCTTGTTCAATAGGTTTGTAATCTGAAAAGTTGGCATTGTTTCTGTCTCAACCACTAACCATAGAAGAAAATTTCAAAGCACAGCCTCTCAAATCTCCACAAAGAAAATTGTCTTGCTCACAATTTGAAATCTGTTGTGTTCACACTTGTATCAATGACTCCTCATTCTTGATCCCTTGATCATCCCAAGTGGAAATATTCTGCTTTCTCTCTCCCCACAGATACGACCTGACCTGCTGAGTTTTCCAGCAATTTCTGTTTTTACTTATGCTTTTATCTGCCCTGTTCTATCATATTTCCCCAGATTCCATGGACAGAATTTTGCCCTTGGCGGGGACAGTCGGGAAGCCGACCGTTGGCCACGATTGGCACTGCACTGCGATTTCACGCAGGCGGGCCAATTAAGGCCCACTCAACGTGGAACACAAGCGGCAGCGCTCAGCGCTGCATGTGCAGGCAGGGGGAGGAAGGTAAGTGGGCCTAGTGTGAACTTCGCGCATGCGTGCGAAAGAGCGCTTCAATCTCCCTGAGGCACAAAGCAACTTCAGGGAGATGAAATGCCATTTAAAAAAACTAATGAAAATAAAAATTTCATAAAACATGTCCCCTCATGTAACTCTGTTTTTAATTCAAGTGTAAAATATTTACTTTATTTTTATTTGCTTTAGGAAACCACATCCTACCCGTGGATGAGGTTTCCTAAAAAATGCAAAGGCCACTTGGCCTTCTTGCCTGCCCATCAACCGTAGGTTGAACAGGCAGTGAAAAATTCAGCACAATTGTTAACTTAATGGCCTTAATAAGCCTTTTAATTGTCAGCGAGTGCACTGCCGGCTCCGGCACTCACTTGCCAACCAAACTATTGCGAGAGTGCATGTGGATGTTGGCATGCTTGGCTGACATCACCGCACTTTATTTCATGCTCGGGCATGTCCGGCACACGCACCGAGTAAAAAATCCTGACCCATGTTGTTCCAAAGCAAAAGGCCCAGTACTTTTAAATTTTTCTTTTTATTTGTACTTCTTTATACCAGGCTAAATGTTATTGGATCTGTATTTTATTTTTCTCTTATAGCCTCAATATCGTTTTATAGAGTGTGGATCCCAATATTGAACAGAATACTCAAATTTACTCAAACTTCATACAGGCTCATCATTACATTTTGGTTTTATATTACACCTCCTGTATAGAATCTAGAATTCCATCCGAATTGACAGTAAACTTTGATGGTTATTTAACCAAATAGTCACCTAGAGCCAAACCCTGCCTCACCTAATGTCCATGAATGCACTTACAGCTAGAAATAGCAATGAGGATCAGAACCTTTAGCTGACATTTTTCCACTTCAGCCTAGAGACATCGAGGCCAAATGCAGCATCCTCTGGGTCAAAATTATAATTTTGATGGACCTGTGCAAGATTTGAAGCTTAATTAGATTTTGACTTCCTATGGAAAACAGGAATTAAATCAATAACTTTTCTGAAAATGATCCATAAGAAATGGAGCTTTTTTAACTTCCTGACATAAATGGGGAATTACAGTGAAGACCATCTGCATGCATGTGGGAGTACTTCAAAAAGGGTGCACCTGCTCCCAACTAATGAGGGAATAGGAAGTCAAGTAAAAGTAAGGGCTCATTTGAAGGCCTGTAATTTTAAAGTTGTTTCATCGAAAAAATGAACAATTCCAGAATGGATAAAAGTTATTAATAAATTGGAGTTCTGAAAAGCAAACTTTTGAAGCAATGGCACATTGTATGAAAAGACATATTGTATGAAAAGGCATAAAATGAAGAATTATTTAATGGGAAGATGTATTGAGAAAATTGAGTGTTTTAAAGAGATTTTTCTTCACTGCAAAGACAAATTATCCCAGAAACAAGTCAAGCACCAGCAGGGGAGTAAAATTGGTATGGATTAAGAGAGAAATAATGTGAAATAAAAGGAAAGTGCATGTATTCGGCCATTAGGTCCAGCTACAAGGCTTGTACATGCACTGCTATCTTAAATCTGTTCTGTAATTTAAGTAGAACTGTCTCAAATGAAGGTGGTGTGAAAATTTGGGGGTGATGAACTAAAAAGTAACCTTTGAATATTATATTTTGTGTAAAGTCAGATTTAACAGATCTGACAAACTTTTAAGTGCACCTTGCCATTTTCAAAGGTGTCAGGTAACCACCACAAAATACAAACGAGAATCATCGCTCATTCCTCCCCTGACCCCCATCACCCAATGAAGAACATTAAAAGACTTTAAAACAAGAGAATCACAGTAATAAGCACACTAAAATATCTCCAAGGACAGCATTAGGAGCAGAGAATGGTTTCAGCTGAAGTGCAGCCCGAACGAAGGGGTTAACCCAGAAATGTCCGAATTGCTGGGTCCAGAGTTGCAATAACGGATCTATTCAATTTTAAGTCTTCACCAATGTAATGCTCAGAGGCTCCCCCTTCTGTCCTATACAGATACTGCACCACAGTTTTGCTGTCCAGTACTGCCCTTGCAGGACTAGACTAATCTAATTGAGTCCCATTCAAAAACACGTTCCCCATTCACAATTTCGCCGTTTGCGAGATTTTGCAAGAATGTAACCACCACAAACAGCGGGACTTTACTGTATAATAAATTGCTTAAAAATATTGATCTTTTTCTCCCTTCCACTAAGCAGCAGTTCCAGTTGTTGAGTTCTGCATCCCAAAGCACTATCTTTCCCATTCAATGGTAACAGACAGAGGTCTGTTCTCAGTAATTATGTTTAAAACAATTTTTTTTCCAGTGGGCCAAAACTGCAACTAAAGAAAAGAAACAAAACGAAAAGGCAAAGAAAGTAAACTGAATTAGCAAAATTAAACTCACAAAGGCTTCAGGAAAGCAAATGAAGAATAAACAGCACACTTAAAATCAAGGATAAAGGAAATAAATCATACATGGATAAAAAAAGAAAGTAAAATTTTTTCAATAAACTTACATTTTTAGAAACAGTTCTTGCTCATTTTTCACCACAGGCAATGCCAAGGAGATCCACTAATATTGTTATGAGAAGGCAGGTGGTATTTGCCAGGCTATCACAATGGTTTTGCAATTTGTATTGATTACAAGAAGGTAAGTGTACTGAAGTCAGAAGTAAAGATTGCACAACTGCTTTTAGAGATTTTAAATATTGAATTAAAACATTTATTGACAAAAGAAAATATGGTCAGGGTTTTGTGCATGCTTGTTGACGCTCTTAAGTTTTGCAGGCATCCTGGTGATTTAAAGCCTGAAAGAGTGGTGCCATTTATCAGTTGACACTGGGATACTAATGCATTGCAACAAATGGAACTCTACTATAAAATGGCAGCAGGTTTGTATTTTAGAATTTGTTTTGTGCTCCATTATTTGATGATCAGTTCCAGGTTTCACTCTTGAGGTGTTTGTTATCTGCAATATTCAAAAAGAGCCTATCTTCACTCTGTAAAGTTGGGGAAGGGAGGGAAAAGGAAATCAATTAAGAGTAAATCCTACATAACAAACATAATGACTGTTTCCAGATACATTCCTGTTTCAAAGCACTGACAGTGCTATACGAATGAATAATGCCTTGCGGGATAAAAGTTGTGATCACAGGCTTTCGACAGGCAAAACACTGTGGATATTACACACCACAACGCAGCTAAAGGCGAGTACACACATGGTAAGTCTCTTATAGAGTCACCTTTATGTGACGAGCCACCATTAGGCCTTGTCTCTAGGCTTTGACACCACTTTCAGCTCAGCTTCAAATGAAGCATTAGCAATAAAGGGGATAACTGACAAACATTTAGTTCAGCCAATGAATTCAGTTACTGTCGTTTTCTGGGCAAATATGATATCTCTACTATTTCCTTACAGTAGTGGCTACACTTCAAATGTTATTCAGGGATCCTCAAGACATGAAAGCCACTATTTAAATGGCGCTAATTGAAGAAAGATAAAACAGAGAAAGCCACTGGGGTAACGAATGGGAAAGGGTGAGGAAGGGAGGGGAAGAAGCTAGGAATCCTGATCCTAACTGCAATCCAGAGACCCTACTAGAAGTGTGCTTATGCTGGGTGAAGGCAGGATGGTGAGTTTGGTAGTGTTAATTCATTTCAAAGCCAGTTGGTGAAGTAGGAAACTAGATGTCAATCTTATACTTAAAACTAGATTTATTTACAGAATGCAACGTTACAAATGTCTATCTCTTCCTTATCCAAGACCAGTGTCGCAGAAGTCTCTCTTTATATGTGCTCAAGATACTTAATCAATGCCCTCAACCTGTATATCCTTAAACTTAATAATACAATTAACATACCATTAACAGATTCCTCTTTCGAATAAAAAAGCTTTACATTTTAAAATGGCCTAAGATGTTGGAGCAACTTTATTTTAGGATTGTCGCCAGCTGCATATGACCCATGTTAGAGCCAGGAGTCCATGCAACCTCCTGCACAAATACAAAGCAGCATATGTCGGGTTTCAAAAACGTGGGATTTCAGAAAGCGTGTCTGGATGATAACAAAAAATGCAGCTATACGTCTAAAAATTTAAAGATTCTGATCAGCTGGTCCTCCTGACCAATTACTTCTAATGGGTTAGAGGACATGTACCACCATAGAAAAGGATAATGGCTACAAATCCAAGTGATCAGAGTCTCAGAGGGAATTTGGATCCTATGAAGATAGCACTATCTGATTATTTTGAGTGCTATAGATTAGCATAACAAAGGCAAGCTGTTCAGCAGTTGAGAAGTTGATCCATTTGAGTAAATAACACAGCTGGCCATTAAATGAGTGCTTTCAAAGGCAACAGCTGGATCTTATCATCTAATGTTTTTAGGGAAATTACAGGTTCTGCTACATAGAGAGGACAAATAAACATGCTGATCCACTTTAGGTAAATGGATTTACTGTACTTCAATTGTTGCTTTGCTATGCTAAGCTCCAAAGCAGCAGGAGGAAATGACCAACATTGGGTTGGGCTCAACACACTACATCACTTCTGTCACGATCCTGGACCAGAGCCACAGGTTTTTGGTATGATCCAGTTAGGGACCAGTAATTTTTTGTTTAATGTAGACAAAGTTTGAGATTCCAGACACATGCTTAGAGAATAAAGCCACCAGATTTCACAGGTTTTAAACAAAAAGAATAAACTTTACTATACAAGGTCAGAAAGATAAAACAATTTACAATATCGCTCTTGTACTCTTAACATTCAGGGTTAATATGAGGTACATGTGAATTAACAGGCCACTCACTTGTGGTCGAACACACCACTCTGTACAATAAATGGCAGAGGTGACCAAGACAGATTTCACAGATTGCTCAACAACCCACCCAGACATTAGTAAACACTGAGTCAAACTATCTCGTTGAAACCGTCTCTCTCACGAGGGATTCCAGTCTTCACCTTTGGAGATCTTGCCTTAGAATCCTCTCCAAGTCACTCCAATGCAGACGGCATCAACGATGGCCCACCTCGCAGGTTTCAATATGGTCTCCACAGACTCCGTTCCCCTGGATTCTCAACTCCAGCACCAACTCACAAGCATAACTTTAGCTCTTTGACCGTGAAGAGCAGAATACTACCGCTCCAAAGGGGTGCCTTTACCCCAATGCCCTAAAGCACAAGAGTCACCAATCTTCTGCTGCCTTCTTAAATTTTCAGGGCTTCTCTCGAGTCCCCCTCAAAGTCTGCCAACTGCAGTCCTTTTTCTGCTTGGAGCCTCATTCTCTGCTCCTCTCTCTCTTCTTAACTGTGACCTCTGCCCATCCAGGACTCCTCCTTGGCACCTCTCCCTGTCTGCTGTCTGGGATTCTTCTCAATTATGGCGCTCTGCATGCAAGGAATTTCCCAAGGCATGCTGGGAGTTGAGTGCTGAGCTTCCAAGGAAGTCAGTCTGGATTTCATAACACTTCCACAAACAAACAGGAAAGCTTCCCGAGGGATCAATGGATAAATGCATTGTGTGATGTGGGAAAGGTGAGGAACATTGAGGTTTAAACACTATCCTTTGCTGAATTATTTGATGTTACTAAAGATATCGATGGAGTTACAACAATTCTCTACAGTATCCCTCGGCTAAAAAAAGAATACTAAAATAATGAATCATAGTTCCCTTCCCGATCAATACTACTGCAAAATCCATCTGAATGAACACCAAACAAGAAAAAGTGAGAATTTTGCTGACATTATTTCAAAGAACTCATTACTCACCATCCAGTGAAAATGGAACATGTGAAAATGGAATTGGTTCTTGCTTAATTGCACTAATTATAGGATACGGTAGTATTGCAGTTATGTCACTGGACAAGTAATCAGGGGGCCTGGACTAATCATCAGGTGACATGAATTCAAATCGCACTACAGCAGCTGCGGGGGGGGTGGGGGGTGGGATTTAAATTTCACTATCAAATACTCCACATGGACTGCAGCATTCTGGAAAATTAAGCACAATCACCTTCTCAAGGGCATTTAGGGATGAGCAATAAATGCTGGTCTTACCAGTGACGGCCACATCCTGTGAATGAGTAAAATGAGCAATTAAAGGGTAAATAAAAAGCAACGGGAAAAAGGATTAAAAACATAAAGAAGGGGAACAAAATTAAACACCAGAGGAGAGAACTCAGTGTGGCAAAGTAAGCTTCTGTAGAAATTTGATTCTGCTATTGTTTGATAGGATTTTTGGTTTGAAGAGGAGTGGTGTCATGCAAATCATCTTCTTTTAATATTCATTTATGGGATGTGGGCGTCGCTGGCTAGGCCAGCATTTATTGCTGATCCCTAATTGCCCTTGTTCTGAGGGCATTTAAGAGTTACCCACATTGCTCCTTACAGGTAACTAAACATTCTGAACAAAGCGGAACATTTCTTGGAAATTCAACGATGCTCACCAGGATTTAAAAAAGTAAGGGATTGATCACCTGATGCTGCAGCAAGAGCTTTCAACTAATGATCCTGAATTAAATTAAAAGCAAAAAACTGTGGATGCTGGAAATCCAAAACAAAAACAAAAATACCTGGAAAAACTCAGCAGGTCTGACAGCATCCGCGGAGAGGAACAGAGTTAATGTGGAGTCCGTATGACTCTTCAACAGAACTAAGGAAAAATAGAAAAGAGGTGAAATATAAACTGGTTTAAGGCGGGGTGGGACAGGTAGAGCTGGATAGAGGGGCAGTGATAGGTGGAGATAACCAAAAGATGTCATAGACAAAAGGACAAAGAGGTGTTGAAGGTGGTGATATTATCTAAGGAATGTGCTAATAGGTGACATTAAGGGTAGAAAGCAGGACGAGCAAGGTACAGATAGCCCTAGTGGGGGTGGGGTGGGGGGAAGGGATCAAAATAGGCTAAAAGGTAGAGATAAAACAATGGATGGAAATACATTTAAAAATAATGGAAACAGGTGGGAAAAGAAAAATCTATATAAATTATTGGGAAAAAAGGGGATCGGAAAGGGGGTGGGGATGGTGGAGAGAGTTCATGATCTAAAATTGTTGAACTCAATATTCAGTCTGGAAGGCTGTAAAGTGCCTAGTCGGAAGTTGAGGTGCTGTTCCTCCAGTTTGCGTTGAGCTTCACTGGAACAATGCAGCAGGCCAAGGACGGATATGTGGGCATGAGAGCAGAGTGGAGTGTTGAAATGGCAAGCGACAGGGAGGTCTGGGTCTGCTTGCGGACAGACCGAAGGTGTTCTGCAAAGCGGTCACCCAGTCTGCGTTTGGTCTCTCCAATGTAGAGGAAACCGCATTGGGAGCAGTGAATGCAGTAGACTAAATTGAGGGAAGTGCAAGTGAAATGCTGCTTCACTTGAAAGGAGTATTTGGGCTCTTGGACGGTGAGGAGAGAGGAAGTAAAGGGGCGGGAGTTGCACCTTCTGCGGTTGCATGGGAAGGTGCCGTGGGAGGGGGTTGAGGTATGGGGGTGATGGAGGAGGGAACGATCCCTGTGGAATGCTGCCAGGGGGGTTGAAGGAAAGATGTGTTTGGTGGTGGCATCATGCTGGAGTTGGCAGAAATGGCGGAGGATGATCCTTTGAATGCGGAGGCTGGTGGGGTGATAAGTGAAGACAAGGGGGACTCTATCATGTTTCTGGGAGGGAGAGGAAGGTGTGAGGGCGGATGCGCGGGATATGGGCCGGACATGGTTGAGGGCCCTGTCAACAACCGTGGGTGGAAAACCTCGGTTAAGGAAGAAGGAAGACATGTCAGAGGAACTGTTTTTGAAAGTGGCATCATCAGAACAGATGCGACGGAGGCGAAGGAACTGAGAGAATGGGATGGAGTCCTTACAGGAAGCGAGGTGTGAGGAGCTGTAGTCGAGGTAGCTGTGGGAGTCGGTAGGCTTGTAATGAATATTGGTGGACAGTCTATCACCAGAAATTGAGACAGAGAAGTCAAGGAAGGGAAGGGAAGTGTCAGAGATGGACCATGTGAAAATGCTGAGGGGTAGAAATTGGAAGCAAAATTAATAAATTTTTCCAGGTCCAGATGAGAGCATGAAGCAGCACCGAAGCAATCATCGATGTACCGGAGAAAGAGTTGTGGGAGGGGGCCAGAGTAGGACTGGAACAAGGAATGTTCCACATACCCCATAAAGAGACAGGCATAACTAGGACCCTGAATGATCCTGAATTAATTGGCATAAACATCAGATAGTTAAAACCATGGTTCTATTCTTTCCTCCTACAATTTTCTCCTCTTAACCTTCTTCTCCTGAAGACTCAAGGGCCAAACTTTCTCAAGATGTGATCCCAGCAGTTACACTGCCACTCTGTAGCGCCGATCCAACTGAAATTTGTTGGGACAGTGTCCCAAACACCAAATCAGCATGGGGCATATGAACACATATACCACTATGAGCATCACCTTTGGTGCCTGTTTGTCCATGTACCTGGAATCTACAATTTTCTCCCATGGGATAGGGGGAAGGTCAACTAGATCCTCCCTCCTCCTACTCCAGCCATATTCTACTTGGCCCCTTAAGCTCTGAATGAGCCCAGAGTGGGAGAACACCAGACTCCTAAAACAAGTCTAGTTACTGCTGCAGTGTAGGGACATACAGCAGTTAAAAATGGACACAGCTAACAAACAGCAATGAAATAAATAGTGATGCTTGGGGGGGGTGGCGGGGCACTGCAATTAGTGGCAAAAATACAGAATTTGTTATGGGGACCAATGAGGCAGGCTTTGGCCTTCCCAATGTTAAGCTGAAGGAAATCATGGCTCATCCTAACTTAATATTGGACAAAACAAAGACAGCGCAGTGGCCACAAAAGGTGGAGGAGAAGTAGAGTTGGGTATCATCAGCATATATTTCAAACCTCACCAAAGTGTCTATGCATGGTGTCACCAAGAGGTAGCATGTAAATGCAAAAGAGAAATGTGCAAAGGAGTTCCACTCCTATATTCTTCAGGGGGCTTCAGTGAGAATGGTACAGAGGTTGAAATGTTGGGCTTCCTTCTATCCAAATTAAGTTCCAAAACTGGAGTAAGCCAAGATTCTATTTAATTGGTACAATATCATAACATCTACACAAGTATCATGTCTATATACTTATAGATTTGGAAATACTATGTGCAGTACACATGCACACAGCTGTGATACGGGCTGACATCACATGGCATTGAGAAGCTGTGGCACAAATGAGCTACAGCTGATGTCACATTGGGCTGGGTGGCATAAAAGAAGAAAAGGGAGGGCAGAGTGAAAGGGAGGAGTGGAACAAAAGGGAGGAAGGGACACCCAGGGATCATGTTAACTGAAAACCTACTCATTGTCACAGGTTAGAGAGGACCAAAGTCTGTGATTCTGTGCCGTGTAGTAACTGAGTCACCACATTCAATTACCTTTTACACAATTTTAAATGCCAAGGGATAGTTAAGTGTGATATAGATAAATAAGGATTTGAGAACAAAGAATAATAAAGTTGGCCCAGCGCAGAAAATCCTGTTTCCCTTAAGGAAAGATTGTTACTGACTGACAAAGAAAATACAATAAAATCCAGTTACTTAGTAAATCCAGCAATTAATAAGTATGAGGGGAGACCACTTAATGAAAGGCTAAATACAAGATTGTTGCACTAGAAAACCAGATTATTTTAATTTTGTAGACAGGATCCTGCCTACTCAGCAAATTACATCCTTATTCTCTTTCACATAGATGTCTTTTCCTATTGGCTCTTGGGTAATTTACAAATCATTTCAACTTATTTGATTGGTACTTGTGGACATTACACAACTGTGCTAATCATTCATATCGACTCGACCGCGAAAACCTCCATAGGTTTGTTCCTCCCCCGGCAGTACTGTCACTGCAAAAAAGTATTCCTCTCTACACACCCATCCCTATATTCTCAGATTGGTTACATGATTTTGTAGTATGATAAACTGAACTATCACATTTTACTTTATACCAAAACCTGAATTTCACAGTCTGGATACCAAATGATTAAATGGCTCTCCTTCACATCATTTAACTATTTTTGGATTTGATTCAATTAAAAATACTTTATACATGATACGTGTAATTGCTTTGGACATCTTCTAATCCTGATATTCTATAGTGGCCAGAGTAATTATTTCACTGATTTTATCCTTAATGCCATACATTGCATCTATTATTTTCCCTTATTTGATTACACCATTTCTAGCCATTTACTTTTAAGGGCCCCATTTAGAGTGTGCATTCCCTTCAGTAGCCATTTTAGCTGTTTCTGCATTGCCTCATCATGCTCTAATGATGATTCAATTCACTATCAGGCAGTAGCTCAGGCTCCATACCTAACCACTCTCCTAGAATTACTCTTGGTTTGTTTTCATTCAAGATTGAAGGCGTGGTTCATTTAAATCTCTATCTGCATTTCAATGATTAAATTCCTGCACAATTTCATGAATCAAAAAAATGTTCATACAATGGATTGCGTAGATTAAAAATATTAGTACAATCTCACAATATCATTAAACATTGCGTGATGAGTTCTGATAGCTACAATAAGATAAAAGCAAAATACTGCGGATGCTGGAAATCTAGAATAAAAACAAAAATAAAAATAATAATAATTATCAGTTCTGATGAAGGGTCATACGTACTCGAAACGTCAACTGTATCCCTCTCCGCAGATGCTGTCAGACCTGCTGAGTTTTTCCAGGTATTTTTGTTTTTGTTCTGATAGCTACAAGTCCATGCTCCAGGTCCTTTTCCTAGGCTGCCTGGACATCTTGGTTCACCATTTGTACGTGCTGATATTCGCCCTCATGTTGTTTTCAGGCAGAAAGGAATTGCAATTTCCACGTAATTATACTATTCTGCTCATCCCATTTGAGCTCGCTATAGTAGGAAACCGTCACCCAAATACTCAGTTTCATATTTCTTTGGTCCCTTCTTAATGCCGCAAGCTTTCATTTGCTGACATCAAGGAAGCCATTGCTGGAGATACATTGGTTATGCTCGGATAATAGTGAAATATGTAAATTCAGGGCAAGGACAGTATACTCTCGGAGACATGGTTTGGAGACAGTAGACCAATGCAATTAATTTGTGTCTACAGCCAACATATTTGTACACAGCAATAACCCTGAGCAGGTAAATTGTATTAAAATAGTTAGTTTGGGCTTTTAAACTTCTATAGTACTATGGCAAATGGGCTTTTCCTTTTAAAAAAAAAATCAGTTCCATCTTAGTTATCATTTATTTTTAACAAATGATAACGAAACAATCTTAGAGAAAGCCAGTGATTTCCTGGTGAATTGTGCTGACTTTAATAACTTGGACTCCCTCCAAGGGGAAAGCAGCCGAGATAAAACTTCCCTCAGCAACTGCAATAGCCTATGACTTCAACGTGTGCCTAATTACAGCTCTGTCCCGTAGGAATTACATTTTGTGGCCTTAAAGGGACAGCTTAATTGAACACTGTTCCACTTTGGCAGCTTTATGAATGTAGTTTCTTTATACCATGAGGAAATGCTACTGAGACAGAAACACTTCACTCATTTTACAATTCAATGTATTGAAGAGCGAACGGTCCCGTCATTATATAACTTAATATTCCCTGATTTAACTTGGAGCAACAAAATGAGAAACCCAGTTAGTCATAAAGAATTGCCAGTAACTAATATCATATTCTCCTCCATCAAAGTGTTCATACAAAAATCCCATAACTAGGTTGATCAACTTGTGTTCAAGCTGGCCTTGGACACCAGCATGGATGTGGGTCAGTCTCATAATCCCATGAAGTCCAAAGAAATTTGTATTCTGGAGCCAGACTGTGATTTTACATTTAGGTATCCTGCATTGCAGCACTGAATAGGTGATTCCATGTCAAAAGGCTCATACTCCAAATCTACCGTAGCAATTCTCAATCCAATAAGTAAAAGTGGACAATCCAGGGATATGGCAGAGAATAAAAACAAAACCATATTATAACCTTATCCTCCACTAAACTCTCAGCTTCTT
This sequence comes from Cetorhinus maximus, assembly GCF_964194155.1. Lineage (NCBI taxonomy): Eukaryota > Metazoa > Chordata > Chondrichthyes > Lamniformes > Cetorhinidae > Cetorhinus > Cetorhinus maximus. The sequence continues at coordinate 27,805,059 of NC_135895.1, read as the reverse complement.
TGTTACTGAAAAATCAATAAAACCCAACAACAGAATGCATTTATATGGCATCTTTAAAGTAATAAAACACTCCAAAGCGCTTTAGTATGTTATGGAACAAAATCAGGCAGAGCCACATAAAATTATATTTGGTCAGATGAGTAAAAACTTGCTCAAAGAGGTATGTTTTAATAAATGTCTTAAAGGAGGAAAGACAGGGAGAGAGGCGATAAGATATAGGGACTGAATTAGAGAGCTTAGGGCCTCAGCAGCATCATCAATGATGGAGTGATTAAAATCAGGAATGCTCAATATGCCAGAATTTGCAGAGCACTGAAATCTAATAGTGGGTGGGGAGGGCTTAGGGCTAAAGGAGATCACAGAGCTAGGGAGACAAGAGACCAGAAGGTGATATGAAAACAAGGATGAGAATTTTAAAACCCATACATTGCTTGATCAGGAGTCAATGTACATCAAGCATCCAGGGGAGATGCTTAGTGGGACTTGGTGCAAATTAGGGCCTCAAATTTGAAGAGGATATATTGTGGGATCCTGGCCAGGAGCGCATTGGAATAATCATGCCTAGAGATAACAAAGGCATGGATATGATGCTCATACTATGTAGTCACTGGGTTGAGTAAAGGTAATGAAAACCCAAACATGCACAGAATAATAGAACAGGAGACCATTCAGTGTGTAGAGTCTGTGCCAGCTCTTTCCAATCTAGTTAGCTCTGGTACACAGGATCTCCAGATCTAATTTATTTATTAGTGCAGGAAAGTGGGCATCGATGACAAGGCTAGCATTTATTGCCCTCCCTAATTGCCCAAGGGTTGATGGGAAACTGCCTTCTTGAACTGCTGCAGTCCATCATAGTGGTTTTTAATACAAAAGTTAATTATAGTACTGAGAGTCTAGGATCACAAATAGGCCCAAATTGGCAAGGACAATCGGTTTCCTTCCCTAAAGGACATGAACGAACTTGTTGGGTTTTTACAATAATCCAATAGTTTCATGATCAACATTACTGATAATAAGCTAACTCATAGTTTCCAAAATTGTCCTTAAATATTCCTAAAAGAATCAGTTTGTCCGTTTATATCATAACGCTGGTATGTCATAATGCAAACATACTGACATACAAGATAGTGGCAAAGATGATTTTTGTGATGCTAACCATAAAATATTCAAGCGCATGCTCAAAAGCTTGAAATATGGTGAAAGTTCCTCCTCAAGGACGAAATAGTTTTCTGTTTCAGGGGCAATGCTAAGGGAGGGCGGATCCACTTTATTGGAGACTTGGATGAAAGACTCCAGTGTCAGGGAAGCTTTTAGAAATGATGATCTGGGACAAAATTCACACTCACTCAGACAATTGGGGATTGATTAAGGAAAGCCAGTATAGATTTTTTCAGACAAATCATGTTTTTAACTAGCTTGGTTGAGTTATTTTTGGAGGTAACAGAGAGGATTGATGAGGGTAATACGGTTGGTGTGGTGTATATGGACTTCCAAAAGTGCCACATAGTGGACTTGCCAGCAAAGTTGAAGCCTATAGAAGAGACAGTACTGTTGAAAAAAAAACATGCTGTCAAAGCTTCTCTTTTTCCAGCAATACTCAAGTTCTGTACTATCAAGCGACTAGAAGGGTCAGTGGCAGCATGGATATAAAGAAGGCTGACAGGAAGCAGACAGTAGTGGCAAACAGTTCCTTTTTAAACAAGAGAAAGGTGTATAGTGGGGTTCCCCAGGGGTTGGTATTAGGACCGCTGCTTTTCTTGATAATATATTAAGGACCCAGACTTGGTTGTGCTTGATACAGTTGACACGAAATTTGTAAGTACTGTGAAATCACTAAGCCTCCTTTGACAACACCTTCCAAACCCACAGCCACTGCCATCTAGAAGGACAAAGGGCAGCAGATAAATGGGAACACCACCACCTGGAAGCTCCCCTCCAAGTCACTCACCCCCCTGACCTGGAAATATATCACCATTCTTTCACTGTCACTGGGTCAAAATCCTGGAACTCCTTTCCTAACAGCACTGTGGGTGTACCTACACCCCATGGACCGCAGCGGTTCAAGGATGCAGCTCACCACCACCTTCTCAAGGGCAACTAGGGATGGGCAATAAATGCTGGCCCAGCCAGCGAAGCCCACATCCTGTGAATGAATAAATATAGAAATACTGGGCTTTATAAACAGAGTGTAAAAGCAAGGATGTTATGATGAACCTCTATAAAACACTGGTTCAGCCTCAATTGGAGTACTGTGTCCAATTCTGAGTGCTGCACTTTAGGAAGGATTTGATTTATGAGAATGAAGTCCTTCATCCCTGGAATCAGTTATGTGGATAAATTGGAGAACTTGGCTTGTTCTCCCTAGAGAAGGCTGACAGAAGATTTTATAGAAGTATTCAAAGTCATCAGCAGTCAGCACAAGTAGATAGAGAGAAACTGTTCCCATTGGCAAGAGGATCAAGAACCAAAGGACAACGATTTAATGTGGTTGGCAAAAGAGCCAATGGTGATGTAAGAAAAAACTTTTTTACACAGTAGGTGGTTAGGATTTGGAATGCACTACCTGAAAGGGTGGAGGCAGATACAACAGGGGCTTTTAAAAGTGAATTAGATGAGCACCTAAAGAGAAAGAAAATTGCAAGGATACAGGAAAAGGGCAGGGGAGTGAGGCTAGCTGAGTTGCTTTTGCAGCAGGCTGGCATAGACACCACAGGCTGAATGGCCTTGTTCTGGGCTGTAACCATTCTATGATTCTACAAGTCTATAATTCTATGTGGGAGAGTGCAATAGATTGTTTCCCAAGAACTGGGCAAATGTCAAGTTAAAGTAGCTTCAAAGGGCACTTGAACATATGCAATTCTTCTCAAAGTATGGCAATTCAAACACTACTTTACAAAGTAATTTCAAATTCAGATTGGATTATTCTACTTTCAAGGACAGTACACAGACGCATTGATCAGTCTGGAAAAAATTGTCTCCCCTACTCATTGCTGACACTTGCCTGATCACTAATTCTACACTGTATCTACATGACTGAAATGTGTTTAATGTGGCACGATACTAAAAGTGTACAACCCAACAGGATATTACTGGAAGAAACAGCTCCCAGCAGAAGACTGAAGTGCAAACTACATAATGACTTAAAGGTTCAACACACTCATAAATCAATTTATCAGACAAATTATGCAATCCAATATAGACCCATTTTCTCAAAGCTGATAATGCTGTCTCTGTTCTTGGCTCCAACACACTATCGAAAGAAAGTTGGCAAGTGCCAAAAGATGCAATAGCTTAATAAAGAGGTAATGCAACCGATGGAAATTAAGGCATAAATAACTTCTGTGCATTATCTGACCTTTTCTTTTGCAGTGTATGCAGGTCGAACCACTTCTTTAAAAAATTAGAAAAAGAATTCAACAAAATAAATAACAATACCCTTTAAAAAGCTTCTACAGTAATCTACATTTTTCTTTAAAGAATGCAAATAAAAATGTATTTAAATCAGAAACCTAATAAATCAATTTATACGATACGCATAGCCTGAATTTGGGTTGTACTGATAAGTATAGTTTAAAACAGGTGGACTATCAATCCTGTCAGGGAAGGTATTGTTAAAATCTTAAATGAAGAAAGTAACAAGCATTAGCAGATGAAATATGAAAGAAAAATAGAAAATACTGGAAAAACTCAGCAGGTCTGACAGCATCTGTGGAGAGAGAAACATGTGACGTTTCAAGTTCTTATGACTTTTCTTCAGAGCTAAAGAGAAGTGTGATGAAATTTATACTGTTTAAGTGGGGTGGAGCAGGTGAAGTTGGATATAAATTCAGCGATAGGTGGGGGCTAAGGAGGGATTGACAAAAGATGTCATGGATAAAGGGCAAAGGGAGTGTTAATGGTAGTAGTAAGGGCTAAAGAAGGTGCTGATGGTGGCATAAAGGCAAGAAAGCAGAATATGTTAATCGCAGAACAAGGGTCAGCACTCTGAAAGATCAACATGGAACAAGTGACAGATGGCCCTTGTGGGTTTGGGGTGGGGGAGGGGGCAGTGGTTTGGGAAAAAGGATAGAAAAAGGGATAAAAAAGGGGATAAAATAATGAATAAATGAATAAAAATAATAGAAAAATATATATTTTTTAAAAGGGATTAAAAAGGAGTGGAGATAGAGGAGAGTTCACGGTCCAATTGCTGACCTTCTATTCAGCTTCACCCCACCTTAAACAGTATAAATTTCATCACATTTCTACTTCCCTTTAGCTCCTAAGGGCCATACGGACTCGAAACGTTAACTCTGTTTCCCTCTCCACAGATGGTGTCAGACCTGCTGAGTTTTTATTTCAGATTTCCAGCATCCGCGGTATTTTATTTTTATTATAGCAGGTGAAATATGTTTGATTTGAAATATTTAACAAGAAACCATAAGCTTTTTCAAATATCAAAACAGATATTCAGAAAATAATTATTGCAATTGAGGCCAGGAATAATATACACCATACAGTAAGTGCTCACTTAAAGTTGTGGTTGCGTTCCTAAAAATAGTGACTTTATGTGAAATAACTTTAAGTGAATCATGGGTTCCCATTTAGGAATCAATGTTAAAGCCAGAGTTAGGTTACTTCAGACATTTCTCGCCCGAAAAACCAATGTACAAGTTGAGATATTGCACAATACATGTGTAGCACTGTACATTCCTAGCCTAAATAACTTGCAAAGTAAAATAAATCATGAAATATAAAAGAGGTCCTTTATAAATTCAACTTAGATAACACTCACCAGTCTCTCTTAGGCAGTCCCTAGGTTTCGGGGATGACTCGCTTTCACTCTGGCTTGATGGGTTCTGAGATGGCGAAAAAGTCCAATATGCAATCTCCAGACTCTGCCACATGGGCAGGTGTTGCTTGGAGGTTTTTGTACTCTCTCCGCCGCCTTGACTTAGCCTCTGCATGTTCTTGAAGTCTTTGTGGTCGGTGCAATCCCAAATTAACCTTCTCCCATTTTGGTTGGTCACTATGGGTTGGAGATGTTTGACCTCTTCAGGGATGCTTTGAGGACATCCCTAAAGTGTTTTGGTGGAGGTGGCTTTGAGTGATTTAGCTTCTCAATGCTGGGCACGTTGGCTTGAAGTCCTTGCTGTTGCACCATCTTTCTTGCCACTGGATTTGGAGGATCTTTTGAAGAAAATGCTAATGCTCCTGCCTCACTTGCTGCAGACCTGAACAAGGGCCAGACCGGGGGGGTCTAATATTAATCAGACAACTGCAGAGTCAGCCTCTTGAAGGGTAAGTACTGTATACCCTGTATTTTTCACCCAAGCAAGTCCTGAGACAAGGAAAGCAATTTTACCTTTGTACAGCACCAAATGCCTCTCTCTCAAGTTTGAAAATGGCTTCTGTGCCTCACTCAAGCAGGCACACCTGGGGCACCAAAATTGAAATCAGTTTGCAGAGTCAAGAAATGGGCCTTTTCTTCACAGAAATGAGCAGCCCAGGCTTCAACTTTTTTCTTGCAAAAGAAACTTGGTTTGGGTATTCTTCCTTCAGAACTTTGCTGCAGCGTTTTTTAAAAAAATATCAAGTTCCCTTGAGTGCAGAGAAACATCTCACTTTCTTCACAATGGTGCTGATTGGGTCATGGGGCCCAACATTAGATCAGCGTTAAAAAACCTGCCAGTGTGTGATGACAACACGCAAGGTATGCGATGACAATGCCCAATGGTGATGACAATATAGAGGATGCAAGCTCTACAAGATCTGACAGAAGCACTCTATATCGATACCCCCAGATCAAATACAAGATTTGGATCAACCCAAACACAAGTCTACAAATTTGGAATGCAGAGAGTTTGGCAATGTCTTTCGCCCCAACTAACTGTTGGGTTGCAAATTAAAGGAGACAACTCTCAAGTGGACTCCCATGGATTCTTTCGCTGTAAGTATAACCTGTCTTCTGTTACTCCCCACTCCACCTACAAGAGGGACAATGGCTGTTGTTGAATGTGCCAACAAATGAACAGTTTCACAAAATGCTTTGTGCCATTCTTGTAGAAAATAAATGGAAATCGCAACATAAACCTGAGAAACAGGTACGAAAGAATAAACTACTTTAAAATCAAACTACTTTATGCGGGGTGACTTAAAGTGAGGACTTACTATTATCAGGCAAATTACAATGTTTCTTGTCTCATATTTGCCAACAATTTGTTTTACATCATTGTAATGAAATCCAAACATAACCCTTTGTTGGGTTTGAAGTTGGAAGGTGGAAAATGAAGTTGCTACTGAGTTTAAAAATAGCAATCAACATTTTATGAAAAAGCAATTTTTTTTAACTGATTCTTTCCATTGAAGGATCATGGTTGAGGCTCATCTCAAAATGCAGCATTGCCATTATCTTCATTTGGATGCCTGGCTCACCATTTATGTGAGCATGAAGCCAGTTTGTCCATCAATTAGTTCCAATTATAACCCACATAAAATGTAGGGCTGAACTTCAAGGAGGGACAATCACAGTCAGGTTGCCTCTCCGCTCCTTTTAACTTACACTAAAATGCAGCTACACATTTTGTGCCTAACCTTCCGACATGGGCCAGGTGAGAAATGTGCAGTGCAGCTGTTCAGGAATCCTCAGTTGTGTGCAGCAGCATCAGGGGAAAGGAAACCAGGCCCCCTTTTTTACAGCACTAGCTGCCATCAAGCAGATAAGTTTAAAGGTCCCAGCCACTGAGAAGCCAGGGAGAAGGTAGCTGTGAAGTTAGTGGGTAGGATGGGGGGGCGGGAAGAAGACATGAGGGGGTGAGGTGGTAAGTGGTTGGGAAGTGGGGGGATGGTCAGAAGGGTAGTTGGAACTGGGGATGTAGTTGGCAGAGTCAGTACTATAGTTACCCAGGAATTAGAATTGGTTTAATTCTTCTATCTTTTCCTGGGTAACTATTCCTGTAAAACAGTCGAAACAATCCGGAGTCTCCGATTTAAATTGTAGTATTAGATGGTTCTCAGTGCAGGGAAAATGCCCATCAGAAGTTTGATCTTACCAGCAAGTGCCAGGAACTTCTTGGCAGGGGCGCCGGGGGTTGGGGGGGACGGTCTTTCTTGTTTCGCATCTTCTGGAATACATCCCGGTACGATGCCCCAGAGATCTGAATTTACAGACCCTAATGTCATTTTGAACAACCCAGCAGAACATCTGATTCTAAACTATCTTGATGTTCCAGGCTCTAACAATCCCTCTAACGAAGGGACATGAATCCTCGTGAAAAATCACTTATGGTTGTGTGGCCTCAAGGCAGCATCCGTCTTTGTAATTCTTTGTGTCAACTGTTCTTACTACTACTTCAGGTGAGCTTTCAGAGCCATTAGCCTCCTCAAAGGCTGCACTTTCTTGGTCAATAAGGTTTTAATTCTGGGCTTTACTTCATGGTCACAAGAGCTTTATCCTGTAAGGGAGCACATACGTCAGCTTCCACGGCAGATAATGACAATAATGGACTAGCTCTCGTTGAACTGAGTGCCCACTTATAAGGAGAGCGTTAATTGCAGATGGATGACCACAACTTGGCAGACCACCTAGAAATTCCTTACCCCCATTAGAATTTTTTGTTGGTGTTTTTACCTCAATATTTAACATAAAACAAGGTGAAAGTATACATCCTCTAGGTTAATCGCTGGCAGCCAATTTCCTAAAGCTACTGGCTGCACAATGTGAGGTAGTGTGCCCATTTTGAACTTGTCCTGTTTTCAAAAAAAAAAACTGGTGTTCGGACTCATTAGTTACCAGGCAGAGTACTCTGAAATATCTGGATCAGAGCCTGATTCATGCCTGCTTGGGGAATCTTTACAATTGTTCTCAATTGCTCAACTGTCAACTTCTGCAGCATCTATCATATCCATGCAAAATCGCTGGTATGCTTGTGAAATAACAAAAGTTATCATTCAAAGATCTCCAGGATGCTTATCCATATTCTATCCTTAGCAATTCCTCCTATTCCATCCAAATTCTGGGTTGGTTGGTAATTTCCAGGGAGTTATTGGTTTAATGCTGGCAAAGGTTCAGCTAAAACATGAGCCACAGTGGGAGTTTCTTGGCTGTGGAAGTTGGAAGCACTAGTACCACTAAAGGACCATAATATGCACCTGGCTTCATCAAACCTGTCACTTGGACCAATAAATATTTTCAACAAGCCTCCTGCTTTTCATAGCTAATGTGAAATTGTTTGCAAGTCCTCAGGCTCTTCTTAAAAGCTTCAAACAAAGCATGCAGAGTCTGCAAAAGACACCCTTCTCATTAAATATGTACGTCTTAATTAATCTGACAATTTCTATGAATGTGAAAATATGGAACTTTTTCATCATGAATCACCATCCATAGCACCTGATCTTTGATAAGATACAATGGATGATTCTGAAAAGAGTCATTCACTCTATCTGCAATAGAATGGTACTCTAATCAATATACTTAGTCCAAGAGTCTTGATTATATGCCATCTGAAACTGGTTACACTCGATGGTAGATTTATCAATTGAGTGTTCCATATGTTAAGTACAGTTGGGGAGCTCAGGATGAATGTCCTTTGCATTATACTTCCAATGCCATGAAACAGCAGAATTTCTACCAACATTTTCAATGTGGAAAGGTTCCATTGATTCTCAGTGAATTCAGGAAGCTGGACTTATTTTTTGGACAGATCCTGATCACCCATGCACCATTCCAGACATTCATGATTGCATCCAAAAAAGGGATGTAGAAATGAAAATGCCAGTGAGTTATCAGATGTAAGCTCTACAAGATCTGACAGAAGCATTCTACATCAATATTCTTGGATCAAACAGAAGATTTGGATCAGCGCAAACACTGAACATCTACAAATTTAGAATTTGGAGAGTTTGGCAATGTCTTTCTCCCCACATAACTGTTGGGTTTCAAATTAAAGGGGAAGCTCCCAAGTGGCCCCAATGGATTCTCCGTCTGCAAGTGTAACCAGGTTTCTCCTACTCCCCACTCCATCTACAAGAGGGATCATGGCTTTGTTGAATGTGCCAAAGGATTAATGGCTTCACAAAATGCTTAAAGCCATTCTTGCAGAAAATAAGCTGCAGAAATCTGTTTATATCTACTGAGGACTTTACTTGTGACCTCAATGCATGTTATCTTGAAAATGAATGAGTTAATATGGGTATTTTCCCAAAATCATAAAACAAGCATAAAATAAAATATGGCTCTAAGAGGTACTCAGTTTACAGAATACAAAGTATGATTTGCATTAGCCATTCAGCATGCATTGGACTTGCTATATTCACAGAAGATTCCTTAGTTTAAGTGGCCTTCTCAGCTCTTTCAAAAGAGATATTTATGTTTAGTTTTATTTGCATTAAGACTATCTCCATGAGGCTAAAACATATCCAACAGTTACTAGAAAAGGCAACTTTTTTTTCTGGCTGTGACCAGAATCTCTTAGCTGGGAAGTCCTCTTCCTCGGGGTATCAGACAGATCTTTGGGTTACACATGCAGTTATGCCAACTTCACCATCTCAAATCTATGGTAGATACTCAAAAAATCAAAAGATTTGGTATAAAAATTAATCAAAAGATTTGGTATAAAAATCATGAGCTGGTATTTTTTTTCAAGCATAAACCAATATAGAGTGACAGTTGGCTTGTACGCTTCATTAGTGGCTTATTTAATCTCTTTAACAGGTCAGGTCTCTGTACAAAAGTTATATTACTGCATCTGAAAATGATTTACAACGCTTTTACTGAGCCCCACACATGGTGCACAAAGATCTCAGGCTCCTTTAGTCATGCACCATCATTCCTTTTGACACAAAATGACACAAAACTAAGTGGGAATGTAAGTTGTAAGGAGGCTTCATGGGGACTTGGACAGACTAAGTTAGTGGGCAAGAACATGGCAGATGAAATGTAAATGTGAAGTTATCCACTCTGGTGGAAAAAAACAAAAATGCAGAGTATTTCTTAAATGGTGAGAGTTTGGGAAGTGCTGATGTCCAAAGGGACCTGGGTGCCCTTGTTCATGAATCATTAAAAGCTCACAGCCAGGTGCAGCAAGCAATTAGGAAGGCAAATGATATGTTAGCCTTTATCACAAAGGGATTTGAGTATAGGGGTAAAGATGTCTTGCTGCAATTGTACAGACCACATCTGGAGTACCGTGTACAGCTTTGGCCTCCTTATCTAAAGAGGGATAAACTTGTCATGGAGGGAGTGCAGCAGAGGTTCACCAGACTAATCCCTGGCATGGCAGCTTATTCTTATGAGGAAACTGGGCCTGTATCCTCGCGTTTCGAAGAATGAGGGGTAATCTCATTGAAACTTACAAAATTCTTACAGGGCGTGACAGGGTAGCTATAGATAGGATGTTTCCCTACTGGTGAATCTAGGCCCAGAGGGCACAGTCTCAGAATAAGGGGCAGGACATATAAGACTGAGTGAGGAGGAATTTCTTCACTCAGAGGGTGGTGAATCTTTGGAATTCTCTACTCCAGAGCACTGTGGAAGCTCAATCATTGAGCATGTTTAAAACAGAAATCAACAGACTTCTGGATACTAGGAAAGTGGCATTGAGGCAGATGATTAGCCACGATCTAATTGAACTGTGGAGCAGGCCCAATGGGCCGAATATATAAAGGGTAAGAGAGAGGCAAAAGTGGACATTGGGCCACTGGAAAATGACACTGGAGAAGTAGTAGTGGGGATCAAAGAAATGGCGGAGGAACTGAATAGGTACTTTGCATCAGTCTCCACGGTGGAAGACATGAGTAACATCCCCAAAGTTCAAGAGAGTCGGGGGGCAGAGGTGAGTATGGTGGCCATTACCAAGGAGAAGGTACTAGGAAAACTGAAAGGTCTGAAGTTGGATAAATAACCTGGGCCAGATGGATTACACCCCAGAGTTCTGAAGGAGATAGCTGAAGAGATAGTGGAGGCGTTAGTGGTGATCTTTCAGGAATCACTTGAGTCAGGGAGGGTCCCAGAGGACTGGAAAATCGCTAATGTAACCCCCCTGTTTAAGAAGGGAGTGAGGCAAAAGACGGGAAATTACAGGCCGATTAGCCTGACCTCGGTCGTTGATAAGATTTTAGAGTCCATTATTAAGGATGAGATTTCAGAATACTTGAAAGTGCATGGTAAAATAGGGCAAAGTCAGCATGGTTTCATCAAGGGGAGGTCATGCCTGACAAATCTGTTAGAATTCTTTGAGAAGGTAACGAGTAGGTTAGACAAAGGAGAGCCAATGGATGTTATCTACTTGGACTTCTAGAAGACCTTTGACAAGGTGCCGCACAGGAGGCTGCTCAGTAAGATAAGAGCCCATGGTGTTAGAGGCAAGGTACTAGCATGGATAGAAGATTGGCTGTATGGCAGGAGGCAGAGAGTGGGGATAAGGGGGTCCTTCTCAGGATGGCGGCCGGTGACTAGTGGAGTTCCGCAGGGGTCAGTGATAGGACCACAACTTTTCACTTTATACATTAATGATCTAGATGAAGGAACTGAGGGCATCCTGGCTAAGTTTGCTGATGATACAAAGATAGGTGGAGGGACAGGTAGTATTGAGGAAGCGGGGAGGCTGCAGAAGGATTTGAACAGGTTAGGAGAATGGGCAAAGAAGTGGCAGATGGAATACAACGTGGGGAAGTGCGAGGTCATGCACTTTGGTAGGAAGAATAGAGGCATGGACTATTTTCTAAATGGGGAGAGAATTCAGAAATCTGGAGTGCAAAGGGACTTGGGAGTCCTAGTCCAGGATTCTCTCAAGGTTAACTTGCAGGTTGAGTCGGTAGTTAGGGAGGCAAATGCAATGTTGGCATTTATTTCGAGAGGACTAGAATATAAAAGCAGGGATGTGCTGCTGTGGCTTTATAAGACTCTGGTCAGACCATATTTAGAATATTGTTAGCAATTTTGGGCCCCGTATCTCAGGAAGGATGTTCTGGCCCTGGAGAGGGTCCAGAGGAGGTTCATGAGAACGATCCCAGGAATTAAAGGCTTAACATATGAGGAACATTTGAGAACTCTGGGTCTATACGCGATGGAGGTTAGAAGGATGAGGGGGGATCTGATTGAAACTTACAGAATACTGAAAGGCCTGGATAGAGTGGACATGGGGAAGATGTTTCCATTAGTAGGAGAGACTAGGACCCGAGGGCACAGCCTCAGATTAAAGGGAAGACCTTTTAGAACAGAGATGAGGAGAAACTTCTTTAGCCAGAGAGTGGTGAATCTATGGAATTCATTGCCACAGAAGGCTGTGGAGGCCAGGTCATTGAGTGTATTTAAGACTGAGATAGATAGGTTCTTGATTGGTAAGGGGATCAAAGGTTACGGGGAGAAGGCGGGAGAATGGGGTTGAGAAACTTATCAGCCATGATTGAATGGCGGAGCAGACTCGATGGGCCGAAGGCCTAATTTCTGCTCCTATGTCTTATGGTCTTATGGCCTACTCCTGCTCCTATGTTTCTTTTGGCATTTAATCTCTCCTGCCTTCCACTCTGCCACAGATGTTCCTTCATCTTCTTTCCTCCCCTTCCCTGCCTCTATTCTTGCTTAAAACCTCTTCCATCTCTATTTTTCAGTTCCAATGAAAAGGTAATCAACCTTGAACATCAACTCTGTTTCTCTCTATGCCTAGCATGTTGAGTATTTGCAGTGTTTTCTGTTATTATTTCAGATTTGCATCTGCAGTATTTTGCTTTTGTAGAGGCACAATGGTGCTAGTCCTGGGTCTTTTATGATGGAGTTGGAGGCAACATGAGCCACCAATTATTTCCAATTTTTATATGAATGCTTAGCACTTGGTTTCCTTAGATCTAACTGAGTTGAAATAAAAAACAAAATGCTGGGAATACTCAGCAGGTCTGGTAGCATCAAGGAAAAAGAGAAACCAAGTTAACTTTTTGAGTTGAGTAGGACTCTTTTTCAGAACACTAATTGTGTTGGCTTTACTCTTGCAGTATATTGAGCATTCTTAAAATTAAAAATAAATAATTGGGCCTGTGTCATACTTTCAGACAACAGTTCAAGCATATCACATATTGCACAAAATAAGGAGGCTTTTTTGAAACCACGAGTTGTTTTGATGCGGAAATCATTGCCTGAGAAGGGTAATGGAAGCAGATTCAATAATAACTTTTAAAAGGAATTGGATAAATACTTGAACAGCAAGGCTATGGGGAAAGGGCAGGAGGCTGGGACTAATTGGATATTTCCTTCAAAGTGCAAATACAGGCATAACGGGCTGCATCGCCTCTATTGCGGTATCATTCTCGATTCAACAAGGCCAGTAGTTTGCAACTTGCATGGAAAATTGGCTGAATAGAATTGCAGGACTCAATCCCAAAACAATGACTAAAGCCCCTGAATCCTATGTAACAACATAATACAAACCACCACCCCTGATTGTAAATGGACAGAATTGCTTAAAATATATAAACTGAAATTTAACTGTTGTAGATATTCTGTGCCTTATTTTACAGTGTGTGGATTTGAGAAACAGGTCTGTTCCAGGACTAATGCTTCTCAGGGTTAGATTCAGCCTGCTCAATCAAGTTATGGCAGAAAAACATTTACTCTGTTCCCCAACTGCAAATGCAAATTTGATGTTTAAGAGGTAACTGAACAGCCTCCTTACAAAGGACAGCAGAGCGCATCAGAGACGACATACAAACATATGAAATAAAGCATGCAATTAAAAATTAATAAAACAAGATTACAAGGAGGAAGTAACAGAATCGAATAGGATTTTGATAAAAGGTCCCTCAAGCTCAGGGTGATTAAATAAACTGTCCCACACTCCAATCAGTTGATTCAGAACTCAAGAGCAGTGGGAACTTGTAACCTCGTATTAAAAATCAACCCATATTTATTTATGTTAAATCCCTCTTTTCTGTCTTTGAGAATCAACCATTTAGCAAATTAGAATAAAATGTGAAATATATTGATGTAAATAAATGAAATCAATTGCTACAGAACTCTGACAGCATAAGTTCCGATTCAGTGATCTGAAATCAATATGTCCACTGGTCCACAACAGAAAAGATTTCAAGCGCTGGGCTGATATTTTTGTTATATCCACCCAAAAGGAAAAGCCTAATTTAAATACTAGTCCACTGATAAAGATTTTAAAAAGGCAATGAATAATCTGAACAGACTGACAAACTGCACATAGAAGTTTTGAATCCAGCCATCGTTTGGCAGATTGCCATAACAAGTGTAGAATTCATTGTTTTTATATTTTTATTTGTAACTTTAATTTCAAGCATTACATTCATTAAAAAACTGCAAACTGCAGTGTTCAAGTATCAATATCTGAACTCATATGGAATTAAAACAAAGGGAGCAAACAGGTGGCCAGTCTCTTTCTACCTACTTTTGTGGCTCTTTCAGCTTGTTCAGTTCTTCCAGTTTCCTGGCTCTGGCTGTCTCCTTTTCACAATGAACATCTAATCCCTCTACACTCAATCATCCCATCAGGATAGTCTCAGAGGTTTCCACTTCTTCCTTGAATGGAGGTTCAACCAGTTCCTATCAATCACCACCCTTCCTTCATCTGGCTGAACATACGAAATAGGGGCAGAAGTAGACCATTCGGCTTCTCAAGCCTGCTCTGCCATTCATTAAGATCATGGCTGGTTTGTCTATGTTTCGAATTCCACATTCCCATCAACCCATGATAACCTTTGACCCACTTGCCTAACAAGAATCTATCTTCCTCCACCTTAAAAATATTCAATGACCCCCGCCTCCACTACCTTCTGAGGTAGAGAGTTCCAAAGTCGCACAACCTTCAAGGAAAAATTTCTCCTCATCTGTCCTAAAAGGACAGCCCCTAATTTTAAAACAGTGCCGTTGGTTCTGGACTCACCAACAAAAGGAAATATCCTTTCCACATCCACCTTGTCAATACCATTCAGGATCGTATACGTCTAAGTTACCCTCACTCCTCTAAACTCCAGTGGAAACAAACCCAGTCTGTCTAACCTTTCCTCATAAGACAACGCGCTCATTGCAGGTATCAATCTAGTAAACCTCCTCTGAACGCCTCTAATGCATTTACATCCTTCCTTAAATAAGGAGACCAAAACTACACAATATTCGAGATATGGTCTCAGCAATGCCCTGTATAACTGAAACATGACATCCTTACTTTTATGTTCAATTCCTTTTGTAATAAGCATAGCATTCCATTAGCCTTTTTGATTACTTGCTATACCTGCATACTAACTTTGTGTAACTCATGCACCAGAACACCTAGACCCCTTTGCACCTCGGAATTCTGCAGTCGTTCTCTGTTTAAGTAATAATCTGCCTTTTTATTCTTCCTGCCAAAATGAACAACTTCACATTTTCCCACATTATACTCCATCTGCTATATTTTGGCCCACTCACTAACCTATCTTTATCGGTCTCAACTTCCTTTTGTCCTCTTCACAACATATTTTCTTATCTATCTTTGCACCATCTGCATATTTAGCTACCATGCCTTCACTTGACTCATCTAAGTCATTGATAAAATTATAAAAAGTTGAGGTCGCAGAACAGGCCTCTGTGGCCACTCGTCACATCCCGCCAATCAGAAAAAGACACATTTATGCATATTCTCTGTTTTCTGCCAGCCAGCCAAGCTTCTATCCATGCTAAATGTTACCCCGTACACCATGAGCTTTTATTTTCCACAATAGCCTTTGATGCCTTCTCAAATGCCTTCTGGAAATCCAAGTACAGCACATCTACAGGCTCCCCTTTATCCACAGTACATGTTGCCCCATCAAAGAGCTCCAAGAAATTGGTTAAACATGATTTCCCTTTCACAAAACCATGTTGACTTTTCCCAATTATCTTTGAGTTTTTCTAAGTGTCCAGTTATAACCTCCTTAATGATTGATTCTAACACTTTCCCCATGACAGACTTCAAGCTAACTGGCCTATAGTTTCCTGTTTTATGCCTCCCTCCCTTGAATAGAAGGGTTACATTTGCTACTTTCCAGTCCAATGGAATCTTTCCAGAGTCTAGGAAATTTTGGAAAATTATCACCAACGTATCCAATACCTCATTAGCCACCTCTTTTAAGACCCCAGGATGAAGTCCATCAGGACCCAGAGACTTGACAGCCCGCAGCGCCATCAGTTAGCTCTGTACTGCTTCCCTAATGATTGTAATTTCACCAAGTTTCCCTCTCCCTTCCATCTTCTGATTTAGTTATTACTGGAACGTTTTTTATATCCTCTATAGTGAAGACAGAAGCAAAGTATATGTTCATTTAATCTGCCATTTCCTTATTACCTACTATTAACTCCCCATTGTTCCTCTAGAGAGTGACAACACTCACACAGGTATTTTCCTTTTTAAATACCTGTAGAAAGTCGTTATCCATTTTTACATTTCTGGCTAGCTTCCTCTCACACTCTAACCTTTTAGTCATTCTCTGCCATTCTTTACATTCTGGCCAATCATCTGACCTACCACTCATCTTTATGTTCTCACGCTGAACAATTTCAACTCTACTCACTTTTTCCAAATAAACGGTATTGCCATGGGTACCTGCACGGGTCCCTGATGTGCCTGCTTTTGTGGGATACGAGGAACATTCTCCGTTCTGGTCCTACTCAGGCACCCCCCCCCCCCCCCCCCCCCCCACCCCCCCACCCCCAACACCTCTTTTCCTGGTACATTGATGACTATCTGTGCTGTTTCCTGTTCTTGCCTTGAACTAGAAAATTTCATCAACTTTGCTTCCAATTTCCACCCATCTTCTGCCTTCATACGGTCCATATCCAACTCTTCCTTTCCCTTCCTCTACTTGTCTGTCTCCATTTCTGGGGAAAGGCTTTCAGCTAATATTTACTATAGGCCTCCTAAAACTACCTCGACTAGGATTCTATTCTCTTCTCTCAGCTTTTTTGTCTCCATCGCATCTGCTCAGACGATGCAACTTTCCATACTGGCGTTTCTCCTTTTTCCTCAACTGAGATCCCTCCACCCTACACTTTGGCTGATGGGGCCCTTGACTGTGTCTGTTCTTTTTCTCACATTTCTGCTCTCACCCTTTACCCTCCCTCCTATGAACCACAATAGGATTCGCCTTGTCCTCCCACCCCAGTCGCCGTATTCAATGGATCATCTGCCGCCATTACGGCCACCTCTGGTATGATGCCACCACCAAACTCATCTTTCCCCTGCCTCCCCTTTCAGCATTACAAAATTACCGTTCCCTCTGCAATATTCTGATTTACAGTCACCTCCAATAAATGCTGGCCGAGCCAGTGATGCCCACATCCCATGAATGAATAAGCTCAGGAGCTGCAACAAATGCTCTTTTACCTCCTTTTTCATTGTCCAAGGCTCCAAGCACTCCTTCCAGGTGAAACAGTGATTTACTTGTAATTCTTTCAGCTTGGTACACTGTATTCACTGCTTATGATGTGGTCTCCTCTACATTGGCGAGACCAAATGCAGACTGGGTGACCACTTTGCTGAACACCTCTGTTTAGTCCATAGGCCTGATCCTGGCTTTCCAGTCACCTGTCATTTTAATCGCCCACCTGGCTCCCACTCTGACCTTTCTGCCCTTAGTCTGATACAGTATTCCAATCAACTCTAGCTCAAAGAACAGCACCTCATCTTTCAACTGGGCACTTTACAGCCTTCTGAACTCAACACTATGAGTTCAACAATTTTAGATCGTAACCTTTGTCTTTTGCTTTGCTTTTCTTTGCCCAGTTTGTTTTATTCTCTCGTTTTTCTCTTATTTCCTTTTCTTTGCTTTCAGATAGCAGCTTTCGGGATCCTGCCATCCAAACCACCTCTAGACAGGTCTTCTGTTTCTTTACTTGTCCCATTACCACTCCCTTTGGTCTTGCACCATGAAACACTTTAGTAATTTAATCTCTCCAGCTCTCCACCCTAATACAAACCTTCCCTTTTGTTATTTTTCCCATCCTTCCTCTCTTACATAAGACCTATTACATTTCTAAATTTGCCCAATTCTGATTAAAGGTCACAGACCTTAGATGTTAACTCAGTTTCTCTCTCCACAGATACTGCCAGGCCTGCTGAGCATTTTTAGTGTTTTCTGCTTTTATTTCAGATTTCAAGCATCTGCTGTATTTTGCTTTTATGCCTAGAGGAAGTGTAAGTGGGATTTTAGAATCATTACCAACTGCTGCCTTTCAGCCAACCTCACTTGGTTGTAACCAGTTCCTAGAATGGCAGCTCATTTCTCCCTCCCTCAATTTAGTTCTACTGTCGTGTCTAGATAACAACCCTAGGTAGCACTCAATATAGTACTAGGCTGATCAGTTATCTGGGAACACAAGCAGAAAGAATCAGCAAAATCTTATGTTACACTGACTGAATCTAACCCTCATTCCACCTCCCACCCCAGCCAAAATTAAATATAGCTAACCAACCATAAGAAAATAATTTGCATTTACATAGTACCTTTCACAACCTCAGGACATCTCAAAACACTAACTGTGAGGGAATCTGTGCTTTTAAATTTAATTTGTATTTTTTGAAGCAGACCCTAACTAAAGGACACATTGAACTGAAAAGGGAACAGATAAACATAGAAAGCAAACTGTCCCTCTCTGTTTCTAAGAAAAACAAACTTCTGAGCAAACTGACTCTGGTTGAAAGAGATACAAGGACACAGATCAGTTGGCATCCACTGGTGGAATACAAGCAAGCTGAAGAAGACTGAAGGAGGTAGAGTCCAGAATCAGAAGAAGCAGCTTAGAACAAGTTGCTGCAGCTGTTTCTGTTACTGGAAGCTAACATTGATGTGTCTACCGTATCTAGACTGGGTTGAGCAGGTTCTACAGACGTGTTGTGCTGAAGACCATGCCTGTGGAATTCGGGTTGATTGTGTGCTATTGTCAGCTGGGGATCAGACTAGCTTCTGGAAGGAGAGGAGCTGAAGTTCTTCATGAGGAAAACAAAGTTTTGAAGGACTTTGTGACAGAGTGTGATCACTAAAATTTGAGTGGGCAGCTGAGCCAATTCATATGATCTGTCTTAGATGTATCTGGTATTTAATGTGCAACTTATATTCAACCACAATTTGCCTGTTAATTCATGTTTAACTCATGTTAATTCTGGATGTATAGAATAAATAGTACTTAATGTTTGCTTTGTTGACTCTTGTATAATAAAATTGTGTTTTAAATTGTGGAATCTTGTGGCTTTTTTGTTTTAGTAAATAACAGGGATTTTGAATCTTGTCTACTTTTTAAAAAAAGTTAGTGGTCTCTACTGAGATTATAACACAATGAAGTACTTTTGAAGTGTACTAACTATTGCAATGTAGGAAACATGGCAGCCAATTTACACACAGCAGGGTCCCACATATAACAACGTGATAGTGACATGACAATGTATTGATTTTATTAACTGATGTTAGTTGACGGGGTACTGGCAAGGAGACCAGGTCGACACCCATGCTCTTCTTCAAAATACGTAGGATCTTTTATATCCACCGATGGTCTGACAGGGCCTTGGTTTAATGTCTCATCTGAAAATGCTGCAATCACTCAGTAACTGCATTTCACCCAGACGAGTTGACTTTTTAATTTGAGCATTGCTAACATTTAAGTACTTATTCATCTATTTTTCTACTGTTCAATTTCCCTACCTCCTTCACTGTGACATTGGTAACACTTTCATCTTAACTTTAGCCATGCTCTCTACCTCCACAAGATAATTTCCTTTGCATCCCTAACCCTTTGACTATCTTATTACTCTTTATATATTTATAAAAGACTTTAGTGTTTCCTTTTGTGTTACAGATAACTTTTTCTCTCATTTCCTTTTCCAGTTGTCTTCGCTTTCTTTTTTCTGCTTGGATCTCTATTGTATTAAGAGCCACATTATCATAAGCCGCCTTTTTTTTTGAAAAACATCTCAATTTCTTTAATCATCCAGGAAGCTCTAGCTTTGAATGTTCTTCTTTTCCCCCCTCAGAAATGTGTTAAGTCTGTATCCAAATGCCATCTCCTCCTTGAAGTCCTCCCACTGCTTATTTACTATTTTACCTGCCAATCTTTGTTTCCAATCCACCTAGGCCAAATCCCTTTTTAATTCGCTAAAATTATTTTCACCTTTGATTTTCCTTGTCCCTAACAATAACTTCTCTAAATCGAATGGTAAGCTGATCATTTCTCAAATGCTCTTCCACTGAAACATGTTCCATGCCCCATATCATTCCACAAAACTAGTTCCAGCTCTGCTTCCTTCCTCACTGGGCTAGAAACACACTGTTCAAGAAAGTTCTCCTGTACATTTCAGGAATTCCACCCCATCCTTGCCCATTAAACTGCTCCTCCCCGCCCCACTGAAATGTCACATCAGACAATTGAAGTCCCTCTTTACCACTACACCATTGCTTTTCACTTCATTTTTAAATTTGCTCTATTTTCTTTCTACTAGTTGGTGGCCTATAATATACACTCAGCAGTGTATTCTATACCTCAGCTCTAGCCATCATTCTGAATCTTCACACAAATCATCTTACCAGAGATATAACAGTATCTTTGATCAGTCCTGCCACCCATAGCACCTTTCTTCTTCCCTATATGATGTAATTAAGATCATTAAGTCCCCACTCCTGTTCTCGTTTGTGCCAAGTGTCTGTAATTGCCACTACATTATAACCCCATGAGTCAGTCATGCACTTCACCAACCTTATTTCAACATGCTCAATGCATTTATGTACATGTATTCCTATCCCGCCTCTCTGATTTGCATTTCTCCCATGCTACTTTCTGGACTTCTCTATATTCTAATGTTGATTGTCTCTCCCAATCCTCTAGGCACCTTGTTCTTCTCTCTAATTCTTCATCTTACTTCCCTACCCTCTCAGCTTTAGTTAAAGCTCCCTATGACCTGTTCAAGTGAAACCTACCCACATTACACAGACCCTTCCAGCCCCACTAGTCTTAATGCCCCAGGAATCTGAGACCCTGCCCCCCTGCGCTATTTCCCCAGCCATGCATTAACCTGTTCTACCGTGCTGCAGCTATACGCACTCGCACATGGTGCAGAGAGAAATTCAGAGATTATCATTGAGATCCTGAAATTTAAAATTCTCAGTGTTCAAATCTTTCCCATGGCCTTGCCCTTTGCCGATTTCTCTGACCTCCTCCAGTCCTTCAACCCTCTGCCTTCCTCCTAATCTAAATCCTCCTAAATTGTGTATCCCCAATTTCCTGAACTCCTCTATCGACAGCTGTGCCTTAGGCTGTCTAAGCCCAAAGCTCTGGAACTCCCTTCCTTAACTTCCATGCTTGTCACCTCTCTTCCTTAAAGACACTCCATCATTTTGAGCAAGCTCTTGGTTACCTTTCTTTATCTTTTGTGACTCAGTATCAAATTAAGTCTGGTCATTTTCAGGTGAAACGCCTTGGCTCATTTTACTATCGCTGTTGCTCAGTCCTTTAGCCTCCTTTCCAGCTCCTGAAATTTGCCCCTTTTTCAACTCCGCTACGCTGTGGCTTTTTCCCTCTCACACGCACACACAAAAATAAAGCGAAAATTTAGGGTTAAAAAATACTGCTAAAGTTCCTGTTCCCAACTTCTATTTTGTTCCCTCTATTAGAAAATATATTCATGTGTACAGACTGCTTATGATAGAACAGTCCATCAATGTTAAGTGCCTACTCACAAGAAGGCAACTGTGAAATTCAAGCCAGTTATAATCCCAAATTTGACTTCAACTGATAGAATATTCTGATCTAATAACGGTATGTGAATGATATTCCATGCTTGTACTGCATTGTTAAAAACAGTCGTAACTTTACATACATTTTCTTAAGCTCTAAAATATTTATGTAAAACATTCAGTCTGTTTTAGCAGAGCACTTTCAGGTGTCCTGTATCATCTGTTTATTGGCTCCCTTGTTAACCGTTTTGGTTGCTCTTAATGTCTTAATTTCCTGTGATAATACATCTGTCATGAATAATTAAGCAATACAATTGCCTTTTACTGTAAGTTAGCCTAATGTTATAAATCAATGCTGGAAGCCCCTATTCTCTATCAGTTGCCAAGATACGAAGATAAGCCATTTTAAAAAAGCCTTTTTTCTATGATATGGAGATTAATAGTTGATTGCTTTATGACATTGTAGTGCTACAAGATCTTCACATTCCAGGTTAGCTTCTCTTCAACCTTTCCCAGGGCAGTTGTCATTTTTTCTGGAACCAAAAGAAGCAGTTCAAAACCACTGGCTTCCATGATTCTACGTCAACAGTTATTGAGCCATATACGCATTTAAAAGAAAATATCTGAATCACAGATTAAGCCAATGCATCTCAATTTTGTAAACATATCCTTTAATAAGTGAATTGGAAATAAAATATAAATTGGTGAGTTTTATCCTCAACGACTTCATGGACTTCAAAATTCAATTGTGTTTTTATGGTCAGAAAAGCTTTCCTTTCTTTAAAATTCTTCATGCCAGTCATTCTTTTTAAACTTTACAGAATAAGGCTAACAATGAGCCAATCAATACTTACAAAATGACGTGGGAGCAGTTGAATTTCATATCCTTTCTGCCTTGGTCATATCCCTTCAAATTATCTAAACTTTCACAGTGATGCTAAAATTGCAGTAGAAATCTGGAATTGAATTCCCAAATGGTTCAGCTGGATGGCTTTTTCAAAAAATATATAATCTACCTGAAGGCAACATCAATATTTAGAATTTGGGGTGTTTGGGATCAGGGCTTACTGGTACTTTAACATTAGTTTTTCTTTTAATTGGCAGATGATGTAATAAATCCAAGCATAACTAGGAACAGTCGAGCTTGGCAGTTAAGTTCCTAATGTTGAAACTGGAAATATTCAAACAGATTTTCACACAGCAACCTTATCCCAGGGCATGTTTATTTCACAGGAACTGCATTCCATTTTATTACCATTAAGATGAAAACACTCCATGTGAAAATCAAGCCCACTAATTAATATCGTTGCGCATTCTCCAGTTCTGATGAAAGTGTTATAGATATCTAGCAATGGAAGGTGTGCTCCAAAGTGATATTAATTTCATTTTTTCTCCATGATCAACCTGGCTAAGTCAAAGTTTGCAGCCACCAGAAACATGAATACTACCAGGATCCGCTATAATCAAAAGTTGTTTTCAGGATTTCCAGTGTCATGATCTCCAGTCTACTTATGGCTGTCATTCATTATGTGCTTTTCTCAACATTCATGAGGTTGCAAAATTTACATTAACGTAGAGAAAGGAGCTGCATTTAGTCTTCTAAATTGGTTTTTATTTGTGCTACGGCCAATAGAAGGATGAAAAATAGAAGGTGCTGGCCTCTGTCTTTTCTCCTGCTCTAGTTGCTGAGACTGCCCTCTGGAATGAACAGTGTGGTTTCACCAGTATGAAGCTATAAACATTCAGAGTCACTTCTGGCTCCTTCATAAATAAATTAATAGATCATGTTGTATTCCCAAGAACTTAACTGAAAGTGAATCTAACACCAAGTGTAGTGCAGCTCAAGAACTGGATACATGCTGGGCTCTTTATTCCAACCAAAAGACAGCCAAGGCAGACAAGCTACGATCACTACAGCTCAGTACCAGGAAAAAACCATTCCTTCTTATTGATTTACCCCATCACCACCTCCATGGGTTACACACCCAGATTTAATTATCATGCATTCCAAAATGAAAAAGGAAACCAAATTTCAATGAAATGTACAACATAATAAAATAAAGCATTTCTAAGATATGAACATTAGAGTGACTGCCCTTTTCACTTGAGATTAACAGCTCAACCTAGATAAAATATCAATCGACTATATTAAAAACCTTGAGATATCCCCACCTGATCTGACCAGTATTAAAAAGCACATGCACTGAACATGAGTGTATCTACTAAGAATTTTCTACTTCACATTTATATATTACTCAGACTCAGCCAATCATTTTTTAATGACACTTTACCCACCTCTTCACAGCCAGAACTCAAAATCAAACCAACGCTTGTACAGGGGTTGCCCAACTAGGGTCATTACTAAAAGCTGTAATTCAATCATTAATTTAAAATAGTTGACCTCCCTCAACTTTTTCCTGCTGTTCCCTGTTCCCATCCCGAGTGAAAGGCTAAATTTATTTTTCCGTTATCATTCAGTGACTAAATTTTCAAATCTCAAAAACAGAGACTAGTGAAAGTCTAAATTACAATCAAAGCAAACTGGATCTTTTCAAGATCTTTCAGAGCAAATTTTAAGCACCTTTTTTTTTTAACTTAAAAAAAAGGTAGTAATATTTGAACCACAGTTACAAATACTGTATGTTCGGTACAAGCCCTTCTCATTACTTCTGAGTTTGTCGTTATTTAGTTTTCCAAATTGATGGTTGTGAATGGTTTCACATAAATTTATGGAAAGGAAGAATAATTTCCTACTTTGCTTATGCTCTGTTATTCTGGAGCGTTGTTCATTTTGTACCCCTTGAATCCGAGGAGTCCACCATACAAGTTTGCAGTTACCATACACAATTCTTTACTCCTTTCAAGTTTGTTAGTTCTATATTTATCAATGCCCTACATTCAAACAAATTCACACATATCAAGGCAGTTTAAAGAGAAAAAATAATGACAGGACTTTAATAATTTTACTCACTATCTGCTTGGATGTATTTTGCCAGATAGCTCAGGATCACCATGATGGGTAGCACTGTCCAACACTGAGGTACCATATTCCAGGGTGGCGGTAGTCCTTTAGCTCAAGTCCAGATACAATCCTTCCAGTTGTTGATCCTCAAATACTCATACCTGCATACAAAAATGTTATAGATTTATTAGTTGCTTCTGGTCTCTGATTATCAAGCAGCCAATAGCGATTCTCTTTAAGTTGTAGTAACTGACAGGCCAAAGCCAAAATGTTTTGAACTTCATAATCTCCCTGCATTGTGGCAGCAGTTACAAAATACTAATTTAAGGTATTTTGAACTGAACTTCAAATCAACATGGAAACTGGATTTAAGTTGATAAAAAGCTGACAGATTTGAATTAATTCAATATGAATCTCAATTCAGAATTCAAAAATTACAGCAAACCTGAAATGAACATAATTATGGTTATGCAAATACTCAATAACTTGTCTACACATCAGTAGATAATAGTTTCATCCAAAGTCAATTTCATTTCCAATTTTTAGTCCTGATGTCTGATAAGTACTGGATATTATACAGTTCCATGGTGCATAAAATAAAAGCCAAAATGAAAGGCTTTCTTGCATTATTTGTCATTTAAGCAAAAATAAGCCAGTCATTAGTTAGCATCTCAGTTATTAATCTCAGTCCTAACTTTGAAAATGGCCTTTTATAAACTTGTAGATACATTCCACTTTTTCCCCAACCCCTCACTTGCTCCTCCTTATAAATCACTTGTTTCTTATGCTTGAGCGCTTCAGCTGCACACTGATGGTAGTAAAAATTCTACGGAAACAACAATTTCAATACACTTCCAATTTTCTTTCTGTGAATATTCAGGGATTTTTATAAATCCCAACTCGTTCAACAAATTTATTTATGGGGTTTGGATGTTCCTGGCAATGCCAGCATTTATTGCCTAGGTCTAATTGTCCTCAAGTTGCCTGAATGCTTTCTGAATTCCATGTCATGAAGGTGGGGAGTTCCAGTATTTGATCTGAAGGAAAAGTGATATATTTACCAATCAGGATGAAGCAGAACTTGGAGGGGATGGTGTCCCCATATGCCTGTTGCCCTAGTCCTTCTAAGTGGTAGGAGCCATTTCTTTGGGAGGTGCTGTGGTGCAAGACTTGGCGAGTTGCTGCACTCCTTGTAAATGGTACATGTTGCAGCCATATGTGCCAGTGGTAGCAAGAGTGAAAGCTTAATATGGTAGATGGGGTGCCACTTAAACAGGCTACTTTATCCCAGATGGTGTTGAGTTTCTTGTGTTTTTGGAGCTTGCTCTGCTGCAATATTCATTCTTAGTTTTAATATTTCTAGGTTAACCATATAAGAGCATTCAACTTCCAAATGCTCATTATAGGCAGCATTTCTATTATCATGGCACTCAGAGGCCAAGTGGTTCCCTACTCTACAGGAAATATATTTTCTTACTGTTTTCAAACAAATGAAATTAAGTCTGCCAACAAAACATTTCCAAACTAAATAACGTCAATGCTCTGGGCTGTTTGATGGGTTTAAATAAATTGCATTTATAAAACACCTTTAATGTGGTAAAACATCCCAAAATGCTTCACAGGAGAGTTAAATAAAATTTGACACTGAGCGAAGGGCTATTAGGTGCATTTTTAAAAGAGTAAAGAGGAGCTGGAGATGCAAGGAGGTTTAGGGAGGGAATTCTAAAGCTCAGGACCTCAACAGCCTCGTCGTCTGTGGTGCAGCAATCAAAACCAGGGATGCGCAAGAGGTCAGGATTAAAGGAGTGCAAATATCCCAGAGATTTGTAGGGCTGGAGGGGGTCAAAGAGATAGGGAGATGTGAGGCCATGGAGGGGTTTGAAAACACGAATGGGAATTTTAATATTGAGGCGTAGTTGAGCCAGAAGCCAATGTGTGGATGACATGGAACAGGTAACACCTTTTTGGAAAAAGGTCCCATTTTCAAACATTATTTTTGGCTCTGCACCTTCAAAAGGACCTTGATGCACTAAGAAATTCAGACAAGGCAAAGGAAGATCACTTGGCCAAGTGCTGTAACTTGTAAAGAAATGGTTATAACAATTACCTGCTTTCACTTAAAAGATGGAGCAGATATGAGGAAACAGCTCCTTGCATAAGCACTAAATTCTTGATCGATTTACTATTTTTTTTAAAAGGTCTGAACAAAGACCTTCTAAAGAACAAAGCCAAAGCTGTGCTGATAATTATAGAAATACAGGTTATACAGAGTTCTGCAGAACACATTTATTCATTCATGTGCTTCTGAAAACTTGCCAGCTTTATGGCTGTAAAAGACAAAAACTTGGGAACCTTTCAGTGAAGTCCATAAGAAAAGTGACACACGAACGATAGGCAAAATTGAAACCCACAAGCAAGGCTACAAGCAGGACTGGGAGAAATCTTTTTACCAATTAGGAGGTTTTGTCATGAATGGCCTAACATCCTTGACTCAGTTAGTTAACTGTACTCATTTCCGTAATGCATTTGAACATGCATTGTATTATTATCAGGTGCAAGATCAGCATCTCCATCCCTCAAGTTTTTTTTAAAATCTTGCACAGAAAACACTGCCAAAACAAGTAAAGATGAGCAGATCTATTCATGCATTGTTTCAGCATGCAAGACCAGCATCTGTATTTTTTATTCCTTTAAAGCTATGCATAAAATTTTACCAAAAGTAAATATCAAGTATGTTTATCAAACTGTAGGTTTATTCAAAAGTGAATGCTTCACTAATGTGCCAAGTTGGATTAAACAGCAATATCGACTTGAAGGAGGTTAACCAACATATTTACAATGTTGTTAATGATTTTATAGCTCCACGAACAGAATATGGATTTTCATTTAAAAAGTCATGGGAACCCTCAACATGACTACCAGCAAGGAACAAAACTTGCTGAGCTTTGGCATCAGGAGTAAACGCCAACTGCTCCACAAGATAAAGAGCCAGATATTCAAAATTTGTCACTAAACACCTTTTTCCTACAAGAATAAAAATAAAAAATAAAAATGGATACCAGAAGGGTGTTTCCTCTTGTGGAAGAGACTAGAATTAGAGGGGACAATTTAAAAATAAGAGGTCTCCCTTCTAAGACGGAGATGGGAGAAATTCTCTCTCTGAGGGTCATCAAGTCTTTCCCAGAAAATAGTTGAGGCTGAGTCATTGAATTTATTCAAGGCCAAGTTAGATAGATTTTTGATAGGCAAGGGAGTCAGTGTTATGGGGGGGCAGACAGGTAAGTGGAGTTGAAACCACAATCAGATTAGCCATGATCTTATCGAATGGCGGAGCAAGATCAAAGGGCCTACTCCTATGTTCCTAAGAAAGCTGATTGTTGGGGAAAAGAAATGAAAATTTCTTAAGTCAACACTTTCAATTGGGTCCTCTCCCAAAATGAAGTAAAGAAAATGAACTGTAAGAAATCTCTGCAAATTATGCCCCTGTAAAGTATTATCCAATGTTACACAACAGTCCTTGTGGACAAGAGAATGCAATCATATCCTCTCATTATTCAACATTTAATAATGTGATTAAGTTACTACTAAACTAAATTATTTTAATAGATTATTCAGCGTTCAATTGGAACAAAAGTACTTTCCAAATTTATTCCAGTGGGCTCCAAACACAGACATGCATTCAAGGTCTTCTATCTCAATGGTCGAGTTTGAGGTCTCGGCTAACCAAACCAGATGAAGCACTGCATTCCAATATTAGGGTACCGCATGGAGGGACAATGTGTAAATAGTGACAGAACTGGTAGGATGACATTATTGACTTAATTAAACGATTAAATAGGGGCAATAAAATGCTGCATTAAACATTGAAGATGCTCACTTAGATATCCTTTATGCATAAAGACACATTTGGATACTGCCACAAAGCATCAATGCATCCACTTGATCAAGTCCGTGAGCCATATAAAGAAGGTCAAGCACTCATAAGCTGTAATCATATCTGAAGACAAACCAGACCAATGTTCCAATGGGTGTGTTTATTTTTAAAAAGGATAATTATACCATTGGATTATTTTGTGAGTATTGCGCATAGAAATTCAAGGACATGTTTTCCATGTCATGCATTCAGCATATTGCATTCAAGAACCAGAATGGTTCTTTTTGTCCTTGCAGGGGAAGAATGGACACTATGCTAGGGATAGGGCTTGCAAAGGTGGAGAAGTGCACCAGTTCGCCATCCTCATTATAATGGAGGAAGTGGCCTATGACATTGCAAAGGTGGTGTCGCGTGAGAAAGCGAGTGATGAATAAATGGGAATATTTCACAGAGAGGATGAAAAGATAGTGATCTATAGATGGAGAAGGATGCACACCTCCTCATGTGACATGCCTCAGCTGCATTGAGAAGCCTCAGCTCAGCAGAGGCATCTGCTCTCACAGACGAGTTTTCATGATCTCATTCTTGAGTCTCCCACAGAGTGGAGGGGGAGCATGTTAGTGCAGCAGTGACATCACCGGTGTCCTCAGAACAGATGGAAGCCAGAGCCAGCGCCATCACAGTATTCAAGCGCACACTCTACAAGTGCAGATATGCCCATGTTGGTGGGTCCTCAACTGTGATTAGAAAGGGTGGCACTAGGTGAAGAGCACATCACAAGTAAGGAGTAGAGATAGGCAGAGGCAGCTGTGGGCAGTCCAGCTCGGAGGATGAAGGGCAGACAGAACCATGCTCAGCTAGGCGCAGATGCATAACCTTGAGTCAGAAGCAGGGTGTCTCTGCTTTGACTAGCAGCATGAGATGTGTACCCATATGTCAGAGTTTCCAGAGACAGTGGGCAGTCATAGGCTGAGATTGGAGGAATTCTTTCAGCTCATCTGCACCAACATGGCTCAGGGCTTTGAACACGAGTTCCTCCATTGAGAGAGTTGCCAACCTCATATGAGAGTCATATGCAGCTGCATTCTGAGTAGATGCAGGAACAGTGCACAGATACATGCAGAATGCATTCTGTAGCACTGGCCAGTTAGTGGCTTTGATGGTACAAAGATGAATGGAGTGGATGCCAGTTGTGCCCCAGCTGGTGGACCCTCTAGGTGATCAAGAGTGCTACCAAATTGCTGATGCAGTCATGGATGAGGATGGCGGTGCCACCTCTCATGGGGTGCCATCACCATCATTGGCCAAGACCATTCTAGCCACAAACAGACACACGCGCAGGCTACCTCCACCTCAGAGGCCAAAAAAGGAGCACCGCGAGCTAGACCACTGCGCCATTCATTGCTCCAAGTAGTTTACTTAAGTGGCTTTTATTTGCATTTGTATGAATTATTAACTACATTAGAGATATGCCATGCTCCATATATGTGAGTTTCCATTCTTTTATGGCAAAACTGCAAAAGAGAGAAGTGGTTAAGGAAAGCAATAGCCTTTTAATGGGCCATCAAGGCCAACGGAGAAATCTGTAAAATGTATTGTCAGTAAGAATGAAACAATTCAAAATGGTGTGTTGCATTGGTGTGTTCTCACAGTCAGAGCATAAGGGGGTCCCAGAGCATGCAGTCTTGCTGGGTGAATAGCGCTCAGGTGAAATATGCCTGGGCATCCTAATGAGTGTTTTGACTCCTAAGATGCCCCCAGCCACTTTACTGCATTGCATATGCACCATTCTCCTCTGCATCTTCCTCCTCCTGCACCACCACCACCTCTAATGAACTGCGTCCATGTAGCACTTCACTGGGTTCAAAGGCGACCCCTCTCTGGAGGGTCACGTTATGGAGAGCACGGCACATCGCGACAATGCACAATACTCTTCCAGGAATGTGCTGCAGGGCACCATCCAACTAGTCCAGACACCAGGACAGCATTTTTATAAGCCCAATGGCCTGCTTGATGGTACACCTTATGGCTTTGGATGTAGCCGCTCTGTGCAAGGGCACATAAAGGTGAGTAGCCATCTATCTCTTGTCCCCTCAACCACACACAGAGGTTGGATTGAGAATCTGTATTGAGAATCTTGCACTTCCTTGAAAATGACATTAAAGATAGGAAGATGCTTACAAGTTTACTAGTCTCAAATTATTGATGCCTTTTCATTTGGGTCAATATTATTTGTACCCAGGTTCCTGCTGTAGTCTTTGCTCAAATAAGAAACTGGGCATCAATGCAATTCGCTAATTTCTGAAGAAAACAATTTGTTTCTATTGCTTCTCTAATGTACATTATCATCAATGTATCCACTATGCCCAGCTTTCATGAGAAATTGTAACAAACAGTTCAGAATTACATTTTAACAAGGGCCAACTGTCCATCTCAGTTCCACCTAGATCTGTATTTTATAGGTGTATAAATGAATGAGAGAATTATTCAATGACACCCTGGCATTTAAAAATTAAATGGCTGGTGACAGATGGGAAGTTTTGTCCTCTGCCTGCTGTTTGCAAGCAGGCCTACTAGCAGTTTTATATCATGGACAATTGGGGCACCTTTACTGCATTTTTTACTACCTTGCTAGTGAAGTAATAAGAATCACTCAACAGAGAGAGCTCATGCAATCATATTCCTCTACTCATATACTGTCACTGTGAAGTCAACAATGCACCATCTCTACCTTTATAACATTTAAAAAGGTGTTTTAAAAGAATATGTAACTGTTCTTTGGTATTTGTTGTTCGTCAGAATATGACAGACAATATAGTATGAACAGGATTATTAGAGGTTGAATATCCATATCTTTAAAATAAACCGCTGGTAAACTTTGAGGTCTTGAGGCGCAGTGGGTAACGTCCCTGCCTCTGAGCCAGACGCTCCACATTAAGAGTCCCACGCCAGGCTTGATGGGCATGGAAGATGCATTAATGGCATGGCCAAACAGGTTGATTATCAGCCTGTATATTCTTTCGATACGGCTGTGAAAGACGGCAAGAGCAGGAGAGTCTCCTGGTTGGCCATGTTTGATTCGAGAGTGGTGCCCCCTCAAGCTATAGCCTCTGTCGGCAGGTTGGCAACCTGTTTCAGGAAAAACTAGCTACAGAAACAGACATAAGCACATGCTTTGATTACCTTACGACTCTCTTCCTGCGCCTAGAGATGCAAGAAGAAACTTTACTGTAGATTCGAGCAGAAAGTTATAATGTAACTGTCAGCTTGATTTAGTGATAGAACTGAGACATGCTATTGAGAATTAAAACCATAACCTAGCACTTGGAATACATAACCTGGGCTGACACCACTGCAGTAATGAGGATATGTTTCATCATCAGAGATGTCATCATCCAGATGAGATGCCAGAACCCATCTGCCTGTTCAGATGAACATAAAAGATCCCAAATCACTTTTCCCAGAACAGGAAAAAAGTCGGTCCAGTAACCTGACCAACATTCATCTCTCACCAGCACCACCAAAATAGATTAAATGGTCTCTAATCTCACTACAGGCTAGGTGATTTTTATCCTACAATACTCAACCTGTCATTGGCACTGACACAATGGACCAAATGGTCACTTTGTGTTCTAATCGTTTTCATTCTATATCAACTGATTTCTAGGTTTGTAATATAACAACTACCCACACAGACTGTGATGCTCATACACGCCCACAACACAATTGTTCAAGTGACTTGCAGCCTGTGGAAATGCATTCAGTGTCCATTTTTAAAACTTGGATCCTCAAGTTACCAGCCAGGAGTGGAATCACAATTATTCTAGCAATTACTTTGCAACAAACAGCAACAAGGATTCCATTAACACCGTGCAAAAAATATTTCGGTCGCTGAATCCACCAGCATCAACATCCTGGGGAGCGGGTAGGGGTCACCATTGACCAGAAGTTTAACTGGGCTAGCCAGATAAATACTGTGGCCACAGCACGTCAGAGGCTGGGAATTCTGCTGCAAGTAACACTTCCTGTACACCATTTACAAGGCATGTGTCAGGAATGGAATGCTCTCCACTTGTCTGGATGAGTGCAGCTCCAACACCACTTAAGCAGCTCAACACCATCCAAGGTGGTGCATAGGGTGCCCACTTGGTTGGTACCCTATGCACCATCTTTAAACATTCATTCCCTCCACTACCAGTACATAGTGGTTGCAGTGTGCACTACAGGTCAAGTGTCTGTTATCCAAAATCCTCAGAGTCAATCAAGTTTCAGATAATTTTGCTTTCCGGATACCGCATATAGGACTAGGCCTACTTACGCTACAATAGACTAAGTCTAGGCTAGCTATAGTCTAAAGTAAACAAAATGGCTAGAAAAGTAAGATGCATCAGTGAATCATAAATGCAGGGTATCTATAATAAGTTCCTACCCTTGGCGCCATCTGCGATTCTGCTTGGAGGAGAGGGTTCAGAGTGTCTATGTACTCTGCTTGGAGGCATTCTTGACTAGTTCTTCCAGTTTCACCTGCCTCATCAACATTGGCTTTTGTTTTATAAGTTTGTCTTTTATTTTATGGATTGGCAGTATTTCTTGCTCACTTATAAATGCACTTTATTCGAGTGCATCCATCAGCCCGTCACACATCTTAATATCGTCTATGGGCACTTTATCAGATTCACTGTCATCCTCATCATCACTGTTTTTATCAAGTTGATGTAGCACCATTTCTGCAATCTCCCCGTCAGTCAAAGAATGCACGGTGGGAGCATTGTTATCAATGGTAAACACTTCCTCGATATCCTCGGCCTCTAATGTATTCACATATTCCACTGTTATACCTTTTGCATACTCAAGGAGCTGGTTTACCAGATTTTTTTCCTTGTTCACATGAAAACCTTCAAAGTCTTATTAATATTGTCAATATTATCCTCTTCAATGAACATTGTTGCTGGCCAAAGGTTATGCCAACGGTTGGTCAAAGTGTCTTTACCAACAAGGCACCAGGCATTAACAGATGCATAGATGATGTCCTTAATTGTAAACTCCTTTTTGGAAGCCTTCCACCCTCAGGCCTCTGATCATAGCAGCAAGCATGCTATTCAAGGAGTCTTTATATTTACACTTCATGGACCGAAGAATGCCTTGGTCCATTGGCTGAATTAATGACTTTATGTTGGCGGGGGGACGAGAGGGTAAACACACAGTGAAAACATTGTCTTCAACATAACAGCAGGGGTATGTGCTGAACAACTGTCCAGGAGCAGCATGATTTTACAGTTCTCTTCAAATCCAGCTACCTGACAATGAACACATGCCTCTGGCACAAAGCGGTTGTGAAACCAATCAGAAAACATGTTACTGGTTACCCTGGCACAGTAGTGAATGGGTAATGTCCGAGTCCCCTTGAAGCATCAGTGACATTTGCTCTTCCCGATTACAGCCAATTTACTTGTGTGTGTGCGTCAGCCACATTGGCACAACCAAGGAGAGTCAACCTGTCCTTTGCATCCTTAACACCCGTTGGTGCACTCGTCTCAGCTGCTGCTAGCATTTTCCGAGGACGTACTGCCAGAAGACTCATTTTATCAGTACTGTAAGTTTGTTCAGGTAAAAGGTTTTTGCCTGAAATTAGCATAGCAAACTCATCAATAAATTTTTCAGCGGCATCATGGTCTGGAGATGCTTTATCACCACAAACTTTCAAAAACTTGATACCATGACGCTTCTTGAATTTCTGGAGTCAACCAGTCATGTATTCACATATACCTTCAAGCCTCAGTTCTACATGGGCAGATTTTGGATTACTGCATGATCAATGGGCCAATCAATGGAAACCTTTCATTCCTATGCTGATGAATTCATTCATCATAACACGATCATGTTCATCATTTTTCAACCCAAGCAAACTATTATTCATTGACTTTTGTGAATCACTTTGAATATAAAATTTCAACACTTTGCCCTTCTGCTTCTTTAAATCATATTTGGTGGCGATACTTACCCCATACTCCTCACTCAAATGCCTCACAGGTGCACCACGTTCAAGTTTCTGCAACAACGCTACTTTCTTAGCAATTAATAACGAATTATGCTTCCTTTTCCTTTTCTCTTTGTTAGCCATAAATTATCTGATAGTCTTTTATCTTCTGGTCTCCATTTTATAAAACAGGATATAAAGTTATTGGAGAAGGTACAAAGAAGGTTCAGTCAGATCGCACCAGAACAGAGGGGTTATAACTAACAAAAGATTGAACAGCCTGGAGTCTTTCCTCTAAAATTCTAAAGATAAGGTTGAGGGGTGACCCGATAAAAGTCTTTAAGATAATGAAAGGATTTGATAGGGTAGAAGTGGAGAAAATGTATTTACTTGTGCAGAGGTCAAAACTATAGCTATTGACTAGAATATAAGATATTCACTAATAAATCAATAGTGATTTCAGGAGAAAGTTCTTTACCCAAAGAATGGTAAGAATGTGAAACTTGTTACGAGGAGCAGTTTAGGTGAATATCATAGATATGTTTAAGGGGAAGCTAGATAAGCGTGTGTGGGAGAAAGGAATAGAAGGCTACACTGATAAGAGTTGGATGAATAAGGTGACAATGCTCGTGTGGCATATTAACACCAGCACAGATCAGTTGGGCCTGTGGCTAATTTCTGTGCTGCAGTCTCAATGTCACTCAAGTGTAAAATAATTAAAGGCTTAAACATTTTCTTATCACTACTATGGAAATTCCTCCCCACCCCCCACCCAGGTGCATATTCTTTGCGCCCCGATCCCATATTTCTGGCATAAAGCCAACAGTAATTGCAAGATAAAATTTACTGCAGAGTTTCAGAAATGAAAGATGTGCTGCCTTAGCCTTTTCAATATTCAGTTGCTTAACTGTAAAATTAAAGGATGAAAAATCATTGACGCTGCTATTAACAACTGCCAGTGTAATAATTCCTCATCCAGCAATTAAACAAAGATACATTTTTTTTTCAAAAATGCCTCCAGGTGACGGCCTCTGCTGCAGGGCAATCAGTAACCTATAAGATTATCT
The DNA here is from genome assembly GCF_964194155.1 of Cetorhinus maximus. NCBI lineage: Eukaryota > Metazoa > Chordata > Chondrichthyes > Lamniformes > Cetorhinidae > Cetorhinus > Cetorhinus maximus. The sequence continues at coordinate 27,769,510 of NC_135895.1, read as the reverse complement.
GAATAATCAAACGAGGAAAATTTGGTCATGAAGCTACCTTCCTTCCTACCATTCTCATCTAATCTGATTTTTTTTTTGGGAGGGGAAGGAGGGAGGAGAATGACAAAAGGAAAAACAGTACTCATTCTAGTACGTCAAAGTAGCACACGAACAAGGCATAGATAAAATAAGTCAACGTTCTTCCTATTGAATAGACATGAAAATTCATCCACTTACAGAAACAATTATATTCTGGTAAATGGAACCCGTCACTACACCTGGAAGTTTATTTTTTTAAAAGTACCAACTAACTGGAAATCAAATTCAAACAGAGATGCAAAGTCATAACAAAAGCATAAAAAGATACAAAAAAAATAATTCAAGCAGATGAAGTGCAACCAAAAGCCAGGTTATAGCACATCTGATTTAACAAAATGTTTAGCTCACTTTAGCTATGAGTTCAGAGCAGGTAGACAATCACAAAAGGCACCTTCACAAAATAATAAACATTCCAACCGATCTTTTAAGTTTTAGAATTTGGTGGAATATGTTTGAGAACAATCTTGCTTCCCATTTTTTCCCTCCAGACCACCTTATCGCCTGAAACTGGGCGTGGCACATTCATACTGTTTCAAGCATGTCAGAATGCTGAAGGCTTTGTTTCTCTCACAAAGGAGGAAAATTGTTTACAAACTGAGCTCTGTAACCTTCATTCACATTGAGTGAAATAGCAAAGCTAAAAACATTCCCTTCGATGTGCTAAACCCTTTACAGAAGCACAACAGAGTCAAATAATTAAGAGGAAAAGTATAATATTTTTCATTTTATTGACAAATAAACTAGACAATTTTATGTTTTGTGGTTTTTTAAAAAAATGTTGTTTGACAACTTGCATTTATTGTCTTTAATGTAGAAAAAGATCAAGGTGTTTCACAGAACAAAAATCAGACAAAAGTGGATCCCGGCCAAAGATGAAGATATTAAGAGGGGTGACCAAATCTTGAAGAGCAATCATACAAGAGTGGGTGGTGTAAAGACAGGCAGACTAAGGAAAGGAATTCCAGAGGGTGGGATCTCAACAATTAATAGCATAACCATCAATGGGGAGGGGGAATGCATTCACGCAGGAGCCCATTTTAGGTCTTCAGAAGCAGTAGAATGTCACAGCAGAGCTCATTTAAACTTCAAACTATGAAAATAATTTAAGCATATAATAAACAAATAATTTCACCATGATGTAATGCTTTTATATTTACAATAGGAAGTTTAATTAAATCCTAGCAGGTAAAAAATGCACTGTAATTCTAAGAATTAATTTGACTTTTAAGATTGCTTCTTTTAAACTTTCCTTAATATAAAAAATCTCTTCTAAGGTTTTCAACTTGCCTCTCATGAGATTCTCCAACTTTTTCACAGGACCTTCCAACTGTCCCTAGTTAAGAAAGTCTCTTTGAAAAGTTTTAAATAGCTATTCAAAAGTAACGGAAAACCAAATGGACCCAATCCTGAAGTCTGTATTTTGAAAACTGTCTTTGCAGGATAGACTTTAGCTGGCTGCTACATTCCCTTTGCACAGGATGCATTTTAAAGGGAGTTACTGAAATAACATTTAGAAAAAAGGTATATCTGTCACAATGACTATACCAGCACAAAAATACGTCAATTTTTATTCAACAGCACGAGTTTAAATTGGGCAATAGGTTGCGTGTGTCCTATGTTTTTCAGTACTTCATATACAAGACACAATAGCTTCTGTCACCAAATCTTCCCAGCTCCACTTTCACAACTGCTACAAAGCAGTATGCAATTAACTGAATTTTTTTTTGCTTCTTTGTCATCATCCTTCACCGCCCCCACTCCACAGCCTCACTCTTGCTCTGCAGATAAGTAAATGGATCTTGGGGAGGAAAAGTGCACATAACTTGGTGCTTCGCAGGACAACATTATCTCACTTTAAACGATATGTAGGCTAGTAACAAGTTAGACTGAGGACGCAATACTGAGATTCAACTCCAAGGACGGGAATAACAGAGTAGCAAACTCCTGATGGGAAGTATGGGGGATGCCCAAGAAGCCTCAATATGGCTCCACACTGTATAGCTGCCTTAAGTTAGTTGGACCCTCTTGGTGCATGGGCTTCGAAGGGACACTGGTGTTACTTTTTCAGTTTAGAGGAATTTTTTTCTTATTCATGGTATGTATATGGGTCTAAACATTTTTATGGTAGCTTCACCTTGTTCATTGAATTTAAAAAAAATGTTTTTCCATCAGTGTGATAACTGCTCATTCTCTTACAATAAAGGGATAGTATCTTTAACCTAGCCTTTTTCCCAGTTTTTTTTTCTCTCTGCACTGTATCACTCAGTAGTTCTATCATTTGCACTGTGCAATCTATGCTAGTCACCATTTTTAATTTTATTATCAATACATCGTGGGAACCCAATACAGAAATCGAGTAAAATGTGAAGTTATCATATTGGGGTTTAGCTGATTGATTACTTACATTACCAGTTCACTACAGAGGATATGATAGGTCAGAAAGCAACATCAGTGATTTCAACATTATCAAGTCATTGAACAAGACAGCTTGTCAATTATTTATTAAAAATTTGTTGTTTTGATGCATTTTAGACAAAAAATCCAATTTCATTCCCTGAAACATTAACTCTTTCTCGCTCCACGGATGCTTTTAAACCTCAGTATTTCCAGCAATTTCTGTTTTTATTTTGAATTTCCAGCATTCACAGTATTTTGCTTTTGTAAGAACGTGATCCATTTTGATTTGGCCTATAAAAAATACCTCAAAAATATGGTCAAGACATCATTTTGACTTTCCTTCACTTCTGGAGATCTTCATGCCAGTAAACTTAAGGAACGCAAATAATCTATTGAAGGTCACAAAACAAGTCCTGAATGCTTCTCTTGCCTACAGCTAAATACTGCCACAATTTAGCAAAGTGTGTGCGTTTCCATCTGTGTGGTTAAGATGGTTGCCAAGGTTACAATTCATTCTTGCAGTAAGAGTGCCATCTCCCAAGCTTTATAGTGAAACTTGCGCAAGATTAAAAGGTTCAGCAACATGTCTCTCTTTTCAGCAATACAGGTTCTGTACTACCATAGTGAAACTTATAGAAGCGCAACTTCTTTAGCCATGCTGCAGGAAACACTTAAATACTCCACTTTCTTTAGAAAGTTGGCATTAGTTTAAAGGTCTATATGTTCAAAAGCCTTCACCTCCAGCCAGCTTTTCTTGCAATGTATCATCATTCCCACCTGTGCAGCACTAAGTTTTAACGGAAAGATTCAACCACCTTATTTACATTTTTTCCCATATTTAACTCACAATGCCTCCAACATAAAAGACTGTGCTGCCATTAGCGAATCCCTATGCTGACATTTGCAGAATCATATAGCACAGGAGTTCATTCAGCCCATCATGTCTATGCTGACTCTTTGAAAGAGCTATCTAATTAGTCCCACTACCCTGCTCTTTCCCCATAACCCTGCAAATTTTTCTGTCAAGTTTTAATGCAGTTATCTTATGAATGGCCACACAGAGCCAAGACAAATCTTATACAATAAGAAAGCAGCTTGTATTTCAAAAGCACCCAATATGGAGATATGAGCCACTATACATTCTGCAACTATCTACCTCCTCTGGACCCATCTTTTGTTACCATGTTTGTCCCTTTATCCCTTGCACCATCATGCCTTTTTTCAGTTAATCATTCCTGCCTTTTGCTCTATTGCCAAACTTTCCTTCCTTTTCCCAGTTCTATATTTGCTTAAAACTTGTTTTCCCTAGCATCTTCCAGTTCTGATGAAAAGTGAACAATCTGAAACATCAACTCTGTTTTCCTCTCTCCTTAGATGCTGCCTGACCTGTTGAGCATTTCCAATGTTTCGTTTTCATTTCAGATTTCCAGCCTGTGCATTATTTTGATTTTGGTTCAATATGAAGTGGCTGCCTACAATCTGAAATTTTCCCATTTGCATTGCAAGATGAATCAGGAACAGGGGCAGCAACAATGGAACAACTGCATATGTTTCATATAACATTAAAACAATTGAACATACACAAAATGTACCCAGTTGCTCAAAATCACATTTTGATCCCAGGCCACCTCCAAACTGTGGAAGGTCCAGAAAAACCAGCAATGTGAAACACAGGAATTAAAGTAGCCCATTTAATGTGAAAATTGCATTGCTGACTTGCATGGACTAGCTAAGAGCTCTACCATATCAATGACCACAACAAAACTTGGCAGAACAGCAAGAACCTGTGGCAGTGACCATTTAAGTTTCTTGCCATTAGCACTTTGCCCCTGGGAAAGAAACCACCGCACAAGGTAATGATCATTGCCTTCCAAGGCTTGTCATCTATTTTATATTACAGATCTGCCTCAAAGCACCATAACAATAACACTCAGTTTTTTTCAATATAGTTATCAACATCCCATCCTCATTATTGTCTGGTTTCAGTACAAGTAGCAATGAATTACAAAAATGAAGCCATAATACAGCTTGCAGCATGGTAGTTTCACAAGAACTGCCGTCTAATGAAACTGCAGTATAAGGCCAAAGACAGACAACTTCTACCATACCTGACTGGGAAAATATACTTTCTTATATAAGTATTCTGAAAAACAAATAAATGGCTAATAATTATTCAATAGACAAAGTGGTCAAATCAATGCAATTATGAGTATCTGACGATCAGTTGATGTGAAAATGTCAAATTACTTAATTTACTTGGCATGCACAATGCTAACACTCCCATTACAAATGGCTCGCATGTAGGTTTGCACTAATGATTTACCACAAGTCTAATTGGATGGTGCCAGGTGCTTTGCCAAAAATGAAGTAGTATTCAAGATTTTTTTTAAGGCTTTTTCCTGCAACTGGTGGCTAGTGCAACACCACTGGCAGATCTCTAGAATGGTATGTTGCTCAGAAGACAGAGTGAAATCATATGAATTACTTTGTAAGCAAGGTTCAAAACGTCAGCCAATATTTGCTGACTAAACCTAGCAAGGAGTAGGAAAACCTGGGTCATACTCAGAGAATCAACTGCTGCATGTTAGTAAAAGCTATACAAAAGAGCTTCCCTTTCATGCGGCCACACTATCTTTTTAAAAATTGAGATCATTAAAGTTTAAGCGATGAAAGGTCATTGACCTGAAACGTTTCTCTCTCAACCAGATGTGCCTCACCTGCTGGCTGAGTAGTTCCAGCATTTTGTTTTTATTTCAGATTCCCAGCATCTGCAGTATTCTATTTTTATAATTTTTTGATGTTAAATGTTTGACAGTTCTCCTATTTCAATGTAATCTGTTCACAATGTATTGGTTTAAAAAGCTCAGGAAATACTAAAGCAAAGCAAAATACAGAAGTCTTAAAATTTGTTGTCAACATAAGGAATACTTGACCTACATTTGGATAGTGACAGAAGAGATGTCAATTCCATTTATGCATAATATCTTGAATACTCAGGGAATTTATTTTGTCCATTTGCTTCTCACCCTTAAAGACATACTTTATACCAAAGCAAACTGGTAAAGAAAAATGTTCAACTCTGTCACATGACAACATAAGAAGCGGGTGTAGGCCATTCAGTATGCTCCACCATTCATCAAAATCATGGCTGATCGTCTACGTCAGCTGCACATTCCTGCACTGCCCCCATATGCCTAGATATCCTTAGTGTCAAAAAATCTGACTTGAATATGTCCAACAAGAAATCAAGTTCAATCGTCACCGCGGAACATTTCTAAAACAACGTCCTCTGGAAATGTAACAGTACTGTTAGAAAAGCCCCATGAAATTTTAAACAATGGAAGCCGTTTAATCTGCAACTGCATTTACAATTGCAGAGTTTCAGAAATGTGCAATGCACTTCATTTTCAGTTCCAAATTCAAGTTGTGTAAATAAATGTCACAGAAAATTAACATGCAGGTGAAGCAAGCATCAAGGAAAGCAAATGGTATTTTAGCCTTAATTACTAAGGGACTGGTGTATATCCCTACCACATAGAAGAACAAGGGCAGAAAACACATGGAAACATTGCCACCTTTCATTTCTCCTTCTAGTCATACACCATCCTGACTTGGAACTGCATTGCTGTTCCTTCACTGTCACAGGGTTAAAATCCTGCAACTCCTTCCCTAACAACAGGACTTTGGGTGTACCTATACCAAATGGACAGCAGCGGTTCAAGAAGATGGCTCAAGGGCAATTAGGGATGAGAATAAATGCTAGCCTTGCCAGCACACACACATTCCAAAATTAATATATAAAAAGTATTACTGCAATTATACAGGGCTTTGGTGATTGCACAGCTTGGGTGGAATTTAATGCCCTCCCCCAAGGCGAGATGGGAACCCTGCCGTCTTCCCTAATTAAGGAATTTTTTCCTAATTAAGGCTCATGGATCCGCCAACTCCACTGCCAATTGAGGCTCTTAAGTGGGCAATTAATTATTGCTTAAGGGCTTCATCCCACCACCCGCCCCCCCCCCCACCCCCCCACTGCTGGTAGTCAAACTGCAGCAGGCAGGGTATTCGCCACACGGGATACCAAAAACAAACCCTGTTATGTTTACTTGCAGGCTCCCAGGGGGAGAAATAGGGAATGGGGTGTTTCATTCAAAGGCACTCAGTGCTTAATTGAGGGACTCAGCATCAGTAAGGGGTGGCTGGGGGGTGGGGAGCGCCGAGAACCACCCCAGCCTTTGCTACCAACCCTTAACGCACTCCAACCACTACCAACACTTAAATTTGAAAAATCTCTATCAGGTCACCCCTTGGCCTCCCCCCAACCCCTCAAAAAGAAAAAAAGTGACCCAGCCTGTCATTCCTTTCCTGGCAATGCTGGGCACACTCGAGAATTATAGGAGCTCAGGTATCTTGGAGGATTGTGGGGCTGGAGGAGATTACAGAGATGGTGAGGAGCAGGATCATGGAGGGACTTGCAAAGATGATGAGAATTTTCAAAATCGAGGCACAGTGAGGTGCAGGATCATGGAGGGACTTGCAAAGAAGATGAGAATTTAAAAAAAAATCGAGGCACTGCTTAATAGAGAGCCAGTTTAAGACAGCAACCACAGGGGTCAACAGGATTTGGTGTGAGTTAAGCCACAGGCAGCAGAGCTTTTGATGACCTCAAGTTTACAGAGGGTAGAATATGGGAGGCTGGCCCAGAATAATCAAGTCTAGAGGCAACAAAAGCATGAAGGAAAATGAGCAGAGGCCACGTAGAATCGGGCAGTGTTACAGAAGTGGAAACAGGCAGTCTTAATGGTGGTGCAGATGCAGCTGAAAGCTCATCTTGGGATCAAATATGACACCAAGATTATAAACAGTCTGGTTCAGCCTCAGACAATTGTCAGGAAGAAGAATGGGAACAGTTATTAGGGAGTGCAGCTTGTGACAGGGACCAAAGGTGATGTTATTAATATTCCCAATATTTAATTGGAGGAAATTTTGGCTCATCCAATACTGGAGTCAGACAAGCAGAGGAGAGTTCAAGAGAAACATTGGTGAGAGAGTGTCATCAAAGTACACAAAATTGGGTGCTGAAAATTACGCCCTATTGGGGGGCAGGATGGCACGTAATATGGGAGGGGCATAAAATTGGGCACCATGACAGCAGATGACCGCTATTTTACCCGCAGTGGGGAAGGCATCAACACCTACTGAAGCCTAAGTGACCAATTAATGTTGTTCAAGAGCCTTAACCCGCCGCTGCTAGGATTTTACCCACAGCAGGGGAGGCAACTGACATGGGAAGCAAGCATAAAACAGCAAAGCACCAGAGTAGAATCAAGATCACGATGGGAACCAGCAGTAGATCAGAGGTGGCTCTTGGGAAGGGCAGAATACTGATGATGTAGGAGCAGGCCAAGTACGAGAAGAGAGGTAGCCCAACAAAGAACATGGTCTCAATAGAAAGTAGCAGGAGAAAGTGGATTTACGACCAGGATACAGGAGCAAGTAAAGCTGAGAAATCAGCAGTTCATTGAAGTACTATGAAAAGCTCAGCAGATAATAGCAGCAGCTAATGGAGGTAGGGGCGTGGTGGGTTATAAATTCAAAAAGATTACCTTAAAACTTAAATCAACCGAGTAGCAGAACAGAATCATGTCAGCAGTGTTACCATGTAGTCTAATGACAGGAATGGAGGTCTCCAGGAAATCAAATTAGAGGAGGGTTCCATTTGTTGAAAAGAGTACAGTAAAAACAAAACAAGCAGTTTCAAGGGATGGGCAATGTGCTCTGCACAGGTAACTTTAAACTTTTAGTTTAGGCAAAAATTGACCCACCTTTAGAGCCAGAGGATCTTAAGCAGTGGAGTCATGACTGGGGGAGAAAAGGGAAAAAGGTGACAATGCATAGGATTGCACAAGAGAAAAGGCGAATTAAGGAGCTGCCAGCCCAAGAGCCATCTTAAATATCTGTAACAACTGATCAGGAAGTGAATCTCCAAAACATACATGTAGATGAGACTAAGGTATGCTTCTGACAACAACAGATGTTGGTTAAGCACAATCGTACTTTTTGATCCTTTACTTTCATCTCATTGGAATGTAATTCATCTGTTGACAGAATTCATTGAAAGGGTTAAAACTAGGTGCAGCAGATGGTGTATATATTCTCATGTCTCCAGAGAGTGAATTTGAAATGCAAAACACTAAGCAAAAGACGCAACTTGCGGATAAATGGAAGCAATCAGAACCAAACTGATTAGACAAGACCTTAGTTCCTGTGCAGAACTCAACCAAATGAAACGCTAAACAGAGACACCAAAACCTCAGAGGAAAATAGAATCATAAGCATTTAATTACCAACACAGCAAATATATGACAGGATCAGTAGGTTTTAACAAGCATTGCATGGTGAGAAAATACTGCTTTGAACAAATTTAGAATATTTTACAGGAGATTGCAACACTACAGCAATGAGACACATTCTAAAATTTCTGGCTTTGGACCTGTCCAAGTTGGCACGCCAATGGTTTTCTATTCCTTCCATCAGTTGGTTAAATTCTTTCATGAAGTAAGAAGACGGTGGAGGAGGGTAGTGGAGTTGATGATGTGCATTTTGTACAAGCATCTTCAGCAAAATTGAAGCACATGGGATTAAAAGTGTGCATGGATAGGAAATTAGCTAAGGACAAAAAGGGATCTGACCGAGGTGGATTGGTATCAAAGATCTGCACGTAAAACACTAAATGAGTAATGGGAGGACTTCAAGGAGGACATAGTTCAACTACAAACTAGGTACAATCCCACAAGGGCAAAAGCAGGCACATCCAAAGATATAGAGATTATCATGAAATAGAAAAAGAAAGCTCATGATAAGTCAGGTTCATAATTCAACCAAGCTGAATACTAAAAGTACAGAAAATTGAAAAAGAGGGGTAAAGAATGCATGAGAATAGTTTAGGAGGCAACATAAAAGGTAGCCCAAAAGTCTTTTATAAATATGTAGATAGCAAAAGGCTAGTCAATGGAAAGGTGAAGTCAATTGAAAGGTGAAGTCAATTTAGGACCAAAAAGGTAGAGGGCACAGATGAGGCACTAAATGAACTGACTTCATTAAAGAAGAGAATGCTACCAATGTCACAGTAAAGGAGGAGGTCATAGAGAAATTGGGTAGGATAAAAATAAAGAGGTACTTAAAAAGGTTGGCATCAAAAAAGGAGAAAAGCCATGCAATATTGATGGGATGCATCCTAGGTTGCTAAGGGAAGGTAAGGATGAAAATTGCAGACATTCTAGCTGCAATCTTCCAATCCTCCTTAGATATGGTGGTGGTGCCTGTGGACTGGGTGATTGCAAATATAACTCTACTCAAAAAAAAGGAGTGGGATAAACCTGACATAACGGTGCTGGAGAAACTTATTCTGGGACAAAATTAATTGGCATGAGGAAAAATGCGTGTTAATAAATAAATAAAAGCCAGCACGATTGTTAGAGGAAAATTATGTTCAACTACCTTAATTGTATGTTTCAAGTAACAGAGAGCATGGATGAGGGTAGTGCAGTTATTGTTGTGTAGATGGGCTTTAAAACTCTATGGATAAAGTAACACAAATGAATTTATTAGCAAAATTAAGCCCATTGGATTAAAGTGGCAGTAGCTGCAAGGATAGGAAATTGGCTAAAGGACAAAAAGCAGATTAGAGGCAGATGGCCATTTTTCAAACTGGAGGTAAATGTACATTGGCATCCCCCAGAGATCAGTTTTGGAACCAGTGCTACTTTTTATATACATTAAAGACCTGGACTTGGACATACAGGGAATTAATTTCAAAGTTTAAAGACCAGAAATGTAAACAGCGAGGAAGTTAACAACAAGTATCAGGAAAACATACACAAACTGGTAACGTGCAGACGGTTATATGGGTAGGGTAATGGAGTGGTTATGTGACTGGACTAGTAATCCAGATGCCTGGACTAATAACCCAGAGACATAATAATCACACTGGGGAAGCTGGGGAATTTAAATTCAAACAAACAAATAAATCTGAAATTAAAAGAAAAGATAATATCAGTAGTGGTGATCGTGAAGCTACTGTAATGTCGTAAAACCTCATCTGACTCTCTAATGTCCTTTAGCGAACGCAATCTTAGTTGACCTGGCCTATGTGTGTCTACAGACCCACAGCAATGTAGTTGGTTCTTAATTGCCTTCTGAAATAGTCTAGCAAGCCAACTGCCTGTGCCAAACACTAAGCTTGCTTGATTGATTCAAGCAGTACCCTCTCAAGGGCAATTAGGAATGGGTAATAAATGCTGGCCTTGCCAGTGGCACCCACATCCAGAGCATAGATTAAAAAAGAGGCCATGGCAGATTAAATTTAATGCAGAGAAGTGTGAAATGATATACTTTGAGGAGAGCAAATATAAACAAAATGGTACAATTTTAAAGAGGGTGCAACAGTGCGGTCTGGCAGGTGTACATATACAAGTCTCTGAAGATAGAAGATCAGGTTAAGGAGACATTTAAAAAGGCATACAGAATATTTGACTTAATAAATAATAGAGGCAATTAAATCATTAGTTCTGCCTCAACTACAGTATTGTGGCCAATTCTGGGCACCACACTTTAGGGAGAATGTTATGGCCTAAAGAGAGGATGCAGAGAAGATTTACTAGGATGGAACCTGAGATGGGATGAAGGACTTCAGTTATGTGAAAAGAGTAGAGGAACTGGTGTTGTCCTCCTTAAAGCACAAATGAGGTTTTATGCACAGGTATAGAGATTATCAAAACTCTTCAGTATTGTGAAGGAGTAATGAAGGAGGAATTGTTTAGAGTGGCAGAAGGATCAATAACCAGAGGAGGCAGATTTAAGGTTTTGGGTGGGGACTTCAATGCCCATCAAGAGTGGCTCAGTAGCACCACAACTGGTCGAGCCCTGAATATCATAGCTGCAGACTGGGCCTATGGCAGATGGTGCATGAATGCACAAGGGAAAAACCTCACTGACCTAATCCTCGCCAATCTATCAGTCAGAGATGCAACGTTCCATTACAGCATTGGTAGGAATAATGACTAAGTCGTGACTAGGTCCCATCTTCACAATGAGGACATCCTCCATTATGTTGTGTGGCAGTATCACCATGCTATGGGAAAGGTATAGAACTGGTGTGGCAGCTCAAAATTGGGCAACCATATGGCACAGTGAGCTATCAGCAGCAGCTGAATTGCACTACATGGCCTGGCATATCCCTCAATCAAGGAAATCAACTCTGATTCAATGAAGAGCATAGAACAGCATGCTAGGAGCAGCACCAGGCATACCAAAGGCTGATACACCAAACTGGTGGAGACTACATGCATGCCAAACAGCAGATGCAGCATGCTTAGAGACAGCTAAGCAATCCCACACCAATATTGGGGAAGGCAGTGGTGTAGTGGCAATATCACTGGACTAGTAATCCAGAGGCCCAGGCTAACGCTCTGGGGACACAAGTTCAAAATCCACCAGGGCAGCTAATTAATAAATCTAGAATAAAAAAAAAAGCTAGTCTAACTGTGACCATGAAACCACTGTCATAAAAACCCATCTGGTTTTAATGTACTTTAGGGAAGCAAATCTGCTGCCCTTACCTGGTCAGGACTACAGGTGACTCCAGACTCTCAGCAATGTGGTTGACTCTTAAATCCCCTCTGAAATAGCCTAGTGAGCCACTCGGTTGTAATAAACCACTTCAAAGTCTAAAAGAAATGAAACAGCCAGCATCAACCTCGGTACCGGAAATGACAACAGCACACCCAGCCTTGTCGACCTTGCAAGCTCCCCTTACTAACATCTGGGAACTTGTGCCAAAATTGGGGGAGCTGTCCCACAGACTAGTCAAGCAACAGCCTCGCGTTGTCTGTAAGGTATGAGTCCGTATGAATAAGTCCCAGACCACACCATCACTGGGTAGGGCCTGTCCCACCAACAGTGCAAAATACAAGCAGAAGCAGCAGCCATCTTTTGCCAGAAGTGCCAAGTGGATGATCCATCTTCGCCTCCTTTCAAGGTCCCCAGTCTTCAGCTAATTTGATTCATTGCACGTGGTATCAAGAAACAGCTGAAGGCACTGGATACTGCAAAGGCTATGGGCCCTGACAACATTCCAGCAATAGTACTGAAAACTTGTGCTCCAGAACTGGCTGCACTCTTAGCCAAGCTGTTACAGTACACTGGCATCAACCCCACAATGTGGAAAACTGACCAGGTATGTCCTGTCCACAAAGAGCAGGACAAATGCAACCCGACAAATTAATGTCCCATCAATGTACACTCAATCATCAGCCAAGTGATGGGACATCAAGCGGCACTTGCTCAGCAATAACTTGCTCACTAAAGCTGTTTGGGTTCTGCCAGGGCCAGTCAGCTCCTGAACTCATTACAACCTAGGTCCAAACATGGACAAAAGAGCTGAACTCCAGAGGTGAGGTGAGAATGACTGCCCTTGACATCAAGGCAGCGTTTGACAGAGCGTGACATCAAGAAGCCCTAGCAAAGCTGAAGTCAATGGGAATCAGGGGACAAATTCTCCACTGGTTGGAATCACAAAGCACAAAGAAAGATGTTTGTGGTTGTTGGAGGTCAATCATTTCAGTCCTGGGACACTGCTGTAGGAGTTCCTCAGGGTAGTGTCCTAAGGCCAACCATCTTCAGGTGTTTCAATGACCTTCCCCTCCATCTTAAGTTCAGAAGTTGGGATGTTCATGGATGATTGCACAATATTCAGCATATTTTGTGACTTCTCAGATACTGAAGCAGTGTCCATATGCAGCAGAAAGACCTGGACAATATTCACGCTTGGGCTGATAAGTGGCAAGTAACATTCGCACCACACAAGTGTCAGGCAATGACCATCCCCAACAAGAGAGAATCTAACCATCACTCGACGTTCAATGCCTTTAAACGCTGTATCCCCCCACTATCAACATCCTGGGGGGTGGTTACCATTGGCTAGAAACTGAACTGGACCAGCCGTATAAATACTGTGGCACAAGAGCAGGTCAGAGGCAAGGAAGGCTGAAATGTTTGCAAACCTCCTCCCCACCATCACAGATGTCAGTCTTCAGACAATTTGATTCACTCCACGTGGTATCAAGAAACAGCTAAGAGCACTGGACACAGCAATAACTATGGGCCCTAACAGCATCCCAACTGTCACGCTGAAGGCTTATGTTCCAGAACTAGCCCCTGAGAAAATTGCCCAATTATGACCATTTAGAAACAGCAGGACAAGCCAATCCAGCCAGTTACCTCTCCATTGGTTGGCTCTCAATCATTAGTTAAGAGACAATCAATAGTGCTATCAAGTGACAAAACTCACCAATAAACTGTTCACTGATGCTCAGTATGGGTTTTGCCAGGAAGACTGGGTTCCAGATCTCTTGGTCCAAACATGAACAAGGGATTATGCCAGATGCAAGGTGAGAATGACTGGCCTTGACATCAAGACAGCATTTGATTGAATAGTGCATGAAGGAGCCTTAGTAAATTTGGAAATCAGGAGGGAGCCCCCAACTCCATGGCTGGACAAAGATGGTTGCAATTTTGGAGGTCAATCTTCTCAGTCCAAGACATCACTGGTTATGTTCCTCATGACAGTGTCCTAGACCTAAAAATGGTCAACTGCTTCAATGACCTTTATCCATCTTCTGGCCAGTAGTGGGAACTTTCATTGATGATTGCAGTGTTCAGTTCATACATTGCTCCATTATTGGAGGGGTTTTATCTGTTCCCATGTTCAGCAAGACCTGGATAACTTTCAGGCTTTGCCTGACAAGTAGCAAGTAAACTCATGCCACATAAGAACCAGGGTGTGACCATCTTCAACAAGAGAGTCTAACCACCTTTCTTTGAAATTGAATGGCATTAACATTGTTGAATCTCTACCATCAACATCCCTGGGTGGGGAGGGGGGGGAATTATTCACCACAAACTTAACTGGACCAGCCATATAAATACTGTGGCTAAATGAGCAAGTCAGAGATTGAGTACTCTGCAGTAAAGGACTCGCTTCTTGACTCCCCAAAGCCTTTCCACCATCTACAAGTCACGAATGTGATGGATTACTTTAGCACTTACCTGGATGACTGCAGCTGCAACAACAATCAACAAGCTTGTTACCATTCAGGATTATCAATAAGTGCTAGCCTTGCCAGGGACACCCACACCCCATGAATGAATTAAAGAAAAAATGTGCAATCTCAAATCATTCCCCTAACAGGGCTCATAGACTCAAAGGCGCATACAGCACAGGAGGTCATTCGGCCCATCGTGTCCACACCAGTCAACAAGATTTGACTACACTAATCCCGTTTTCCAGCGTTTGGCCCATACCCCTGGAGGCTATGGCAAAGCAAGTGATTATCTAAATACTTCTTAAATGTCACGAGAGCTTCTGACTCAACCACCCTTTCAGACAATGAGTTTCAGACTCCCACACCCTAGGTGAAAAAAATTCTCCTCAACTCCCCTCTTAGCCTTCTACCTCTTACCTTAAATCTATGGCCCTGGTTATTGACCCCTTTACTAATGGAAGAAGTGCCTTCCTATATCTACCCTATCTATGCTCCTCATAATATTATACACCTCTATCAAGTCTCCTCTCAACCTTTGCTGCTCCAAGAAAAACAACCCCAGCCTATCCAATCTTTCCTCTCAGCTCAGACCCTCCAGCCCAGGCAACATCCTGGTAAATCTCCTCTGCACCCTCTCCAGTGCAATCACATCCTTCCTATAATGTGACCACTAGAACTGCACGCAGCACTCCAGTTGTGGCCTAACCAGCATTTTATACAGTTCCAGCATAACCTCCCTGCTCTTGTATTCTGTGCCTCGGCTAATAAAGGCAAGTATCCCACATGCCTTCTTAACCACTTTATCTACCTGACCTGCTACCCTCATTCGAAAGGGCCCCCCATCCTTGGGATCCAAACTTGAACATATCTCGTGTACAACTAGCATCTGCCATCCATCACATCTGGTTTGACAAAAAACTTTTATTCATACAGCACCTTTAACATAATTGAATATCCCGAGGTGCTTCACAGAAGTGTTATAAAGCAAAAATTGACAAATCTGAAAGCTTGGTCAAAGAGGTAGGTTGTACGGAGTGTCTTAAAGGAGGAAAAAGAGGTACAGAGGTTTAGGGAGGGTGTTCCAGAGCTTAGGGCCTTGACAGCTGAAACTATGAACACCAATAGTGGAGCAATTAAAATTGGGGATGCTCAAGAAACCAGAATTAGAGGAGCACAGAGCTCAGAGAATTGTGTGGCTGGAGAAAATTACAGAGATAGCAAGCACAGTGGTGATGGACGAAGGAGACTTGGTGCAAGCTAGGACATGGCAGAGTTTTGGATAATTTCAAGTGGGTAGAAAGAATGTGGAAGGCCACCCAGGAGTGCATTAAATAGTCAAATCTAGAGATAACAAAGGCATAGATGGATAGTTTCAGCAGCAGAAGAGCTGAGGCGGGGAAGAGTCAAACAATGTTATAAAAGTAACGGCACAAATACATGGTAAAAGCAAAATATTGCAGATGCTGGAAATCTGGAACAAAAACAAAAATAGCTGAAAAAACTCAGCAGGTCTGACAGCATCTGAGGAGAGGAATACAGTTAATGTTTCGAGTCCGTATGACTCTTCATCAGAACTAACCAAATTAGTTCTGAAGAGTCATACGAACTTGAAACATTAACTGTATTCCTCTCCGCAGATGCTGTCAGACCTGCTGAGTTTTTCCAGCTATTTTTGTTTTTGTGGCACAAATATGTGGGTGGAAGCTCGTCCCAGGGTCAAATATGACAAAAAATTGCAATCAGTCTGGTTGAACCTGCCTGGGAGAGGGATGGAGCAAAACAGTGAGGGATGACCACCTCAAGTGAAAGGCAAACATCACTCATAGCACCAGCTGCACCCAAACTATCAATTACCACATGCACAGAACAATGCTGCTCTTTAAACACATCATGGGAAGATTTCCTATATCACCTATCCTGCACACCACGGCTCAATGATCACATCCAAACAGGATGCTGCACTTCTCTCAGCATCCGCTCTACTATCATCAAGGACAAATGAGTTGTAAAAGGGATCTGAGCTGTCAGTAACACAGCTTGTCTTTGCAATCAATACATGAAAATGGATCAAGTATCTCTGGTGTAGTGAGATCATTACCAGGTGCACTTAATTACAGCTATTACCTTTGAGTGTGTGCCTCAAGCCATTTCTCAATGTAAAGCACACCCTTCTTCATCTAGCCAGTTAAACCAGTAAGCTAAAAAATTTGTATATTCAGACAACTGTAGAACAGGAATTATGTAAATTACTCAAGATCAGCATGGTACTCCAAATAACTTAAACGTGTGGGGGAGGGGGAGGCCTGTGAGGGGGTAGAGGGAGCGCGTTGGTGGAGGCCTGTGAGGGGAAGATGGAGGAGTGTGCACAGAGGGAGTGTGTCCATAAGTCTGGCTCACTCCCAGCATCACGGTTTTCATTCGCACTCAACCACACACACCATCATGCACTCTCACAAGGGGCGAGGGTGAATGAGTGAGCACCATGAGACTGGGAGTGAACCAGACACACACACACACACACTCACCCTACAACACACTGATACTCATCTTTATTTATTAGTCTTTTCTTTTGCTCAGCATGTTGTTTCATTTCGTGTCTATTTTTTAAAATTCATGTGTAATGTTGTGCCGAATTTTATCTTTCCAAAATTTGCTCATTGGCTTCGAGTTAGAAAAATTTCAAAATGTGGTCCCCCCAGGTGAAAAAGTTGAACAACTCTGGTTTAGGGAGGTAATATCAGACAGTAGACAGAGATGACCGAAGGTACATCTGCCAATCATGAGGTGAAGGGGATGGGAGTCAGAACGGACAAGCACTTCTTAAGACAAAAACAGAAACAGAAATACCTGGAAAAACTCAGCAGGTCTGGCAGCATCGGCAGAGAAGAGTACAGTTGACGTTTCGAGTCCTCATGACCCTTCAACAGAAGTGAAGGGTCATGAGGACTCGAAACGTCAACTGTACTCTTCTCTGCCGATGCTGCCAGACCTGCTGAGTTTTTCCAGGTATTTCTGTTTCTGTTTTTGTTTTGGATTTCCAGCATCCGCAGTTTTTTGTTTTTATCACTTCTTAAGAGTCCAGAGTTAGAGGAACAGAACAAAAAGCAAATTATTGCGGATGCTGAAACTCTAGTGTATTGGGAAAAATAAGACAAAAATTACTGGAAACACTCAGCAGGTCACTCAGGGAAAAGAAGGAAGGGTTAATGTTATGCGTCTATGACCTTTCTGGTTCAGAGAAATGAAACACTAACCTAATATTCCTGTCTCCAGAGTTGTTGTCTGAATTAGAACGTTTGAAGCATTTTTGTGTTTTATTTTAGAGCAAGAGTATGGGAGAGGGGACATTGAGGACATTAGAAAGATGAGAAAGGGTGAGGCCATAAACAGATTTAAACACAAGGATGAATGTTTTAAACTTAAGTGTACTGCACAGAAAAAAAGTGGAGATATGTAACTAGATAGGTGCAGGATAGGGTTCTTGCAGCAGGTTTTAACATGCCATTTTTTCCTGCCATCACCTGTGGCCTATCTATTCTCAGTCACAATCAGAGGCAAGACCAATCTAACCACTTTCTTGTATCACATATGATGATCCACATTCCTCCATATACACAGACATACAATATTATAATAAAAGCAAAAATTACAATATTATAATATGTTCTATAGCTATGGGAAAGGATTTGCAAACTGCAAGCCAATTTTTAGTTAAGTGCACAGAATCTCAGAACCATTTAAGGAGCTTTAGAAAAGTACATTTACCTTTCCCAACTGTAAGTTCAACAAAAATTTGGTGAGCAGTGAGCCACATTCCCAATCAATCTGAACAATTCAACAGCTGTTTTAAGTACTTCTGCCTTGATAGTCTGTTGATAGCAAATGCATTGTTCACACAGCAAACATGAACAATGTGACCTCCAGAATTCCAAGGACATCAGTGTGTTGTGATCTGTTGCATAATCAAGCAGATCATAATGCAAGCACAGCGCTACACAAAACTAGATTTATGTCAATTCATTTCAAATAACTTCTTTTAAGCAGCATCAATTTCATATTCTCACACAAAACCAAACAGAATTGTCATTTTTTTTATATAAAAAGAAACAAATCTGCATTTATATCACAACATATCACATCTTCAAGCAATTAACATCTGTTAATGTTTTAAAGATGGCAGCCAATGTGCATACAGCAAGGTGCAACAAATTATGAAATAAATCCAAAGTACAGCATTCAGCTTCACGCCTGCTCTGTCATTTGATAAGGTCATGGCTGATCTGATAAGCAAGGAGGTGAAAGGTTAATCGGGTAAAAGCAAAAAACTGCGGATGCTGGAAATCCAAAACAAAAACAAAAATACCTGGAAAAACTCAGCAGGTCTGGCAGCATCTGTGGAGAGGAGCACAGTTAACGTTTCGAGTCCACATGACTCTTCAACAGAACTAAGGAAAAATAGAAAAGGGGTGAATCGGAGGTAGGCAGGAATTTGAACTCAAGGTTACAATCAGATCAGCTATGGTCTTATTGAATGGCCATAAGACCATAAGACATAGCAGCAGTAATTAGGCCATTCGGCCCATCGAGTCTGCTCCGCCATTCAATCATGGCTGATAAGTTTCTCAACCTCATTCTCCTGCCTTCTCCACGTAACCCTTGATCCCCTTACCAATCAAGAACCTATCTATCTGGGTCTTAAATACACTCAATGACCTGGCCTCCACAGCCTTCTGTGGCAATGAATTTCATAGATTCACCACTCTCTAGCTAAAGAAGTTTCTCCTCATCTCTGTTCTAAAAGGTCTTCCCTTTACTCTGAGGCTGTGTCCTCGGGTCCTAGTCTCTCCTACTAATGGAAACATCTTCCCCACGTCCACTCTATCCAGGCCTTTCAGTATTCTGTAAGGCAGAGCAGACTTGAAGTGCCGAGTGGCATACTCCTGCTCCTAGTTCCTATGTTTGTATGATTGTGGCCTCAACTCCATTTTCCTGTCTACCCCCCATAACCCTCGACTCCCTTGTCGGTCAAAAATCTATCCAACTCAGCCTTGAATAAATTTAATGACCCATCCTTCTGGGGAAAGAATTCCATGGGCTAACAAGCCTCAGAGAAAAGATTTCTCCTGATTGCCAGCTTAAAAAGGAGACCTCTTATCGGTGGCATTAGCTAAAGAAGGAATGTTGGTTTGCACCAAGACAAAGCCCCGCTGTTCAGCGCCATACAGATTTTTTTCTTCACCTTAGCAAGCAGATGGTTCAACATCTCATCCAAAAGATGACACTTTTGGGAGCGCAATCTCTTTGTTCTGTAATGTCAACTCACAATTCAAGTCGTGGAGTTAGGTGTGAATCCACAACCTCTGAATCACAAGCAAAAATGAACTACCAAATGAACCAAGCTGACACAAATTAAAATGCATACATCGGCTCAAGATGTTTGCTTTTCTGCCACAGCTCGTTTTTTTGAATGACCGTTTTTAGTGTGTGTCATGATGTGATCTCACCCGTGACCGCTGACCCACCACCCCCCGCAAACTAAATGGACCTCCAAAAGGGCAGCGGCAAAAATTGTGAAACAAAGAGAGATCTCCAAGGCGATCTTGGGTCTCCATTCAACTGTAACTCTCCCTGGATCTATAAACATGTGCAGTTAAAGTGTGGGATTCCTCAATAATAGAAACATCATTCACAAGCGCAGCCCCACATAACTATTTGTTTTTAAACTGGGGTGAATGGGGGGACAGATTCTTTATATTTTGACTGCCAAACTTCTATCCATTGCGTTCATCAATTTTTATTAAAGCTTGCACAGTTGTACTTTTTTTTACAAAAATGTGTTGTGTTCAATATGCCCAAATGAGTTGACATCTTCAAACTTCTATTTTTCATCGCATGAATAGGATAACAACAATTTAATGGAGAAAGATGATGTAAGTACTGTGCATTCCTCATGCCTCAATTGTTTATGTTAACTTTTACAATTGGACATACACTGATAAGATTCTCAGGACGTTCTGACATGTTACCATTGGCAAGATTGGCAGAAATCAGTTTTAATTTCGGCATACACCGGATCATAGAAACTGCAACCCTATACACATCAAGGAGCAATACTTTACTTTTTCAATAACATTTGACAAGTAAAAGCTGATATAACCTAGTCATCTTCAGCAATGCAGCAGAGAAACATGACTGTAGCTCTTATAGAACTGGTTACTTGGTCCTTAACATTCAAAGTGAAGTTAGCAATTCGAAAGCAATGGAGATCAGTGAACGATGAAGGATTTGCCCAGTCTCATTTCTGCATTCAGAATATTGTTTGGTTTTGCTGATTGCGCTGGTCAGTCAGCACAATTTAGAATTAGTCAACCCTATTTCGGCAGAACCAGTCAATATCCTAGCCATACAAAGTATGTCAGTTCACGAGATTGGTTTCTTGCTTCTCCCTCATCTGTCTCCCGACTGCATAGCAGTCACAAAACTTGACGTAGAATATTCGTATGTAGAATATGTTCTGGTTTATCTTCAACATCCTCAAAATATGAAACTAAGTACAGTGGTAAGAATATATTTTACTGAATGTGCACAACCACAAATAAAAATATTGTCAGTATATTAAATTAATAGATACAAAATGTTTTCTATTACCTCATCAAAGTGATTAGAAAGTAAACTGGTTTATCTGTGACAGTTTTTCTTCCCCATGCTGCTGATTATCCAAGGGTGTGCACATACAAAGGCTAACTTATTACCAGGCTTCTACCCAATACAATTATGAAGAATTTGTATATAATAAAAAAGTCTTGTGATGCTTGCGAGGGCAAATAACTCAAATGTGATTAAGTCAGACAGACCAGTGCCATTATTATTGAGGGCTATTCTCATTAAAAACTGACTAGCAACTAGAAGTTAGAAGGGAATTTTAATTTTTTGTGCAATTAAACGTCGCAGAATAGCATTGGGAAATATAAATTATTCACTAACATCTGTGGCTTTGCTCAATGGGAATTAGAGGACATTGTGAGGAAGTAAAGATAGTTTAAGTTATATTGGTATTTGTGGGTGTTAGGAATGAGTTTCAGCTTTAATGTTTAAGTATGATTTGTATTTCTGTATGTGTGTGTTAAGAAAAGAAGTTGAGTTTTAGTTTCATTTTAAAAGATGCCTGTATTTTAATGAAGATTTTATGATTCTGAAGGGGTGTTAAAGCGAGTAAGAGTAGAAAAAAACTGTGATGTTGCCTAGCAACAGGGGTCCAGAGAAGGAGGCCCCACAGAACCAGAAAAGTAGTTTCAGTTCAGTTGAAAGCTGTATGAGTTCAGTTGAAGCCAGGATTCCAGAGAGGCTGGAGAGTGGAGATTAGAAACCGTCGTGTAAAAGAAAGAGTTCAGGGAGACTGGTTGGCTCACGGTGGGACAAGTGTCTGGGGCGGAGAGTTGATGAAAGATTCATAGCGTCTGTTTGGGTTGGCATCTGTCACTTGGTTTCAGAGTGTGGTGTGCCTGACACAGGTCATCTATTGGTTTATATGGACTGTGTACTCACAGTGAACATTAGAGTATAAGATAGCTTTTGTAGCTTGTGTTATCCTTATATCTGTATATATCTGAAGGTATAGTTGTGGGTGAAGGAGTATTGTAATATAGTTCATCTTTCCTTGTTTAATAAATGTTTTAGTCTTTTGTTAAAAGTTCATCAGCTGACTCTTGGGACTCTGTTCATTAGCCACTCTCTACGGATCGAAACAAAAAACAAGTTAGGATCTATCAAGTCGGGTTCCACCCTGGGATTTGGCTTGTCCAGTAGTAACGTCAGCTGGGATCATAATTTTTTAATATGTTTTGTAAAATACAATATATTACCAGGACCAAGGACATGTCAAATTGCATTTTTATTAGAATTCTGTTTGTGATCATTTCTGGCTAAAGTTGTGATTATCTGCATATTGTGTGAAAACTGTACATCAATCAGCCTTCATTAATAGTAAATTTTACAAGTTAGCTTAACAATATAGTTAATTTTAGCTCAATTTTTTTTGTTGAATTTCAGAAAAATTATGATGGTGCAGATGATGTTAGCCAGCCTGTTCAGTCTTAATAATTCACAGTGGTTAAGAGTACAAAGGCCATACTTTTGGTTCCTCATGTTCTTTTCCAGATTACTTTAACAGGAATAACTCAACAAAATTTAGTTGGTGTCAGGTGTTATGAATCATTGCTGATTGAAAGCCATTTGCAGTATCAAAACTATGAGGCAGAAAAACAATAGGCAGCTAATCATGTCCAAACATTTTACAATCAAGTATACTGACCTTACCAACAAGATGTTCAGTAGAAAACTCAAACATGAATGAAGAACATTTTTATCATGCCAATGACCTAGTGGCATTTCATGTTGGAAAAGGTTAATAATTGGTTTAAGGTGCTGTGTATTCACTAGCTAATAGTGAACTCTGATCATAGTGCCAAGTGGATGATCCATCTCGGCCTCCTCCGAGGTCCCCAGCATCACAGATGCTCGTCTTCAGCCAATTTGATTCACTCCATGTGACATCAAGAAATGGCTGAAGGCACTGGATATTGCAAAGGCTATGCATCCTGTCAACATTCTGAAGACTTGTGCTCCAGAACTAGCCATGTCCCCAGCCAAGCTGTTCCAGTGCAGCTCCAACACTGGCATCGATCCAGCAATGTGCAAAGTTACCCAGGTACGTCCTGTCCACAAAAAAGGACAAATCCAACCGGGCCAGTTACCACCCCATCGGTCTATTCTCGAACATCAGCCAAGTGATGGAAGGTGTCGCTGACAGTGCTATCAAGTGGCACTTACTCAGCAATAGCCTGCTCACTGATGCCTAGTTTGAGTTCTGCCAGGCTCACTCAGCTCCTGACCTCATTACAACCTTAAACCAAACATGGACAAAAGAGCTGAACTGAAGAGGTGAGGTGAGAGTGACTGCTCTTGACATCAAGGCTACACTTGACCAAGTATGGCATCAAGGAGCCCTAGAAAAACTGGAGTCAATGGGAATCAAAGATGTTATGAAGATGTGCTATGTAGAATATTAATTAGTTATGTCATCTACTGGCTAAACAAAGTAACTGCTGTAGGCCAATGTCAAATGTTGCACTGTGAATGCCACAGTGCATTGCGTGCAGTTCTGGAATCTGCATTATCGGAAGGATGAGATTGCACGAGAGAGAGTGCAGAGGAGATTTACCCAGCATGTTGCCTGGGCTGGAGAGTTTTAGTTATGAGGAGAGATTGGATAGACTGGGGTTATTTTCCCTGGAGCAGAGGAGATTGAGGGAGGGACATGATTAAGGTGTATAAAATCATGAGGGGCATAGATAGGGTAGACAGGAAGGAACATTTCCCCTTGGTGGAGGAATCAATAAACAGGGAGCATAGATTTAAGGTAAGGGGCAGGAGGTTTAGATGGGATGTGAGGAAGAATTTTTTCACCCAGAGGGAGGTGGGAATCTGGAACTCTGTAGGGTGGTAGAGGTAGAAACCCTCATAACATTTAAGAAGCATTTGGATGTGCACCTGTGATACCATGGCAATCAAGGCTATGGGCCTAGTGCTGGAAAATGGGATTAGAATAGTTAGGTACTTGTTTGACCGGCGCAGACTCGATGGGCCAAAGGACTTTTTTCTGTGCTGTAGACCTCTCTGACTCTAAGCTACTTTATGGAGGCAGAGTCATCGGAACGCTCAGAGACAGTGGCTAAGACAATCCCCAGACTGAAACCAGGGAGGTAATACATGACTCAGCTCTTGGGTGTAAAAGCTACTGTATTTGAACCATCGGACAGAGACTGCCACAGGGATAGTAGGAGCTACAGCCTTAACCCCTTCTCTCTCCAACAAAGCTGATCCCTGTTTGTGGTTTGAAAACCCAACAGAGGACCTAATTGCTGTAAACCAGGAGCTCTTGAAGGAGGATTCCAACAACACCACTGTCAAGAGAAAAGAGAATCAACTAGTCACAACTGCAAAGTGACTGCTCAGTGACAAGACAAAGTACCAATAGCCACCATGGAAAGTGACTCTCCAGCTGTAAACCAGCAGACAGTGAATAATTTTTCTGACTTCATCTTTTTCAGTTGGCTAAGTTTTTAACCTGATATTCTGTAAAGTTTTGTTTCTTTTATGCATGCATGGGGATGTTGAGTGTGTGTCTTTTGCACTAGTGGGAAGTTGGGCATATTCGTACATTTTAAACCTGCGTGTTAATTTCTGTATTTTTACCTGAATGAATTTTTGTAATAACACCTCAAGGAATCTGGCTGGCTTAATTCTTACACTGAGCTATACACATAAGTACATATCGAACTGGCAATATCGCTTTTTTTAAATTCAAACTGCTATGAACAACACAGGAGTGGGACAAAGTTAGGACTCAGCTCATTCCTCCTTAATCGGGTCGTAACAAGGGGAAACCTCTCCATTAGTTGAAGCCATACTTGGCACAAAGGAAGATAGATGTGGGTTGCTGGAGGTCAATCATCTCAGTCCCAGGAGATCATTGCAGGAGTTCTTGGGGTAGTGTTATACGCCCAACCATCTTCAGCTGCTTCATCAATGACTTTCCCTCCATCATAGGTCAGAATTGGGAATGTTTGCTGATGACTATACAATGTTCAGCACTATTCATGACCCCTCAGATACTGAAGCAGTCCGTGTCCATATGCAGCAAGACTTGGGCAACATTCAGACATTCATACCACAAAAGTGACAGGCATTGACCATCTCCAACAAGAGAGAATCTAACCATCTTCCCATGATGCTCAATAGCATTACCACTGCCAAATCCCCCACTATCAACATCCTATGGATTACCATTGACCAGAAACTGAACTGGACCAGCCATATAAATATTGTGGCTACAAGAGCAGGACAGGGGCTGGGAATTCTGAAGAGAGTAACTTGCCTCCTGACTACCCAGAGCCTGTCCACCATCTACAAGGCACAAGTCAGGAGTGTAATGGAATACTCTCCACTTGCCTGGATGAGTAAACTCTCAAGGAGCTTGACACCATTCAGGACAAAGCAGCCTGCTTGATTGGCACCCCATCCACTACCTTCAATATTCACTCCCTCAACCACTGGCACAGTGGCAGCAGTGTATACCATCTCTACAAGATGCACTGCAGCAACTCACCAAGCCTCCTTAGACAACACCTTCCAAACCCATGACCTCTACCATCCAGCAGGTCAAGAGCAGCAAATGCATGGGAATACCACCATCTGCAAGCTCTCCCTCCAAGCCACATGCCATCTTGACTTGGAACTATTATTGTTGTTCCTTCTCTGTTGCTGGGTCAAAATCCTTGAACTCCCTTCCTTACAGCATTGTGGCATTACCTACACCACATGGACTGTAGCAGTTCAAGAAGGCAGCTCGCCACCACCTTCTCAAGGGCAATTAGGGATGGGCAATAAATGCTAGCCCAGCCAGCAAAGCCCACATCCCATGAAAGAATTAAAAAAGCCTGTCTTTGCCCACAGAACTAATTTCTACATTCGTGACCATTTTTTCTCCCCTTGTCCATTCTCTTCCCTCTTATCCATGACTCTTGTGATGCCCGCTACCACTAACAGTTTTCAGTTTCCTTACCCTATCTCCTTTTTACCATGATGCTCAATCTGTCTACACTTACCTCCCCCACCAGGATGGGCTGACAGCTCTTCATTTCATCCTTGAATGCAGACCCAACCAGTTCCCAACCACCACCACTCTCCTCCACCTAGTTGAACTTGTGTTCATTGAACAACTTCTTTACCTTCACTCACTTTCTCCAATAAAAAGATGTTTCTGTGGGAACCCAATTAGTTCTTAACTATGCCTGCCTTTTTGTGCAGCATTCTTTGTTCCAGTCCTACACAGGTTCCCTCCCTCACTGCTTATTCCAATACATGATACAGTTTCCTGCTCCCACCCCAAGCTGGAAAAATTCATGAACTTTGCTTCCAACTTCCCTCACCTTCATACAGTCGACCTCTGACTATTTTTCTTTTCCTCGCCTTCTGTCTCCATTTCTGGGGATAGGTTATTAACCAATATATACCACTATAAAGCCACCGACCCTCAGTCACCTGACTACTTCCTCACACCCCACTTTTTGTAAAGACTTTATTCTATTCCCTCATCTTCCATCTCCGTCTCATCTATTTTAATGGTGCAGCCAAGCCAGCACTTCAAATACATGTCTTTGTTTTTCCTCAACCAATGAGGTTGACAGGGCCCTCAGCCGTGACCGTTCCATTGTCTCTCATTCTACTCTCATTCTGCCACTCCTCCCATTCAGAACTACAATAGCGTTCCCCTTGCCCTCACCTTCCATTGCATAATTTCCCCATTCACAGATCATCCTCTGTCGATTCTGTCACCTCTACTGTGATGCCATCATCAGACACATCTTCCCCTCCCCTCCTCTCTCAGGCTTCTGAAGGGACCCTTCCCCTCTGTGACATGCCAGTCTACTCCTCAATCACCCCTTCCCATTGAAACTTCACATGCAAATGTAGGAGATGTAATATCTGCCCTTTTATCTCCTACCTTTGCATTGTCCAAAGCCTGAACACTACTTTTTGAGTGAAACTGCGATTTACTTGTATTTCTTTCAATTTAGTATACTGTATTCGCTGCTCATAATATGGTTTCCTCTACATTTTGAGGGACCAAATGCAGATTTAGTGACCACTTTGCGGAACACCTACATTCGATCCAGAAGTATGATCCCGAGCTGCTGGTTGCCCATCATTTTAAATCTCCTCTTCACTCCACTCTGACATTCCTATCCTTGGCCTGCAATACGGTTCCAATGAAGCTCAACACGAGCTCAAGGAACAGCATGAAAACTATTGGGAACACAATCCTTTTGACAAGACACTTTACAGCCTTCTGGACTCAACACTGAGTTCAACAATTTTAGATTATAACCCCTGCCCCTATTTCTTTTCTTTGGTTTTTTTTTGTTTTCGGATAGTAGTTGTTGGTGATGATCTGCTTTTCACATTTACACCTCCCCTAAACTTATCCTTTCTTTCTTTACTAGTCCCATTACCATCCCCTTTTGCCTTGTACTATCATCCCTTATGTCATTTAATCTCTCCTGCCTTCAACTCTAGCACAGACATTCCCTTTTGTCCTTTCCCATCCCAATTCCCTTCATTTCTTAAAAACTGTTACATCTCAAGTTACACCCTGTTCTAATGACAAGTCACCAACCTGGTTTCTCTCTCCACAGATGCTGCTGGACCTGCTCAGTATTTCCAACGTTTCCAGTTTGTATTTCAATTAAAATAATGGCAGGCCCAAGTGGAATAAATCAAACATTTAACTCATTCAAATTTGGAGTCAAAAAGGACAAACCCTACATATCTGCTCATTCTACCATTTTTATAAATTCAATGGTGTAAAAACCATTGCAGGTACAATACACTTAATAAATTTTTAATGAACAGTTTAGATGCAGTGGGTAAGGGTCACTTTCCTGACACTGTTAAGTGATAGCAAATGAAAACATCTTGCGGTTCCTAAAGTTAACTCTTAAGTCTTGATTTTCCAAACATGTCCTTAATGCATTTACAAATTATATTTTCATTCTGACAAGTTCCATGCAATGACTGCACACAAATAAAAAGACACAGCAACAGGAGGAGGAACTATTCAACAACATCAGACCAGTGTGAATATATACCACAACTGAAATAAGAGTCGAAAAAAGCCTCTAGTCACAATAACAAAGCTAAACACACACTCTTTGTTCTTGTTGCCAAGGACAACTCTATCCAATCTCACCACCAACAATTCCACAATACGAAATGCGACAGATTAAGGGCAGAACACATTTTGCTCAATTGTCATAAGTGCAAAAAATAAAATCAAGATTTAGCATTAACTGCATTTCAGACTTTGACAATCAGCCTCCAAATATTTCCCACAAAGGGAGGGTTGAGTCAACGGCCTCAAACCAAAACGCTTTAATGTCAGAAGTTCCCAGACTTAGCCGAGGTGTCAACAGACAGATAAAATGAGATCATGGGACTGAGAAAAGCAAGAGTCAAGAAGAGAAAAAGGGTTGATCATGTGACAGTTAGTGAACAGAAAATATTCCAGTTAATACCACAAATGAAAAAGGTAAGCAGAAAGAGAAACGTGAAAAACTGGCAAAGTGGAACACACTCCAGCGGTGCAGGAGGCTGGCAGAAAATAAAAGCTCGGCACAAACTGCAGACCATCCTACCAGCCATGTCAAACTTGTGTTGTCTCCACTGATGTTGCCTGACTTTTCTTTGTTCCAGGCTTCTAGAACCTGCAGTATTTTCCTTTTAGTTTACAGCTAATACATTTATAATTCAGAATCCCTTTAGTGCAGTAAATGCAACTATGTTCAAAATATCCCTGATTTGTACTATGAGGTGGGTTGGGAAGCCTATAATAATAGAATTCTGCACAAACAGAATTGAAGAATTTTTAAACAGAGTTAAAGCAACGGCTCATGCACAGTTTATCACAGTCGCTTTCATGACTATACTTGTAGCTGTGCACCTTCCCCAGGAACACTCTAAAAGCCAGCAATGGAATATAAAAACAGTGAAAGAACAAAGCAGTTGTTCTTCTTAGAATTGTTCCACAGTGTTGAGCTGCATTTATTGTTCATCTCTAATAGCACTGACATAGTTATGGGCCTTCTGCTTCTTATTGTAGACTTACATCATCAGAGAAGCTACACTGGAACCAGTGGACAGCCCATACCTGACTTTAGAATAAACATAAGGTTGGACTAAGGGCACTTTCAAGAAACCGTGTAGCAATTTCTTGGAGCTGTGATGATTTCACTCCAACAACCATCTTCCTTTGTGTCAGGAATTACTAGCTGCCAGGGTTTTTTTTCCTTTGACACACAGTAACTTGAGCTTTGCTTGGACCCCTTGGCACCATCCTCATGATGCCTTGATGTGAGAGTAGCAACTCTATTTCCTGTGGCATTCTGTTCTTGCATATGTGTGAGAACCAGCACAGTGATGAGGTCTGGAGTGGGGAGTGGTTGAGCCAAAACACAGTGTCAGGGCACATATTATTAGTGAATCAATGACTATTAGTGACTCCTTCCATCAAATTACTGATGATCGGGAGGACACCATTATTGACAGATAACTTTACACTGCAACACCAAAGCAAAATACTGTAGAGATTGGAAATAAACCAATGGAGAGTGAATGACTCACTGAGTGACTGACTCACTGAGTTGATCCTTTCATTTTCTACCTTTCCTAAGAAAAGCAGCGGCCTTGGCAAGTAGGACCTAGTGAGTATTTCTACTGTCCTTAATATTCTCTAAACTAGAAGAAGTAAAAGTAAAGGGAGTAATTTAAGGGTAAGTCATGGCAGGGCAGCTTGGCCACATGGAATGCTCCTCTTGCACGATGTGGAAAGTCAGGGATACTTCCAGTGTTCAAGGTGACCACGTGTGCAGGAAGTGTCTCCAGCTACAGCTACTCAAAATCCACATTTTGGAGCTGGAGCTGTGGCTAGAGTCACTGTGGAGCATCCACAAGGACCAGATCTTCATGGACAGCATATACAGTGAGGTGATCACACTGCAGGTAAAGAGTGCACAGGCTGAAAGGGAATGGGTGACCGCCAGACAAAGTACAAGCACTAGGCAGGTAGACCAGGAGCCCCTGGGCCCATCTCCACCTCTAACAGATTTTCCATTTTGGATACTGTTGCGGGAGATGGTTTCACAGAGGAATGCAGCAAGAGCCAAGTCCATGGCAAAAAAATGGGAGAGTAATAGTGATAGGGGATTCCATTGCAAGGGGAACAGATAGACCATTTCTGCAGCTGCAGACGTGACACCAGGATGGTATGTTGCCTCCCTGGTGCCAGGGTCAAGGATGTGCAGGACATTCTGAAGGGGGAGGGTGAACAGCCAGAAGTCTTGGTCCATATCAGTACCAATGACATAGGTAAAAAGAGGAATGAGGTCCTGAAAGCAGAATATAGGGAGCTAGGAATAAATCAAAAAGCAGGACCTCAAAGGCAGTAACCTCAGGACTACTCCCAGGGCCACAGGCTAGCGAGATCAGGAATAGGAGAATAGGCAGATGAAAGTGTGGCTGGGGAAATGGTGTAGAAGGGAGGCATTGGGACCGATTCTGGGGAGGATGGGACCTGTACAAGCTTGATGGGTTGCAGCCCAACAGGACTGGGACTAACATCCTCATAAGGGATGGGGGTGTGTTTAAACTAGAGTGGCAGGAAGAATGGGAACCTGAGCAGCGAGACACAAGAGGGGGAAACAAAGAAAGGAATGAAAGGTAGAAAGCAAAAGTGGAAGGTAGAGGAAATGAGGGCCAGCAGCAAACAGGGCCATAGTGTTAAAAAAATGTGTAAAAATGTTAAAAAGACAAGTCTAAAGGCACTGTATCTGAATGCTTGAAGCATTTGCAATATAGTCGAATTAACAACTCAGATAGACATAAACAGGTACAATATGATTGTAAAAACAAAAAACTACTGCGGATGCTGGAAATCCAAAACAAAAACAGAATTACCTGGAAAAACTCAGCAGGTCTGGCAGCATCGGCGGAGAAGAAAAGAGTTGATGTTTCGAGTCCTCATGACCCTTCAACAGAACTAAGTAAAAATAGGAGAGGGGTGAAATATAAGCTGGTTTAAGGTGGGGGGGGGGGTTGGTTGTAGGGACAAGCAAGCAGTGATAGGAGCAGATAATCAAAAGATGTCACAGATAAAGGAACAAAGAGGTGTTGAAGGTGGTGATATTATCTAAGAGAATGTGCTAATTAAGAATGGATGGCAGGACACTCAAGATACAGCTCTAGTGGGGATGGGGTGGAAAGACTGACAGGGCATTACAGGTATAGATTTAAAAATTATGGAAATAGGTGGAAAAAGAAAAATCCATATAAATTACTGGAAAAAACAAAAGGGAGGGGGAAGAAACGGAAAGGGGGTGGGGATGGAAGATTGGCTGTGAAAGCTGGTTTTAGTAAACACCTTGTTAAAACACCAGGAGAGAAATGGAAAGCAATGAAGGTGAACAAGGCAGAAAATATGATTGTGATTACGGAGACGAGGCTGCAAGGTGAGCAAGATTGAGAATTGAATAGCCAAGGGTACTCATTATTTAGGAAGGACAGGCAAAAAGGAAAAAAAGAGGTGGGGAGGCATTGTTAGTTAAGGATGAAAGCAATGCAATAGAGAGACAGGATATTGGCTCAGAAAATCTAGATGTAGAATCAGTCTGGGTGGAGCTAAGAAGCAACAAGGGGCGGAAAACATTAGTGGGAGTTGTCTATAGGCCTCCAAACAGTAGTGATAAGGTAGGGGAACGCATTAAACAGGAAATTTGAGATGCACATAACAAGGGTGCTATTGTGATCATGGGTGACTTTAAACTATATATGGATGGGGGAAACCAAATTAGCAATAGTACTGTGGCAGATGAATTCTTGGAGTGTGTAAAAGATGTTTTTTTAGACCAGTACATTGAGCAACCAATTATGGAACAGGATTTCCTAGATTGAGAAGGGGTTAATTAATAATCTTGTTTTGCAGGGTCCTTTAGGGAACGGTAACCATAACATGATAGAATTCTTCATTAGGGTCGAAAGTGAAGTAGTCCGATCTGAAACTAAGGCCCTAAATCTAAACAAAGGAAACTGCGAAGGTATGAGGTGTGAGTTGGCCAAGATAGATTGGGGAACTTCACTAAAAGGCATGATGTTAGATAAGCAATGGCTAATACTTAAGGAACAAACGTATGCATTTCAACACTTTTACAGTCCCATCTGGCATAAAAACACAACAGGAAAAGCAGCCCAACCATGGCTAACAAAAGAAATTAAGGATAGTATTAGATCCAAAGACGAGTCATAAAAAGTTGCTAAAAAAAGTAGCAAGCATGAGGATTGGAAGCAGTTTAGAGTTCGGCAACGGAGGACCAAGAGATTGATTGAGAGCGGAAAAAGAATAAGTATAAACTCGCAAGGAACATAAAAGCAGGCCGAAACAGGAGGATTTATAATAGAGAACAAGGAAGACACAAGTAACTTTGCAGAAATGCTAGGGGACCAAAGATCTAGTGAGGAGGAACTGAAGGAAATTCGTATTACTTAAAAAAGTGTGCTGGAGGAACTAGTGGGACTGAAAGCCGATAAATCCCCAGGGCCTGATAATCTACACCCCAGGGTACTAAAGGTGGTGGCCATGGAAATAGTGGATGCATTGGTTGTCATCTTCCAAAGTTTTGTAGATTCTGGAACGGTCCCGGCAGATTGGAGGGTGGCAAATGTAATCCCACTCTTTAAAAAAGGAGGGAGGGAGAAAACAGGGAATTACAGACCAGTTAGCCTAACATCAGTAGTAGGGAAAATGCTAGCATCTATTATAAAGCATGTGATAACAGGGCACTTTGAAAATATCAATGGGATTAGACCAAGTCAATATGGATTTATGAAAGGGAAATCGTGTTTGACAAACCTACTGGAGCTTTCTGAGGACGTAACTAGCAGAATAGATAAAGCAGAACCAGTGGATGCGGTGTATTTGAATTTTCAGAAACCTTTTGATAAAGTCCTACATAAGAGGTAAGCGGGCAAAATTAAAGCACGCGGTATTGGGGTTAATATATTGGCATGGATTGAGGATTGGTTAGCAGGCAGGAAACAGAGTAGGAATAAATGTTTTTTTCAGAGGGGCAGGTGGTGACTAGTGGGGTACCACAAGGATCAATATTAGGGCCCCAGCTATTCACAATATATAATAATAAATAGGACGAGGGAATCAAATACAATATTTCCTAGTTTGCTGATGACATGAAGCTTAGTGGGAATGTGAGTGGTGAGGATGATGTTAAGAGGCTTTAAGGCGATTTAGACAAGTTTAGGTGAGTGGGCAAATATATGGCGGATGCAATATAATGTGGATAAATGTGAAGTTATCCACTTTGGTAGAAAAAACAGAATGGCAGAGTATTATTTTAAATAGTGATAAATTTGGAAATGTACAAGGGGACCTGGGTGTCTTTGTGCATCAACCACTGACAGCAAGCATGCAAGTGCAGCAAGCAGTTAAGAAGGCAAATGGTATGTTGCACTTCATTGTGAGAGAGCTTGAGTGCAGGAGCAAGGATGTCTTACTGCAGCTGTACAGGGCCTTGGTGAGATCACACCTGGAGGATTATGTGCAGTTTTGGTCTCCTTATCTAAGAAAGGATATACTTACCATAGAGGGAGTGCAGCGAAGGTTCACCAGGCTGATTCCCGAGATGGCAGGATTGTCGTATGAGGAGAGATTGGGTCGACTAGGCCTGTATTTGCTGGAGATAAGAAGAATGAGAGGGGATCTCATTGAAATGTATAAAATTCTGACAGGGCTGAACAGACCGAATGCAGGGATAATGTTTCCTCTGGCTGGGAGGTCTAGAGCACAGTCTGAGGATATGGGGTAGGAATTCAGGAATGAGATGAGGAGAAACTTCTTCAGTCAGAGGGTGGTGAACCTGTGGAATTCTCTACCACAGAAGGCTGTGGAGGCCAAGTCACTGAATATATTTAAGGAAATGAATAGATTTCTAGACACTAAAGGCGTCAAGGGGTATGGGGAGAGAGTGGGAGTACAGCGTTGAGATAGAGGATCAGCCATGATTATATTGAATGACAGAGCAGGCTCAAAAGGCCGAATGACCTACTCCTGCTCCTACTTATGTTTCTATGCTTCAGCTCAATGACCTTTCATCAGAGCCAACAGAATAATACTGCTTTTTGTGTAAAGTACATATCTAGACAATCTTCCACATTATTAGTGGCAAAGTGTCAAAGCTGTACTGAAAGTTTGGCTATGAGAGCTGCCAGGCCTATATTGCAACCTTGATCTAATCAGGGACCCATATCATTTACTGCATCAAGTGCTATCAACTGATGAACCAAATTGGATTGGAACTGGCATCTATAATAGTGGAGACCTTGAGAGATCATACAATGAACAAAGTCTTCAACTTGCTGGTGAAGACACCAATATATCTGCATTATTATTTGTACTTACATTTTGAGCTATTACAATGGTTGTGGATAGAGATGAACATGGCACCTATTCTTCCTGTTAGTTGCCTGGTTTTCCACTACTAGACTCAACTTGATGTGCATGGGCTACAAAATCGTATGTTGGGTGTAGGACGGCTTCGTCAACTACAGTCTGGTGTTTTTGGTACTTACCATGCAAGGTAACCCTTTAAGTGCTTCACTATCTTGGCACTTTTAAAAGGAGGGAGATTTTTAAAATGGGT
Source organism: Cetorhinus maximus (assembly GCF_964194155.1). Classification (NCBI taxonomy): domain Eukaryota; kingdom Metazoa; phylum Chordata; class Chondrichthyes; order Lamniformes; family Cetorhinidae; genus Cetorhinus; species Cetorhinus maximus. Next base: position 27,734,607 of record NC_135895.1, on the reverse strand, counting down.
AAAAATAGCTTTATTCTGTAGACAGATTGGGATGTTGAACATTAGCACCCCAAAAAATTAATTTACAATGCAAAGTTACTTTAACCTGCAAATAATCATATCGTGAGCTTTAAGGGGTGGGAGAGAATGCAGTCGGGGAGAACAGAAGCCATTAGGGCAGCCAAGTTTTTGCGTTCTCCTGTCTTTGTTTCCTCCAATGGTCAATTGTACCAATACTAAAAATAAAAAGCCCAGAAATCGTGCTCATACATATGTTGTAAAGAGCTACGCAAATAATATTGGTAAATGGCGACTGAATGGTACATTCTGCTCATGATAACTGGGATATTAGAGCAATAACCAAAAAACTTCACATCACGTAGACTTTTTCTTTTGCAAGTTGCCCGAAGGAGTGCTTACAGAGTAACATCAGGGTCATTGGGAATCTCGCAGACTCACTCAATGACTCCATGCCGCGAACCCACACAGCATTTTATGGTTAATCTTAGTACACAAGATCAACTCTCATGAGGTTGGCTGCAAGAGGGCTGTAAAACACCTATCGAATTTAAACCTGACGAACGCGGGTTAAATGAGGGAATGTCCAGCTACTGCTACAATTTGTACAAGTAGCAGCATGCTTCAGTATCAGAAAATACAAGCAGTCTGTCTTATTATTCCAAAAGGTGGAGTGTATCATCCAAAAACTGTTGTTCTATGAAATTCTAGCCTATGGAACTGTTCAACCACCAAAAGAATATGCAGACCTTAAAAACATTACCTGCTGTAAGAGTCTCTCTTATAATTTGAGAATACTAGGGAGTCCTAGTCCAGGATTCTCTTAAGGTTAACTTGCAGGTTGAGTCGGTAGTTAGGAAGGCAAATGCAATGTTGGTATTTATTTCGAGAGGACTAGAATATAAAAGCAGGGATGTGCTGCTGAGGCTTTATAAGGCTCTGGTCAGACCACATTTAGAATATTGTGAGCAATTTTGGGCCCCATATCTCAGGAAGGATGTGCTGGCCCTGGAGAGGGTCCAGAGGAGGTTCATGAGAATGATCCCAGGAATAAAAGGCTTAACATATGAGGAACGTTTGAGGACTCTGGGTCTATACTCGATGGAGTTTAGAAGGATATGGGGGGATCTGATTGAAACTTACAGAATGCCATGAAAGGCCTGGATAGAGTGGACGTGGGGAAGATGTTTCCATTATTAGGAGAGACTAGGACCCGAGGGCACAGCCTCAGAGAAAAGTGAAAACCTCCGAGATGAGGAGAAACTTCTTTAGCCTGAGAGTGGTGAATCTATGGAATTCATTGTGGTGAATCTATGGAATTCATTGTCACAGAAGGCTGTGGAGGCCAGATTATTGAGTGTATTTAAGACCCAGATAGATAGGTTCTTGATTGGTAAGGGGATCAAAGGTTACAGGGAGAAGGCAGGAGAATGAGGTTGAGAAACTTAAAAGCCATGATTGAATGGCGGAGCAGACTCAATGGGCCGAATGGCCTAATTTCTCCTCCTATGTCTTATGGTCTTATTATGGTCTAATATAGCCTCCTACAATTGGAATCAGCCTTCAGTTGGGGGAAGAGAGAAAAAGAGGGAAATCAGTTACTCATTCAAAATTTGCACTCATGCACTACAATTCTGCTCAAGTGTTCAAGATGTACACCAATGCATCCAAAGCCTTATTTTAGTTTCATTTGCCTGGAAATAGCAGGACCACTGATCATAACAGAAGGAATTTTTTTTTTTTTACATCAAACTACTTAAAACAGGACTAAATCAGAAAAAGAAATAATTGATAGAACAGGTGGCATTTTAGTACATGTAGACTGATTTATTTTCAAAAGGACAAAGAAAAACCACACAATGTAGTGTGCTGAGATATTAAGATAAGTTCAATCCTAAAGTTAACTTCTGACCCAGTGTTCTGTTGAAGAAAACTATGCCTGGTAAAAGCACATAAATTGTTCAAATGACATCCTATGTGACAAAATTAAATTATCCCTCTTTGTGCTTCTCAGTCTGTTGGCAACAATTGACATGGTTGACCACATCATCCTCCTCCAACGCCTCTTCACCGTCATCCAGTTGGGCAGGATTGAACTCACCCGATTCCATTCTCATCTATCTAAATGTAGCAGGATATGACCTCTCTTCCCACTTCCTCACCATTATCTTTGGTGCCCCCCCACAAGGATCCTTTACCTTGGCTCCTTCCTATTTCTCATCTACCTGCTGCCCCTCAGTGATATGATCGGAAAGCAGAGCATCAGTTTTCACCTATATGCTGACAACACCGTTCGATCAACTCTCTGAATTCCTCCACTGTCTCAGATTTGTCCAACATCCAGTGCTAGATGAACAGAAATTTTCTCCAACTAAATATTGGGATGACTCAATTCCCTAGCCGCAGATTCCCTCTCTTTCCCTAGCAACCACCTTGAGACTGAACCAGACTCTTTGCAATCTTTATGTCATATCTGATACCAAGATGAGCTACCTACCACACATACGTGCCATCACTCAGACCACCTATTTAAACCTCCCATAACATCAGCCACTCCAGCCCTGCCTCAACTCATCTGCTGTGTCACCTCTGGACCTGACTATTCCAACACACATCTATTTGCCTCCCACGTTCTACCCACTATAGACTTGCAGTCCATCAAAACTCTGCTGCCCATTTCCTAATTCAAATCAAATCCTGTTAACCCATCACCCCCTTTCTTGCTGACTCACATTCCCAGTTAGAGGCTTTGATTTTAAAATTCTCACCCCCATTTTCAAATCCCACCATGGCCACCCCCCTCCCTATCTCTATAAATTCTCCCAGCCCCATAACCCTCCATAATATCTACACTTCTCTAATTTTGGCCTTGAGCATCCCTGATTTTAATCACTTCACCACTGATGCTCGTCTGGTGTAATATTTTGTGATGCGGCTCAATGTCAAATTATGTTTTATAATACTTGGGAATTTTATTATGTTAAAGTTGCTGTATAAATCTAAGTTGTTGTTTTTCTAGGAAGGTGTCTTGCAGCCAAGGATCAAGAGAAGCACTCTGTATAATGGCTTATAATGTACCTGCAACACTAATGAGCTCCATCTTCTAGCACGGCCAGAATATAACCTTTCTACTTCACAAATCTGTTAACTTGCTTCATGATTGGAGAACATATACTTGGACAAACCCCTTTATATTTGGAATACAAAAGGTAAAGCTATTTCCATATCAAAATGAAACTTCAATGGAAATAAAATGAAGTAGCAGAAAAAACTTCAGCTCTGATTTCTTATGAAAGGTACTCAAAGACAGTTAATGAAGGGCTGTCAGGGAATGACAGATACTTAAAGATTACTTTGCATTTACTCTTAACATCATAAAATTTTACCTGTTGAGCATGATTTTAACAATAAAATTGCAAATATTAAAATAAATGAAAACATTGCTTCAGAATTCGTGAAGTTATTCACTTTGGCTGAAAGAATAAAAAAGCAGAATTTTTTTTAAATGTTGAGAAACTTGTAAGTGTTGATGCTCAAAGAAATTTGGGTGTGCTCATACAAGGAATGCAAAGAGTTATCAAGCAATTAGGAAGGGAAATGGTATGTTGACCTTTATTGCAAGGGGATTGAAGTACAGGAAATTGTACAGGGTTTTGAGGCCACATCTTGAGTCGTGTGCGCAGTTTTTGGTCTCCACATTTAAGAAAGGATATACTTGCATTGGAGGGAGTGCAGCAAAGGTTCACTAAATTGGTCCCTGGAATGAGGGGATTGTTCGATGATAAGAGGCTGAGCTGGAGTTTGGAAGAATGAGGGGTGATCTCATTGAAACTTACAAGATTCTGAGGAGACTTGATAGGGTAGACACAGAGATTATTTCCAAAGACTCATGACCCTCAGTGAAAAAAATTTCACCTCATCTGTTTTAAATGGGTGACCCCTTATTTTTAAACATTGACCCTTGGTTCTAGATTTTTCCACATGAGGAAACAATCTCTCCACATCCACCCTAAAGAGACCCCTTAGGATCTTATATTTTTCAATCATGAAAGAATCTCTCTTTTAAGCCATTTTGGATGTCCCTTCTTTGTCTAAGGATGCACTCTTTCACTACTTAATGATTCCCCTGAGTATCTTGCCTATTACTGATGTCAAGCTAAGGGCACTATAGCTACCTTGATCTGTCTTATTTCCCTTTTTAAAGATTGTAACTATATTAGCATCCTTCTCTTCTCGTGGAACAGTCCCTGAATCCAGTGAGCTTTTAATGATACGGGCAAGAGGCTCTTACAATGCCTGTTTCATTGCCTGGAGAACCTTGGATAGATATCATCCGGATTGACTGCCTAAAGGTTCCTAGTTACACAAGAACAAAAGAAATAGGAGCAGGAGTAGACCACATTGAGCCTGCTCCACCATTCAAAATGATCATGGCTGATCTTGGACTTCAACTCCACTTCCCTGCCCATTCCCCATATCCCAATTCCCTTAAACACCAAAAATCTGTCTACCCAAGCCTTAAATGTATTCAATGATGGCACATCCACAACCCTCTGGGACAGAGAATTCCAAAGATTCACAACCCTTTTAGTGAAGTAATTTCCCCTCATCTCAGTCCTAAACGATCGGCCCCTTATCCGAGACTGTACACCTCAGTGTTAATTATCTAGATGTAGATGTTGGACAAATTATCTACAAGTACGCAGATGACACCAAGATGTATGTGTCAGTAAGAACTGTGGACAATGTTCGATGACGACAAGCAGATCCAGATGGGGGTTTGAACGCATGACTGGCATATGATATCTAACTTCAAAAAGAGCAGTGTTATGCATGCGGACAGGAAGAATGCCGAATTTACATACATCCAAGGAATAGAATTAAAGCCAGGGGAGAAAGGCATTTGGGTATTCTGATTTATAGATCTCTAAAGGCTCATGATCACTATTGTGAAGCAATAGCGAAGGGAAACAGCACTAGGGTGTATTTATAGGACAATGCAGAGCAAAGCATACAAAGGAGGTTGTGTGGTGGTTTCAAGGTCAAAAGGGGTCAGAGCTATTGTCATTCATGACATGATACTTGCCGCTGGCTAGGTAAAACACTAAATTGAAAATTTCAAAATACATGTTGGTCTTTCCAAGTGAAAATAACTTAGTGACTATAGAAAAACAAAACAGCATAGTGTACAGTCAGGGGGAGGCAGTGGCATGGTGGTATTGTGGCTGGACTAATATTCCAGAGACCCAGGGTAATGCTCTGGGGACCTGGGTTTGAATCCCACCATAGCAGATTGTGAAATTTTAATTCAATAAAAATTTAGAATTAAAAAGTCTGATGATGACAAAACCATTGCCAATTGTTGTAAAAACCCATCTGGTTCACACGGGAAGGGAAGGAAATTTGCTGTCCTCCCAGTGTGGCCTATGTGGCACTCCAGGCCCACAATAACTGATTCTCTTCCCTTTGAAATGGCCACTCAATTGTATCAAACTACTATGAAAAAATGTAATAAAAATAAAACCAAGATTAGCAGAGGTGTTCCATGGACTTAGTCAAGCAACAGCCTGATATGGCCATAATGACAGAATGATAGCTTGTCCTAAACTCCTGTATCACCATCCCTGGGCATGTCCCATAGACAGCTCAGACCAAGCAGAGGTGGCAGCACAGTGCTACATAGTCAGCAGGGCCAAACCAAGGCTTGTTAGCGACATTTAGCCATTTTCATAATTACTTCAGAATGACAAAGAACTACAAATACAATAAAGAATTATGGTAAAGAAGAAAATGGTGCTTTATCAGAAAATAAAGATCGCAAAAATATCTACTATCCAGCCTTACACAACACGTGGCTATTAACACCACTAGTTTCAGCACAACGTGGCCAGCAACAAAACTAACTATATATGAATACCTTAACAAATATTGTAGATAATTGTTGTTCACAAGCACAAGATGTACTATAGGTGGTGGTTGGAGAAGTGGAACAGCAGTCAGTGGAAACGTGCATGTGTCTGCTGCCAGCCAGCCTTTGCTGTGTCGCACACTGGCAACCACATACAAGTGAATTGCACGGGGACAGCCTGCACTTCCCCGTGCTCACCCATGCCAAGTCACACGAAAGGTTACAGCAACTTTAAGTATTCTCTTGGCTAATATGAAGTTAAATAACACTAATTAAGGATGTAACACAGTATCATACATCTTAAATAACTCAATTTATTTTCTTTTTTATTTGCTCTCTCCACTTTTTGGCACCCCCTCAACACATTGCGGCCCGGGCAAGTGCCCGGTTAGTCAGGCCTTGAGTAGACCCTGAAGTTCAGGATGAAGTGTCCCTCGGAGTCATCGGCGTTGACTCTGGATCTCACCAAGTTTTATGGTATTAGGCCAAATATGGTCAAGGAAATCTCATGCTGATTACCACCTACCACCCTCCCTCAAATGATGAATTACTTCTACTCCATGTTGAACACAACTTGGAAAAAGCACTGAGGATAGCAAGTGGACAGAATATACTCTGGGTGGGGACTACAATGTCCATCACCATGACTGGCTTGGTAGTACCATTACTGTCCAAATTGGCTGAGTCCTGAAGGAGACTGGGCCTGTAACAAGGAGTGATAGAATCAACAAGAGGGAAAAACTTACTCTACCTCATCCTCACAAACCTACCCGTTGCAGATGCAACTATCCATGACAATATTGATCAAGACAGACTATCACGGAGTCCTTGTAGAGACAGTCTCATTTTCACACTGAGGATACCATCCATCGTGCTGTGCAGTAATACCACGGAGCTAAATAGGATAGATTCAGGGCAGATCTAGCAGATGAAAACCAGGCATCCATGAAGAGCCATGGGCCATCAGCAATAGCAGAATTGTATTGCAGCACAATCTGCAACCTCAGAGTCAGGCATATTCCTCACTCTACCACTTCCATCAAGCCAGGGGACCAACCCTGGTTCAACAAAGAGTGCAGGACAGCATGCCAGAAGCAGCATCAGGCATACCTAAAAATGAAGTGCCACATGGCGCAGTCACAACATAGGACTAAACAGAAGCAGTGTACAAGAGACAGGACTAAACAATTCCACAACCATTGGATCAGATCAGAGCTCTGTAATTCTGCCCAATGTGAACAACGGTGGACAACTAAACACCTGGAGGCCCCGGCTCCATGAACATTCCCATCCTCAATGATGGTGGAGCCCGAACTGAGAGCACAAAAGATAAGGTTGAAAAGACAACTGGGTGATCTATCTCGGTCTCCTCCCAAGGTCCCCAAGACACCAGCTAACTAGATGTACTTCATATGATAAAGAATTGGCTGAATACTCTAGATACAGCAAAGGCTATGGGCACTGACAACATCCTGGCTGTAATAAAGAAGACTTGTACTCCAAAACTAGCGGCATCCCACCTAATGAGGAAAATTTCCCAAGAGAGGACAAATCCAACCTAGCCAATTACTGCCCAATCAGTCTCCTCTCAATCATCAACAAAATGGTGGAAGGTGTCATTGACAGTGCTTAAGGCAACATTACTCATCAATAACTTGCTCACCGATGCTCAGTTTGGGTTTCACCCGACCACTCACCTTCAGACCTCATTTCAACCTTTGTCCAAATATAAGCAAAAGAGCTGAATTCTAGAGATGAGGTGAGAGTGATTGTTCTTTACAGCAATTCAGCATTTCAACAAGTAGGCTATCAAGAATTCTTAGTAAAATTGAAGTCAATAGGAAACGGAGTGGGGAGCTGGGTTGGGGGGTTGAGGGGAGGGGAGGTGGGAAAGAGGTGGGATTCTCCATTGGTTGGAGTTATACCTACCACAAAGGAACGTGATTCCAATTGCTGGAATCATCTCAGCCTCAGGACAACGCTGCAGGGAGTTTCTCAGGGTAGTATCCTAGGCCCAACCAATCATTGTTGGTTGCTTCAGCAATGACATTCCTTCCAAAATAAGGTCAGAAGTAGGGATGTTCACTGATGATTGCAGTGTGCAAGCTTGAGCTGATGAGTGACACAAATGTTACTGACCACTTCAATATCAGGCAATGACTGCATCAGAGAACCTTCTCCCCGGACATAGAATGCATTACCACTGCCCAGTCCCTGCATAGCCCCACTGCCCCGCCCAACATACTGGATGTCATTATTGACCAGAAGCTTAACTGGATATACCACATAAATACCGAGGCTACAAGGGCAGGTCAGAGGCTGGGTATTCCGTTGCGAGTGACTCACTTGACTCCAAAAGCCTTCCCGCCATCGAGAAGACACATATCAGGAGTGTGATGGAATGCACCCCTCTTCCTTGGATGAGTGCAGGTCCAACAACACAGAAGCAGCTCAACACCATCCAGGACAAAACCCACTTGATTGGCAGCCCAACTTAAATCACTCTGTCCAGCATCAACACAATGTAGTTGCAATGTTTACCATCTACAAGACTTGAAACCAAGGCTTCTTCAACACCTCCCCAAACCCTCAACTTCTACCACCTAGAAGGAAGAGGACAACAGGTGCATGGCAACACCACCACTTGTAAGTTCCCTTCCAAGTCACACACTATCCTGACTTGGAAATGCATCTTGGTTTGTGCATTATTGCTGGGTCAAAATCCTATAACTCCCTGCACGACAACAGTGTGGGAGTACCTTCACCAGATGGACTGCAGCAGTTCAAGGTGGCTGACCCTCACCTTCTTGAGGGCAGTTATGGATAGGCAATAAATGCTGGCCTTGTCAGTGATGCCCACATTGTGTGAATGAATAACCAAAAAAAAGTTGTTCCTTTTTGGGCTACATTCTGTGGCATATTGCGTTGACAGATCAGTGCTGCATGTCAAAAGATATTGCTTATTCTTTTTTACTGCTGAATATTAAAACAACTCAATTTAAAGGCAGTGTAATAGGGTGCTAATCTGCTTCACTGTTTAATTTCAAAATTAAATCATTCCAGTTGTGGTAAGGCATGTTATTATAGATTGCAACAATTAAAAGATGGTGACATAGTGGTAATGTCACTGAACTCGTAATCCAGAGGCCCAGGATATGGTCTGGGAACATGAGTTTGAATCCCACTACAGCAGCTGGTGGAATTTAAATTCGGTTAAGAACAATTTGGCTAGAGGCATGGCTATTTCTTGAGCACAGCTCTTAGCACCACAGCCGGAGTGTTGTCAGGGCCCGTAGTCATTGCTATATCCTGTCCAGTCAGTTGTTTCTTGATATCAAGTGGCTGAAGACTGGCATCTGCAATGGCAGGGAGATGGATCACCCACTCAACGCAGCTGGGGAAGCAGAACTGCAGGGCTTTGATGTGATCCATTGGTTGTGGGATTGCTTTGCTCTGCATGAATATGCACCTTCTGCTGTTTACAGTCCTGTGTTGCAGGTCCACCAGGTTGGTACCTCTTAAGCTTTGCATGGTGCTGCTTCTGACATGCTCTGGTGCTCAGTTTTGGTCGACTAGATCTGTTCTGAATCTATCCCATTTAGCACAATGGCAGTACCACATAACACAATGGAAGATGGCCTCAGTATGAAGGCGGAGTGCCTACAAATGGGATCCGTGATAGGTAGATTGGCGAGATGAGGTTAATTGGGTTTTTCCTGATGTTGGTTCTTTAAACATCTGCCACAAGCCAAGTCTGGCAGCTAAGTCCTTCAAGACTCAGCCAGCTCAGTAGTCATGGTGCTTGGTGATGGGCATTGAGGTTCCGCACCCAGAGTACATTGTGCCCTTGCTACCCTCAGTGCTTCCTCCAAGTGACGTGCAACGTGGAGAAGTACCAACTCATTGTCTGAGGGAGGGCAACAGACAATGACACCCCCCCCCACCACCACCACCCCCACCCCGCCAAGTTCTGTTTGCTCTGCCCGGTCAGCTTGCTGTGCTATGCAATTCATTTAAGATATTTAAGATTGACACACAGCTGAGAGAGAACTTGTTGGTAGGAGGTAATCCACAGGAGGTTTTCTTGATCATATTTGGCCTGATGCCATGAGGCCTCATGGGGTCTGGAGCCAACATCTGAGGAATCCCAGTGCCACTATCTCCTCACTGTATGCCATTATGCCACCACTTCTGATGCGTCCATCCTGCTGGTGGGACAGGAGATGCCAAGGATGATGATTAGGGTCTGATTGTTGTGAACCTGAGAGTAGTGTCATATGGTTTAGGTTAGCTATGGAAGACTTCAAAAAGCTATCCAGACTAATTAATTTGGGAAGAGCCAACTTCAGTGGGATGAGAACCAATCTGGCCCAGGTAAATTTTAATCAAAGATTGGAAGGCATAACTGGAACAGAACAATGGGCTGCCTTCAAAGAGAAAATAGTTCAGATACAGTCAAGGTACATTGCCAGAGGAGGAAAGCTAAGACAAATAAATCCAGAACACCCTGGATGATGAAAGAGAAGAGAAAGGGTGCATATGACAGAGGTCTGGTAGATAATGCAACTGAGGACCAGGTCAACTATAGAAAGTTCAAGGGAGGTGGGGGAGGAGAAAAGAGAACTGAGAAGCAAAGAGAGAGTATGAGAAGAAACTAGCAGATAACTTAAAAGGGAATCCAAACATTTTCTATAGGCATATTAAAATAGTACAAGGGTGGGAAGAGGAGGAGTGGGGCCGATTGGGAACGAAAGGAACATTTATGCATGGAGGTAGGGACATGGCTGAGGAAAAACATTTTTCACTTAGTGAGCGGACTGAAGGAATACACTGCCTGAGAGTATGGTAGAAGCAGATTCAATCGAAACCTTCAAAAGAGAATTGTATGATTATCTGGAGAGAAGTATTTGCAGGGCAATGGGGAAAAGACTGGACAGTGGGATGAGGCGAGTTGCTCTTTCAGAGAGCCAAAATGGACATGACAGGCCAAATGACCTCCTCCTGTGCTGTAACCATTTTATGGTTCTATGACTATGACTATGTCAGGCTGATGCCTGACTAGTCTGTGGGGCATCTCTCCCAACTTCGGCACAAGCCCCCAGGTTTAAGTGAGGATAACTTAGCAGAATCAACTGGGCTGGGTCCGTTCGTTTGGTGTGTCCGAATCAGATGCCCAAATCAATGACCGTTTGGGAATTTTATTCTTTTTTTTTAAACTCTTCTTACACTTTTCAGGTGTCTCTGAATAAGACGTTCTGCTCGATCCTTTAGATCAGATGAAAAGTGCACAACATGTAGAGTGGAGAAGTGAAGAAGAAAAAGTTTAGATTGTGGAACAAAATTTCACTTTCTTTCTTCTCTTTCAATCTTCCCACAAATGAAACTAGAACTGTACAAAAGGACAAAATAATTCTACATAAAGAATACATAACAAAAGCAATGCTCCTACAGAAATTAGCAACCTGTTAAACCAGAGCCACTTATATACAGAAGCAGTTTTGATTCAGATCCCAGCAGTCTGGCATCTGTGAATCATCTCGCAGTATTAACATTAAATCAATTTTCTTATTTATCATGACAGCAGACTCTTACAGTTTTACCACAGGTCTGTAAGTTTGTCACTTTGATATGGCAGCCTGAATGTAAGATATGGGACCATTTACAGAAGTGGTCAGGGCCAACGAACCTATCAGTCCTGAAATTAGTAACACTTTTTTAATTGAGTAAAAACATTTTTACTTGGCTCCCCAGTGATTCTGGGAGGTTTCTTATTGAACCATTGAATGATGGTTCTTCACCAGAGTCATCACTACTCTTCATTGAAGAGCAAAAAAAAAAGACGTCATATGTTTCTCAGAAGTGGGAGGGTTGGCAAACAATACTGAGGAAGAGCATGGAAAACTGGTTAGTGGAGTGGGCTGACAGGTGGCAGATTGCATTTAACGCAAAGTTGAGGGAATGTATTTGAGAAGAGAAGAAGGAATGGGAACTTGAACTCAACTGAAAAAACATAAAACGGAGGAGGAACAGCAAGACCAGAGATGCAAATGCCCAATTCCTTAAAAGGTGTGAGGTAAATGATACCATAAAAAGGTCAACAGCATTTTGGCTTTTATAAATATTACACAGAGCTTATGACAATTCTGTTCCACAGTGGCAGATGAAAATCTTCTGTCTGTTCATTGTAAAGCATTGTATCAAAGTTGAATTTGGACATTCTAAAAATCCAGTTCACAATGGACACTAACCTATAGCACAAAATTGTTCCCAGTTGGGCAACTTGATTCAGAAAGGCTGCAGGATAGATGGTGTAGAAAATGGAAAAAAATGTTGCAATGGTGCAGTGCAGGTGCACTTCTTGGGTTGGGTGGAGGCATGGTGCTGCTATACTATACCTGACTTACAATGTTCATCGGGCTGGTGTCATGCTCAGCACAAGCATGAGGTACTGGATGTTACGGACTGTAAGATCATACTTTGTGAAAGTGGCTCAAAACCTGTTAATATGGCTGCAACTTAACATGTGACTATGGACAGTATTTGATTCTGTGGGCAATATTTTGTTAAACATAAACCTGAATAAGGGTACTTCACATCCACCTCTGAAATGCAAACATACCACTGTTTAAGGATGAACCAGCATTTGAGGAATATTGTATCTCTAGATCATTGGTCTCCAAGTACTATATTGAACAAAGGAGGATATTTGAGCTTAAGCTGGGGCAGAAATAAGAGTGAATGACCATTGTCAACTGCTGCTATTGTATCATAGTGGGCCTGGACCCTAGAAGTGTTTACCCTGCAGTCATGTGACTGAAACTAAATTTAGGACTGCAGTTTAAAATACTCTGATCAAAGCAAATCCAGCAGAAACATCTGAAACATCATAGCTGAAAGTCTTCTCATGCAAAATATACCTGTTCCAGCTTCTAAATCCTCCTGAGACAAAACTCCTGGCTATTCATCTACAAGAGGCTTTGCAGCTTCAGGGGAATCCTTCATTTCTAGCAGGCCTTGACTCCAACTAAAGTATCAACTCAACGAAGATGACATCAGGCCTGTATCAACAGAGACTGAATTATAAATTCCATTTTTATAATTCAACTTCATCTATATCTAACATTTACATATGTGATAGTGTGAGTGAGACAAGTGACTGAAACGTTGCGTTTCAAACATCCAGGGAAAGCATGCGATAATAAATAAACTTTATTTTTAAAATCACCAAAAAACTGCTGCTGGCATTTACTTTAAATTTGGAAAAATCACTGAGGGGGGTAAGGGAATACACACACCGTGCAAACAAGCATCCTGATCATAGACTGGAAGGGACCACACAAATTCTGTCCATAACACTGGTGTCAGAAATGTAATTTTACCTGTTTCAGGCACCCGGTATTAAAATCAGATGCCTGCAGGTCCAAATATTATGCACAAACCAAAATGGGAATGCTTAAATCAGCAACTTACAGCACACGAGGCTACAATTCAGCCTTTTGTGCCTGCGCTTGTACTTCTAGAAAGCAGTTGTGCTCTGTCCCACATCCCAGCTTTTGTCCATAGTCCTGCGTGTTTGACATCAAGTACCTATAACTCCTTTATAAAATTATGGAATCAGCTTCCAACATCTTTTCAGGTAGAGCTTTCCAGGTCCCCACAACTTGGAGTGAAAAAAATTCTCATTTCCCTTCTGGATACTCGCCAATCATTTAAAATCTGTGTCCTCTAGTTATTTAAGCACTTGCAGAGAGAATAGATTTACTCTATCTACTGCATCAAACCTATTCATCATCTTGAAAACCTCTACTAGATCACCTCTTAAACTTTTTTCTGTTCCAAGGAGAACAGTCCTAACTTTTCCACATAACTGAAGTCCCTCATCCCTGGTAAACCTCCTTACACTAAAGGTTTATACCTCTTTCCTGAAGCATGGTGCCCAGAATTGCCCACAATATACCACAGCTAGGGCCTAGCCAGGATTTATAAAGTTCTAGAACCATGCCTTTGCTTTTATGGGAGTTTGTGATATTCTATGCCTCTATTTATAAACCCAAGATACACAACTTTTTTTAAACCACTTCAACAACTTGTCCTGCCATCTTTAAGAATTTGTATATGTAGAGACTGAGATCTGTTGTTCATCTATACTTTTTAAAATCGTACCATTTATAGTATACTGTCTTTATATATTAGTCCTCCCAAATTGCATTACTTCACACTTCACCGAATTGAACTTCATCTGCCTGATTTCTGCCCATTAATCACCATCCTGTCTGTCATCCTGAGGTCTACACCTCATCACTGCCAAGCTTTGTATCATTTGCAAATTCTATAATGTTGCTCCCAACACCCAAGTTTGTTCTCATGAAATATCATCAACCTGGTTTCTCTCTTTACAGGTACTGCCTGCTGAGTATTTCTAACATTTTCTGCTTTTATTACTCAAGTCTAGGTTGTTTGTAAAAACCGAAGGGGGCAATGGACACAAAGCTGACCCTTGAATAAGACCACTGCAAACCATCCCCTAGTCAGAAAAACATCTAGCTACTGTCATCCTTTGCTTCCCATCACTAAGTCCATTCTGTAACCATACTGTCGTTATCCCTTAATTCCGTGGCCTTCTTTCGCAACAAGCTATGTGGCATTTTGCTAAATGCCTTCTGAAGTCTACATATACACATTTACTGCACTGTCTTGATCAACCCATTCTGTTACCGCAAAGAATTCAAATCAAGTTAGTCAGACCAGATTTGTCTTTAACAGGTCCATGGTAGTTCTCCTTGATTAATCCATGTCTTTCTAAATGAAAGCTTATTTTGTCCCTGAAATTGGTTACAAGTGCACAGAAATACCATTTGGCCCAATCAGTTCATGCTGTAATTTATGCCACTCTTGTGCCTCCTTTCGTGTTTCTTCATCTAAATGTATCAGCATAACCTTCTATTCTCTACACCCTCATATGTTGTCTAGCTTCCGCTTAAATGCATCTATACCCATGCTCTTCAACAACTCCATGGTATTATGTTGCACACTTTCACCATGCTTTGGGTAAGCAAGTTTCTCTGAATTCCCAATTGGATTTCTTGTTAACCATTTTATATCAATTGCATCTAGTTCAGCACAAGTGGTAACATGCTCTCTCTATCCACATCAAAACGTTGCATAAATTTCAAAAGACCTTTATTAGGTCACACCTCAAGTCTTTTCTGAAACCCAGCTGTTCATCCTCTTAATACACATACTCTCATACTTCTGGTATCAGACATTTAAATCTTCTCTACACCCTCTTCAGTGCCCCTACATCCATTTTATAACATGGTGACCAGAACTGCTTGCAGCACTCCAAGTGTGGTCCAACCAAGTCTCAACACAGTTTTAGTATAACTTCCCTACTTTTAAATTCTATCCCTCTAAAAATAAACCCTAGTGCTTGGTTTGCTTTTTAATGGCTTTGCTAACCTGCAGTGCAACTTTCAGTAATTGATGTATTTGTACTCCAATTCCCTTTGATCTTCTACCCAACCTAGACTCAGGCCATCCATACGAACATACAAATTAGGAGGAGTAGGCCATTCAGTCACTCAAGCCTGCTCTGCCATTCAATAAGATCATCGCTGACTTGACTGTGGCCACAAATCCAAATTCCGCTTACCCCCGATAACCCTTGACTCCCTTTTTAGTCAAGAATCTATCTAGCTCTGCCTTAAAAACATTCACTGACCCTGCCTCCACCACTCTCTGGGGAAGAGAATTCCGAAGATTCACAACCCTCCGAGAGAAAAAAGCTTCTTCTCACACTGTCTTTAATGGGAGACTCCTTATTTTTAAACTGTGTCCCCTACTTCTAATCTCTCCCACAATTGGAAACAAACTTTCATCATCTACCCTGTCAAGCCCCCTCAGGATCTTGCATGTTTCAATAAGATCACCTCTCAATCTTCTAAACTTTAATGGATACCAGCCCAGTCTGCTAGCCTTTCTTCATAAGATAATACACACCCCAGCACAAAATCTCAGGTATCAATCAAGTCAATCTTCTCTGAACTGCTTCTAATGCATTTATATCCTTTCTTAAATGAGATCAAAACTGTACTCTAGATGTTGTCTCACCAACACTCTTTACAACTGTAACAAATCATCCCTGCTTTTATATTCTATTCCCCTTGCAATATACAACATTCTATTTGCCTTCCTAATCACTTACTGTACCTGCATATTAACTTTTCTTGATTCATGCACCAGGACACCCAGATCCCTCTGTACAACAGAGTTCTGCAATCTCTCTCCATTTAAATAGCATGCTGCTTTTCTATTCTTCCTGCCAAAGTGGACAAGTTCCCATATTATACTCCACCTGCCAAATTTTTGCCCATTCACTTAACCTATGTCCCTTTGCAGACTCCTTATGTCCTCTTTACAACTTACTTTCCTACCTTTTGTTATCAGCAAATTTAGCAAATTTGATCCCTTCATCCAAGTCATTGATATAAGTTGTAAATAGCTGAGGCCCCAGCATTGATGCCTGTGGTACTCCACTCATCACATCTTGCTAACCCAAAAAAGACCCATTTGCTTCTCTTTGCTTCCTGTTATAATCAATCCTCCATCCATGCTAAGATGTTATCCCCAACACCATGAGCTCTGATTTTGCGTAGTAACCTTTGATATGGCGCCTTATCAAATGCCTTCTGGAAATCTGAATACAGCACATCCACAGTTTCCCCTTTATCCCCGTTGCTACTTCCTCAAAGAGATCCAATTAATTAGTCAAGCATGCTTTCCCTTTCACAAAACCAGGTTGACTCTGCTTGACTGCACTGAGATTTTCTAATGCCCTGCTATAACCTCCTGAATAACAGATTCCAGCAATTTCCCTACAACAAATGTTAAGCTAACTGGCGTGTAGTTTCCTGCTTTCTGTTTTCTTCCTTTCTTGAACAGAGGAGTCACGTTCACTATTTTCCAATCTGATGAAGCCTTTGCTGAATCTAGGGACATTTTGGAAAATTAAAACCAATGCATCTATTATCTCAGCAGCCACTTCTTTTAAGACCCTAATCAGGACCTGGGGACTTGTCAGCTTTTAATTCTAATAATTTTCTCAGTACCCTCTCCTTGCTGATTGTAATTGTTTTAAGTTCCTCCCTCCCTTTCACCTCCTGATTCTCAATTATTTCTGGGACATTATTTGTATCCTCTTCAGTGAAGAGAGACAAAATATCTGTTCAGTTCATTCGTCATTTCCTTATTTTCCATTATTAATTCCCCATTCTCTTTCTAGGGGACCAACAATCACTTTACTTTTTTTCTTTTTAAATATCTGTAAAAACTCTTACTGTTTTTATATTTCTAGCTAGCTTTCCCTCATTCTCTAAATTTTCCTTCCTTATTAATCTTCATTTTTATTTGCAGTTTTTTATATTCTGCCTAATCTTCTGAATTGTCATTAGTCTTTGTGGAATTATACATTTTTTCTTTCAATCTGATACTGTCTTTAACTTCTTTAGTTAGCCACGGATGGTTTGTCCTTCCCTTGGAGTCTTTCTTTCTCACTGAAATGTAACTTTTGAGTATTCTGAAATATCTCCTTAAGTGTCTGCCACTGCATCTCTACAAGCCTATCCCTTAACCCAATTTCCCAGTCACTTTAGCCATCTCTGTCTTCGTGCTCTATTAATTGCCCTTATTTAAATTTGAAACAATATTCTTAGATCCATTCCTCTCTCCCTCAAACTGAATGTGAAATTCAATCATATTATGATCACTGCTACCTAGGGGCACCTTCACTATGAGGTCATTAATTAAGCCTGTCTCATTACACACCAGATCTCATGTAGCCTGCTGTCTGGTTGTTGCTAAAATGTGCTGCTCTAAGAAACTGTCCTGAAAACACTATGGCAAAGGTAGCCTGGATGATGAGTTTAGTCTGATTTGTCAAATTTATAAGTAGATTAAAAGCACCTGTTACTATTGCCATACATTTTTCACAAGCCCTCATTATTTCTTCCTGTATACCCTGTCCTATAGTGTGGTTACTGTTAGGGGGCCTATAAACCACTCCCACATGTGACTTCTTACCGTTACAATTTCTCATCTCTACCCAAATTGATTCTACTCCAGAACTCAGGTCAATCTCTCTATTATTCCAATGTAATCCTTAATTAACAGAGCCACCCCTCCACCTTTTCCTGGCTTCCTGTCCTTCCTAGTAATCCAAGTAATAAGTAACCTCCTTATTCTTCCTACCAAAATGTTACACTGAACTTCATTTGCCAATTATTTGGCCATTTTACAAGTTTATTGTCTTCCTGCAATTCGTTACAGTCCGCTGCTTCAGTATTGACCAGCCACCCCCCACCCCAGCAAATTTGGTGTCAGTCGCAAATTTAGAAATAGTGTTTGATTCCAAAGTCCAATTCGTTGATGTAAATTGTGAACAGCAAAGGTCCCAGCACTGATCCTTGTGGGAAATGCTGGAGGTTGTATTAAGGAAGTCTTAATAATGCACTTGGAAATAATTGTATGATCAGTGCTATGACTGTACGATCAGTGTATAGACTCTAAGATGGTTATGCTTTAAACTGTCTCTTAATTTAAGGTAAAACAGAATGCTCTGGAATGAGGGATGGTGTGAAGTAATAATTCTGCTCAGAAACAAACTCCACGTGACCTGTTTATTATGGCAACAGAAATCCAAATTGAAACTTATTCAAAACTAGGTGCGAGCTTTAACACATGGACACAAAAAGAAAAAGGCAGCTGGTCTTACTGCTACAGACTTACTCCCAAAGTTCATCAGACCGAAGGATCTGGGGGAAGTAGACCCATCACAAATGTCGCTATACCAAGCAGAAGAAAATGACCGCTTCTGGGCTAATCACCAAACAAAGGGGTGGTAAGGACAGAATCAATGTTCAAGAAAACAAGGATTGTGAAAAGTTAGAGAGCACAAATCACCAGAGGGAACCTTACAACAGGGAGTCCATTCGATTATGCCCAAAGGGCTGAGTGAAAAGGACCTTCTTTAAAAGGATACTGGATGATTCACCTTTGTGAAGCACAGAAAAGGGATCCTGTTGAGTCGCTGGAAGCAGTAGGGGTTTAACTTAAGACTACATGTCTAAGGAGATGTAATATAATGTATGAACATGGTATGGGGCTTTCCATTGTGTTAAGAAGTTAAAGGGGGAGAAATAAGGGATCTCCCATTTAAGACATAGGTGCGGAGATTTTTTTCTGAGGGTTGTGAGTCTGTGGAACTCTTCCCCAGAGAGTGGTAGAGAGAGAGTCATTGAATAATTTAAGGCAAAGGTAGATAATTCTTAACTAACAAGAGAATCAAAGGATAAGGGGGTAGGTAGGATAATGGCATGGAGGTCACAATCAGCTCAGCCATGATCTTATTGAATGGCAGAGCAGGTTTGAGGGACCAAATGGCCTGCTCTTAATTCATATGTTCATATACCTGTTCAATAGTTTACTGTATTAGTTGTCAGCTAAGTAATATTTAGTTGATGTTGATTTTAATTTGTTTGTTACAGTGAAAGTCTTAAAACATGAAATCTTAACATGTGATCCTTTGAGTTGGTCACTGGGACATTCATATCTCTTTTAAAGAGATGTCCTGAAAACATTATGATGACTGTCTATCTTTAAAGAGATTTAAGGGAATCGTATCAGAGTTAACATGGTTTTACAAAAGGCAAATAGTGTTTGACAACATAATTAAAGTTTTTCTGGTTGTTCCCCTTTCCTTCACAATGTCCTGTATCCGCTCTGTGAACTACTTTACCCTGGCATCAGAAAGGCAACATGCCATTCATGAATTAAGTTTGTGGTTACAGAAATGCCTGCTTATGGCCCTAACGATCGAATTCCCTTTGAATGCTACATTTCTTCTTATTCTCGACGTGCAATCAAATCTTTCACTGTGCCAGGAATTTAATTCTTACTGCATTCCTCCAAGAAGTCGTCACCCTCTCTGGCGTTCAAAGCTGAAAACCAGGCATCAATGCCAAGACTAGATTCTAAATTGGAAGAATTCCAATCTCAACACCAACATCCATCACCTAACAAGCTCAAAATGTTTCCTCTATTTTTTAAAAAAGAAACTGCCATAAATCCTTGGTCCAGATGAAGAAAAAAATAAACTTCCCTCAAAGCAGATGCCTTGTAGTGAAAAGGATCTGAAAGCCAGTTAAATTTGGCACTATCATTTTAAAATGGAAAACAAACATCAAAATTTAGTAAAGTTCACATTACAGCAAACTACTACACAATCAAAATTATAGCCATAATAAATTCTGAGCATGGTACGTGCACACGAAAATATCTGGAAGCCATGGTTATAGTAACAGATGAACATGCCTCTGTTGCCTATTTATTTATCAGGATTTCCATTCATAAGCCCACAAACTTTACAGCAGTGGCAGAAAGGACATTTGGGACTTTGTTGTGTAAAACAAATGAAATGCAACTGAAAACAGCCAGTAATCTAAAATTCACAAAGCAACCAACCCAAGGGAGACAAAACCTGTTTTTATTGGAGGAGTTCAGGATAGGAATGAGAAGGGAAAAAGCAAATGAGCACTGTAGAATGAATGGATCATCTCTGTTGTCAGCCATTTTGTGATCAGTCACAAAACAAAACATATTAATGAGACACAAATTTCACATTTCCTGGTAATCCAATTTACATGAGCCCACAGGGCCAGGATTTCAGAACACTCGATAACCTTGCTTATTATGCAATATTATTGCGAAAGTAAAAGGAAAAAGAAAATAATTTCGTCAGATGCAAATCACCAGGATGAGCTATGATTTAAAAGAAGTGGGGGGAGGTAATGGCGTAGTGGTATTGTTGCTGGACCAGTAATCCAGAGACCCAGGGTAATGCTCTGGGAGTTCGAATTCCCATATTGGATGGTGGAATTTGAATTCAATAACAATCTGGAATTAAGAGTCTAATGATGACCATGAAACCATTGTCAGTTGTTGTAAAAACCCATCTGGTTCATTAATGCCTTTTAGGGAAAGAAATCTGCCACTATCCTTATCTGGTCAGACTCCAGACCCACAGCAATGTGGTTGACTCTTAAATACCCTCTGAAATGGCCTAGCAAGCCACTCAGTTGTATCATATTGTTCTCAAAAAAGGAATGAAACTGGACTGACCACTCGGCATCGACCTAGGCATCGGAAACAACAATGGCAATTCCAACTTTCGACCCTGCGACCCTGCAAAGTCCTCCTTAGTGCCCAAATTGGGAGAGCTATCAAGCAACAGCCTGACATAGTCATTCTCACGGAATCATATCTTACAGATAATGTCCCAGACATCATCATCACCATCCCCATATGTCCTATCCCATCAGCAGCACAATGGTATACAGACATGAGGGAATTGCCCTGGGAGTCCTCAACATCGACTCTGAAGTCTCATGGCATCAGGTCAAACATGGGCAAGGAAACCTCCTGCTGATTACCACATAATCCCATGTGTCTGCTGCCCTCAACTACTTCCTTCAGCTGATGAATCAGTTGAACACCACCTGGAGAAAGCACGAAGGGTGGCAAGGATGCAGAATGTACTCTTGGTTGGGGGACTTCTATGTCCATCACCAAGAGTGGCTTGGTAGCACCACTACTGACCGAGCGGCCGAATCTTAAAGGGTCTGGGTCTGAGGCAGGTGATGAAGGAACCAAGAGGGAAAAACACACTCATCCTCACCAACCTGCCTGCCACAGATGCATCTGCTCGTGACAGTATCAGTAGGAGTGACCACCGCACAGTCGTTGCAGAGATGAAGTCCCACCTTTACATTGAGGATATCCTCCATCATGTTGTGTGGCACTACCACCGTACTAAATGGGGTAGGTTTCAAATAGATTTAGCAACTCAAGACTGGGCAGCCATGAGGCGCTGTGGGCCATCAGCAGCAGCAGAATTGTACTCGAACACAATCTGTAACCTCATGGCCCGGCATATCCCCCATTCTAACAGGGGATGAACCCTAGTTCAATGAAGAGTGCAGGAGTGCATGCCAGAAGCAGCACCAAACATACCTAAAAATGGAGGTGTCAACCTGGTGAAGCTACAATACAGGACTACTGCATGCCAAACAGCATAAGCAGCAAGTGACAGACAGAGCTAAGTAATCCCACCGACCAACAGATCAGAGCAAAGCTCTGCATCCCTGTACATCCAGTGGTGGACAATTAAACAACTCACAGGAGGTAGAAGCTCCACAAATATCCCCATCCTCAATGATGGAGGAGCCCAGCACATCAGTGCAAAAGATACGGCTGAAGCATTTGCAACAATCTTCAGCCAGAAGTGCCAAGTGGATGATCCATCTCAACCTCCTCCAGAGGTCCCCAACAACACAGATGCCAGTCTTCAGGCAATTCGTTTCACCACGCGATATCGAGAAACGGCTGAAGGCATTGGATACTGCAAAGGCTATGGGCCCTGACAATATTCCGGCAATAGTACTGAAGACTTGTGCTCCTAGCCAAGCTGCTACAACACTGGCATCTACCTGGCTATGTGGAAAATTTCCCATTGTCCTGTACACAAAAAGCAGGACAAATCCAACATGGCCAATTACTGCCCCACCAGTCTACTCTTGATCATCTGTAAAGTAAGGGAAGGAGTCATCAACAATTCTATCAAGTGGCAATTGCTTAGCAATAACCTGCTCACTTACGCCCAGTTTGGGTTCCGGCAGGGCCGCTCAGCTCCTGACCTCATTACGGCCTTGGTTCAAGCATGGACAAAAGAGCTGAACTCCTGAGGTGAGGTGAGAGTGACTGCCCTCGACATCAAGGCCGCATTTGACCAAATGTGGCATCAAGGAGCCCTAGCAAAACAGAAGTCAATGGGAATCTGGGGGAAACCTCTCCACTGGTTGGAGTCATACCTAGCACAAAGGAAGATGGTTGTAGTTGTTGGAGGTCAGTCATCTCAGCTCCAGGGCATCACTGTAGGACTTCCTCAGGGTATCATCTTCGGCCCAACCATCTTTAGCTGCTTCACCAATGACCTTCCTTCCATCATGAGGTCAGAAGTGGGGATGTTCGCTGATGATTGCACAATGTTCAGCCATACGCGACTCCTCAGATACTGAAGCAGTCCATGTCCAAATGCAGCAAAACCTGGACAATATTCAGGCTTGGGCTGACAAGTGGCAAGTAACATTCATACCACATAAGTGTCAAGCAACGGCTATCTCCAACAAGAGAGAATCTAACCATCGTCCCTTGATGTTCAATGACATTACCATCACTGAATCCCCCACTATCAACACCCTGGGGGGTGACCATTGACCAGAAACTGAAATGGACTCGCTACAAAAGCAGGTCAGGGGCTAGGAATCGTACGACGAGTAACTCACCTCCTGACTCCCCAAAGCCTGTCCACCATCTACAAGGCACAAGTCAGGAGTGTCACTTGCCTGGATGAGTGCGAGCTGCACTCAAGAAGCTTGACACCATCCAGGACAAAGCAGACTGCTTGATTGGCACCACATCCACAAATGTTCATTCCTTCAACCGCCAATGCATAGTAGCAGCAATGTATACCATCTACAAGATGCACTGCAGAAATTCACCAAGGTTCCTTAGGCAGCACCTTCCAAACCCACGACCACAACCACCTAGAAGGGCAAGGGTAGCAAACATATGGGAACACCACCGCCTGGAGGCTCCCTCCCAAGCCACTCACCATTCTGACTTGGAAATTTACTGCCATTCCTCCAGAGTCACTGGGTCAAAATCCTGGAACTCCCTTCCTGTGGATGTACCTACACCACATGGACAGCAGCGGTTCAAGAAGGCAGCTCACCACTGCCTTTTCAAAGGCAACTAGGGGTGGGCAATCAGCGAAGCCCATATCCCACGAATGAATAATAATAAAAAAATACCTTCACCTTCTTTGAGATAGAGCCATGGGATCTTTCACATAAGCAGGCAGATGGGGCCTCAGTTTAATGTCACATCCGAAAGACAGCATCTCCAACGATACAGTTCATCATTCCATCAGTACTGCGCTGAAGCGGCAGCCTTGATTTTTGTGTTCAAGCCCTGCAGGAGGACTTGAACCCAGAACTTTGGCGATTCAAAGGTGAGGGTGCCACCAAGTGAGCCACAGCTATCCCCCAAAAACTGACATTAGCTTTAGTAGCAAAAAGGGCTGGCATTAACCAAGGAATCTGAATTTCAAAAATCAGAATTTCACCTGACATTTATTAATTTGCCTCAATATTGTTTACCCATTCCCAGTCCAGCTCTTAGTAGAGTCAACTTTTTAAGGCACCAAATCACTTCACCTGTAACACCCCTGATACCACACAGAATCCTGGTTCACTCAAAAAACTAGTTGTGCATTACAGCACCGTAACATTGTAAAAGGTCTCAGGACATGGAGATGCAAAAAAAAAAATAAAATTGGAGTTAAGCCAAAAAGTGATTAGATGTGGGTGACCAAAAGTTTGGTCAAAAAGATAGGCTTTATTGAGAATGTTAAAGAAGTGAGATGTTTAGGGAGGGAATTTCATAATGGGAGGCAGATGGGGAGGGGAGGTGAGGGTGGAGATGGAGGTGGCTAGGGGAGGGCTCCAATGAGGGATTTATAAATCTAAAGAGAAAAGTCAAGGCCACAGAACAATGTAGAAATAGGCAGAGGAAGAGGAAAGGACAAAGAGTTTAAGAGTAATAATGCAGTGAATCAGGGAAATTGGTTTAAAAAATTAAAATTAAAGGCATTTTATCTGAATGCGCCAAGCATTTGTAACAAATTAGACAAATTAAAAGCACAAGTGAAGATAAATGGTATAACAGCCATTACAGAGACATGGCTGCGTGGTGACTGAGATTGGGAACTAAATATTCCTGATGGAGTATAATGTGAAGAAATGTGAGGCTTTGGGAGGAAGAATAGAAAAACTGTTTTTTTTTAAATGCTGAGAAACTATTGACAAGGCAAATGTTATGTTGGTCTTTATTATTTATATAGCACCATTAACATAATGAAACATCCCAAGGCGCTTCACAGGAGCATTATAAAACAAAGAATAACACCAAGCCAG
This sequence comes from Cetorhinus maximus, assembly GCF_964194155.1. Taxonomy (NCBI): domain Eukaryota; kingdom Metazoa; phylum Chordata; class Chondrichthyes; order Lamniformes; family Cetorhinidae; genus Cetorhinus; species Cetorhinus maximus. The sequence goes on along the minus strand of NC_135895.1, from coordinate 27,709,614 downwards.
ATAAGGGGATATCATGTCCAAAAGCTTGGTCAAGGGCATAGATTTTAAAATTGAAAGAAATAAGATACTGAGCGAATTTGACAGGGTAGATGCCGAAGAGTGGCTGTTTCCCCCGACCCCCCGGGTAGTTAGAACTGAGATGAGGAGAAGTTTCTTCAAAGCGTTGTAAATCTTTGGAATTCTCTAGCCAAGAGGGCTGTGGATGCTCAGCCCTGGGGTTTATTCCAGGCTGAGACTATATAATTTGAGACCCACTGGGGATCAAGGGATACGGGCATCAGTGAGAACATAGAGTTGAAGTTCAACTATGATCTTAGTGAATGACAAAACAGAATGTTCAGATAATGGAGAGTTGCAATAACAAAGCAAAGAGAAATAACACAGAGGGAGAGCCAAAACCATGAAGGGACTTAAACACAAGGATGAGAAATTTAATTGAGTGGCATTGGGGGACTGTGAGAAAACAAGTCAGTGAGGACTAAGGGCTGATGGCCAAGGAGTACTTGGTTCAGAATTGGATATTGGCAGATTTATGAGCTAAAGCTTACAGAAGCTGAATTATTTTTTCATTCAAGGGATGAAAGCATCACAGGCAAGGCCAAGATTTGTGCCCAAGCCAAATTGCCCTTCAGAAGGTAGTGGTCAGCTGCCTTCTTGAATTGCTGCAGTCTGTCTGGTGTTGGCACACCCACAGTGTAGGGAGGGAGTTCCAGGATTTTGGCCCAGTGACAGTGAAGAAATTTGACATAGTTCCAAGTCAGGATGGTGTGTGGCTTGTAGGGAACTCGCAGGTGGTGATGTTCCCTTGCTTCAGCTCCCCTTATTTTCCTAAGTGGTAATGGTTTAGAAGGTGCTTTCGACAGAGGCTTGGCGAGTTGTTGATGTGCATCTTATAGGTGGTACACACTGTTGCCACTGTGCACCAGTGGCAGAAAAAGTGAATGGGTCGTGGATGGGGTGCTGATCAAGCAGGTTGCTTTGAATTAGATGATGTCTAGTAGCCAAATCTGCATATGGTTGGTCCAGTTCAGTTTCTGGTCAAAACCCCAGGATGTTGATGGTGGGAGATTCAGTGATTGTAATGCATTTGAACATCAAGGGAAGAATGATTAGATTTTCTCTTGATGGAGATGGCCATTGCCTGGCACTTGTGTAGCATGAATGTTACTCGTCACCTACCAGCCCAAGCCTGAATGTTGTTCAGGTCTTGCTGCTTATGGACAGCATAAGTATTTGAGGAATAACAAATGATACTAAACACTGTGCAATCAATCAGCAGCAAACACCCTGTTTTCTGACCAGATGTTGGAAAAACTCCTGGGGCCGAGATGATTGGCCTCACACAACCTTCTTTCTTTGTGTTAGGTATAACTCAAACTAATGGAGCGTTTTCCTCAATCCCACAATTTTGATAGGGCTCCTTAGTGCCACACTCAGCAAATGCTGCCTTGATGTCAAGGGCAGTCATGCTCAACTCACTTCTGGAATTCAGCTCTTTTGTTCATGTTTGGACCATTGTTGTAATAAGGTATGGAGCCAATTAGCCTTGGCAGAGCCCAAACTGAGCAACGGTGAGCAAGTTATCACTGAGTACGTGCTGCTTGATAGCACAGCCAATGACACCTTCCATTACTTTGTCTTGCTTTTCGTTTATAGGACATACCTGGGCAATTTTCCACATTGTCAGGTAGATGCCATGTTGTAGGAATAGTTGAGATTGGAGGCGACAAAGACATGGATGAGGTTTTCAGCAACAGAAGGGTTGTGATAGGGGCAGAAGCAGGCAATGCTACAAAAAGGTGTAAGTAGGCAAGTGTTGTGATGGATAGAATATGGGGTCAGGCCGTTATTTTAGGATTGAACAGAATGCTGAGGTTGTGAATAGTCTACCTCAGCACAAGACAGTGATCAGGAAAGTTGATGGGAGTCAGTTGCAAGTGTGTGAAACGTGCGCCATGGGAAGAATACAATTGCTTTGGTCTTCTAGTGCTGAAATTGAGCAGAGATTTCCTCCAACTAAATATTGGGAAATGCCACAAACTCCATTCTCTAGCCACCAACATTTATTTTTCTACCTGGTAACTGTTTGCTGCTGAACCAGGCTGTTCATAAGCTTGGTGTCATATTTAGCCACGAGATACTCACCATTATTAAGACTGCCTATTTCCACCAATATAACATTACCTGACTCCGATCCTGCCTTGGTTCATCTTCTGCTGCAACCCTCATCCATGTTAGACTTGACTATTCCAAGGTACTGCTGGCTGACCTACCATATTCTACCCTCCGTAAACCTGAAGTCATCCAAAACTCTGCTAACTCGCACTGTTATGGCACAGCGGATGATAAACGCTGAGCTGCTCACACCCCAGAGGGAAAATTGAAACAGCTGCCACAACTGTTTGCAATTTGTACTTTATTTCGGGATGTATGCCTTGAATTCAGTAGTAATGAGCCCACCGAGACTTGGAGGCTTTTTACAAAACTAAATTTAAACATTTATTAATAGAAGAAAAAAGGTTTTTAAGCACATACATTGGTCTACAAATTACTACTATAATAACTCCTAGATCTCTTAATTAATCTAGCTCCCAGTTACACCTCCGTTAAGGGAACAGTAAAACAAGATAGATTTCAACAGACCCAGGCAAAGCACACAACACCTTGGACAGGGATATTCACAATGAATTTTCTTAGCTTCGGTTCCTGTAGACAGCAGCTTGATGCATTGAAGATGGAGGCTTTTCACAATTGTTAGATCTTAGAATGCCTACGCCTTACACATAACCTCATCGCCTTTATACAAGTTCCTCTCTTTTTAATATAAATTCCTTTGTCCCAATATGTCTTGGCAACTTTACTTTTTCTATAATATAAATCTTCCATAGTACTCAAATTATCAGTAATCTTTGGGAAAAATAAACACAGTTTGGTTTAGCCTCTTATGGCTAGGTGTAACACCTTACCATCTCTTTGAAATTCACTACACTGGTTTATCTAAAAATGCAAATGTTCCTCACACTCTAAAACTTCAGCCGTGTTTACGTATTTAGCATTTCAAACCTAGCTTCTCTTTTAATAGCTCAAAAGCTCCAGACTAGCTGTGTGCAATTCAATTAAAACCCCCACACACAATCTCACACAGAGAAACTAATCCAAACCTATCTTTACAATAAATCACAATATTATGAAAATTATTATATTTTCATAACACGCACCAAGTTCAGATCATTTATCACCACGTACGAGTTGTCCAGTAAATCGAAGTTATAATCAGACAAGTGTTATTTCAAATAAGCGATACTGACTTTGAAACTCAATAGCATAGAGTATTAAAACTTGCAACCATTTGAACTGTTTCCCCCCCTCTCCACTATGAAACCACAAATAAGCATACCAACATATTTTACAGTGGAGTCAGCATTTTAAAAAGCTATTTTAAAATTCACTTAAGTACCTTGCAATAATTGTAAGGTATACTGGGGTTTAGACAATAATTAAACCTTCACTCCAGAATAGGAATGCCAGATCACAAAAGACAGCATGAAAAGCAGCAACGTAATGGCATTCAAAATAGGATTACTAACCCTCCCAAAATGGGGAGGATCTTCCAAAACAGAGTCCATACTGCAAGTTGCAGGGTTATAACTTCCCAAATACTCTGGATCCTTCATTGGATTTATGCTACTTTTGTTTTCAACTGGAAAACATCAAATCTGTTACAATACAACTTGCTATATTTCAGACGTCAAGGCAGCATCTCCTTCATTAGGTTTATGCTAATTCTGTTTGCAATTGGAAAGCATCAAGTCTGTTACAAAACAGCTTGCCACATTTCAGATATCAATACAGTATATCCACAGTAAAACAGAAAGCATATTGTATTATTCTCTTTTTAGGATGAACTAATTTCTTTTAAACATGATTCAAAAATTGGGGAGTATTAACAATGTTTTAAAAACTATACAGTTGCATTGATTTCCTAATTATATATTGTGGGTACAAGCTTGAAAATAGATTACCTACATTTTACAATTGTTCACTTCTGCCCATAGTTAGTGCTGAATGAAAATTAAGTTGAATTATCATTTCATTTGAATCAATTTTGATATTGATATAGACCATCTGAGTATTGCCCTTCACTGATTATGATTAAGGATGGGGGAAAAGAAAGTGAGACAGGAGTAGTTTTATACCTGCCAAAGGTTAACCAGATAGTTAGGAACCTCCAACAAGCATAGCAGCTTATCTTAGGCCTCAATTTTCAAAGACTTCTGGTGATCAGGGGTGGGAACGCTGGCTGACTTGGCCTCAACTCCCCTGAATTAGGGGTGGGCTATGTGTAAAACCCCTACCACCACCCTGGCTGAGATGAGCCAAGTCAACAGAGCAGAGATCAAAATTCTGATTATCTGTTCTGTCTGGCTGAGTTTGTTTGCATATTTATGCTGATTGCAAGTCAATGCTCTCAGCAATTAAAGTAATTGTTCAAAAAAACTTTGAAATGATGAAATCTAAGTAATGTTTGCAACTGCTGAATGGAAAAAAAACTCAAATGTGCTGTCTGATATTCCGAATTTGAGAGAGGAAGATTGCAAACTTTTAATAGATACTTGTTACATGTGAAGTGCATTCACCTATTTTCTACTAAAATGCACGTAGTGAAAACCATGCCGCCATAGCAACACCTATAACTAGTCAGCAATTGCTAATTGGTATCACAGCTTCAACATCTATCTTTGGTAAGCAGATTCCCTTCCTTCCCACTCTATCACTTTTTAAAAATTCTTTACGGGATGTGGATGTCACTGGCTAGGCCAGCATTTATTGCCCATCCCTAAATGCCCTTGAGGTGGTGGTGGTGAGTTGCCTTTTTGAACTGCTACAGTCCCTGTGGTGTCATTACACCCACAGTGCTGTTAGGGAGGGAGATCCAGGATTTTAACTCAGCGACAGTGAAGAAATGGTGATACATTTCTAAGTCAGGATGGTGAGCAGGTACACAATTGCTCCTGGACTACTGTCATTGTTGCAGTTTTTCAACATTAACAGAGGCCACCCAGATCTAACTCTTCTTTCCAATATTTACTTCAAGACAATTCAAACTCCACTCAGTCCCTCCCTATTCAGCATAGTTCTAATCAGATACGGTGCAAATCAAACCTATCTCCAGCATTTTTGCTCTGACATTAACAGCACAGGGTTTTGCTTTAAAGCAATTATTTACATGTTAAATAGATCTGAAAATGTCATATGGACAAATACTATTTCCAGAAAATCATATAACTGCCATTTTAGACCCATGTGTACTTACACTTTGAATGGAAAATGGGAGGAGCACTTGAGCACAAAGATAAACATAGCAACATATCCACATCTGAAACCAGATATCTCGAATTGCATTTTCTTTAACTGAACTTTTATTCAATTAAGCAAAAAATTCATACTTGATGACACTAAATACAAATGTCTCCAACTTCTAAACAATTAATTTTCACCTGGGAGAGAGCAAGATGCATTATATCTTCGCAAAAGAACAAGTGTTTCCTCCTGAGCACGAAGTGGCATAATTACTGCCCAGAAAAGTGAATAATTAATTTCCACTAACTACGCAATAGTCACATTATCTGTGCAGTTAAGCTTCCATCGAGTTTCCTTATAGTATTGAAAGTATTAATTCACAAATACACAAGAAAAAAAAAAATCACAGCTCAAATATCACAGTACTCGTTCACTTAGTTAGCAATGGGTATTTTACAAATGAGGGTGAAAGCAGCAACAAGTTGTTGCACTTTTAAGCAAAGCTAATGGTAGGTGCAATAGGTATCGCATGACTTCACCTTTCTGTGCTATTGAAGAGCGAAACCCAAGCTTTTCAGGCTTATCATAATGTCATTGATTTGGGCATGGTGACCTACAGAAAATAATTCACCTTCACCAGGAGACATGTAACCTTTCATGGTTTACATCTTCCAAATTAACTAATTTTTTATAGTTATTAACTATTTGTACCAAGAATTGGTTTGCAATCTAAGGTAAAATGGTGCTCTCTCATAGAAATTAGAACCTTACATTGCAAGCAGCAACCAGCAAAATCTATCCATCTACCCTCTGTACTCAACACACAACTTACCATCTAGTTCCCATAAGTTTGCTGTCATTTCCATAGAGGCTGCAGGAATTTCATTGAGTTGGCTCCTGAAAACTTGAGGTCAAGTCTCAGTTGCTTTATAAAAGCAGTCACTCTATTTTGTTTGCATCAACTATGTGGGGCAGATGCCACCAGTTCCATTTCAGAGACCACTTGGAATTCAGCATGCTGTTTGAACAAGACAGCCTGTGTGCAAAGAATCACAAAATCCTAACAAAAAAGTGTCAGACTCACTTTCCAGAGGCAATTTTCCCACGAATTTTGAACACGAGAGGAAATTTACACGTCGTTACTATAGGATTGATTCCCTCAATAAAATAAACTTGAGAAAACATTGTTACAACTTGTAATCACCCATTTTAGATTTCATCTTTAAATATTGCTTGCTTTGTTCATGGTAAGAATGTGTGAGGGGAGGCAGGGGAGATGGAAGATCTTCAGACCCATTAAACTCGCCCATCCAGTCTGAAGTGCAGCCCTCCACTATTCACTGTTCCATGACAAAACCATCTTCTCTCACAGGCAGGAACAATACTAAGTTTTTAAAAGCTTATTCAGGAGAATCTCTCACCTACTCTGCACTAGTTAGGTCAAATGGCACTTTTCAGAGCTATACATTCTATGCAATAGTCCCTAATAGAATCAGGAAATCTGCAGGGGACAGATGAATGCCATTAATTCATCACAACAAAACCATAGAAAAGTTACAGCACAGAAGGAGGCCATTCGGCCCATCTTGTCCATGCCAGCCCGAGGACACCCAGGTGCCTTTTCTAATCCCACCTTCCTGCACCTGGCCCATAGTCCTGCAGTTTACAGCACTTTAGGTGCAGATCCAGGTACTTTTAGTTTAGAGTTTCTGCCTCTACCACCAACTCAGGCAGCGAATTCCAGACACCCATTACCCTCTGCATAAAAAAGTTCTTCCTCTTGTCCCCCCTACACCTTCTGCCACTTATCTTGAATCTATGTCCCCTGATTCTAGAATTCTCCACCAAGGGAAATAATTTTATCCTGTCCACTCTATCTATTCCCCATATAATTTTGTACACCTCAATCAAGTCACCTCTCAGCCTTCTTTGTTTTAAGGAAAATAACCCCAACCTATCCAATCTCTCCTCGTAGTTACACTTTTCTAACCCTGGCAACATTCTTGTAAACCTCCTCTGCACTCTCTCCAGAGCTATTACGCCCTTCCTGTAATGTGGTGACCAGAACTGCACACAATACTCCAGTTGTGGCCTCACCAGCGTTTTATACAATTCCAACATTATGTCCTTACTTTTATATTCTATACCTCTGGCAATGAAGGTGAGCATTCCATATGCCTTCTTTACAACCTTGTCTACTTGAACTGCTGCCTTCAGGGGCCTGTGTACTTGTACAACATGATCTCTCACTTCATCTACCCGTCTTACTATATTCCCATTTATTGTGTAATCTCTGTAACTGTTTGACCTCCCTAAATGTATGACCTCACACTTCTCTGTTAAAATCCATCTGCCACTTTATCACCCACTCCACCAACCCATCTATATCATTTGGGAGATTATGGCTACCCTCCACACTATCCACTACTCAGCCAATCTTTGTGTCATCTGCAAATTTCCCAATCGTGCCCCCCACGTTCACGTCCAAATCGTTAATATATAACACAAACAGCAAGGGTCCCAACACCGAGCCCCGTGGAACACCACTTGAGACAACTTTCCATTCGCAAGGGCATCCATGGACCACTACCCTTTGTTTCCTGTTACAAAGCCAACCTTTTATCCAGTTTGCCACATTACCCTGAATCCCATGGGCTTTTACTTTCCTAACCAATCTGCCATATGGGATCTTGTCAAATGCCTTGCTAAAATCCATGTACACAAATCCACTGCACGACCTCCATCAACCCTTCTTGTCACTTCCTCAAAGAATTCAATCAAATTTGTGAGGCAAGACCTTCCTTTAACAAATCCAAGCTGACCATCCCTGACTAGTCCATGCCTTTCCACATGACAGTTTATCCTATCTCTCAGGATTGATTCTACTAATTTGCTCACCACCGATGTAAGATTAACTGGCCTATAATTGTTTGGCATTTCCTTTGATCCCTTTTTAAACAATGGAACTATGTTTGCATTTCTCCAGTCCTCCGGTACCTCCCCTGTATCTAGTGAAGATTGGAAAATCATCCTCAGAGTATCTTCTATTTCCTCCCTGACTTCCTTCAGCAGCTTTGGAAACAACTCATCTGGCCCTGGTGACTTATCAACTTTCAAGGATTTCAACCCTTCGAGTACTTCCTCTCTCTTTATGACTATCCCGTCCAATATCTCGCAGTGTTCCTCCTGGACTACTATATCTACATCCTCCCTTTCCTTTGTAAACACGGAGACAAAATATCCAATCTCCTCTCATTAACAACTTATCCCTATAATTTCCAAATAGCTTTATTTCTCAGGAGTTTATCAATTTTCTTTTTAAAAACTGTAGCAATGTTATATTTGCCACATCTCAACAGTTTGTTCCAAAGACTAACAACTGCAAAAATAACTACTTGCTGACATCTAACCTAGTTCGCCACTTGCAGTTTTTGTGGACATAATCTCTAGCCACCTTATCATTTCAAACAACTATCAATCTTTGAACTTTTAAAAATTATATCACATCCTCTCTAACTTTGCATTTTTCCAACTAAGCAATTAGCCCTAAATCATGGAGCCTATTGTCATAGCAATAGATTGCTTTCCTCTATGCCCTCTGACATTGTCAGTTAGAAGCCAATGTCTAAGTTAGCCCAAGTATGTCTCATCTAGAAAAATAGGATAAATGTATCAACCAATTACCAACCAAACACATTCCTCCCAAGTCACAAGGATGCCTGGATCAAGGCTATGAAGTAGTCTGGGGCGGAGTGGCTCTGACAGAACTCAAACTGAGCAAAGAACAGGTTATTAATAAGTAGATTTTCTCATTTGGACTGATGATATCTCTTTCCATCACTTTACTAATGATTGGGAAGAATCTTATAGGGCGGTAATTGGTTGTTACATTTTATCCTTATTTACTGGATAGAGGTAGCAGGACAGTTTTCCATGTTGTCAGGTAGACGATAATATCATAACTGTACAAGAACAGCATAGCTTGGGGAACAGCTAGATCTGGTATGCAGGTCTTGAGCAGTGGGAATTGCAATGATGTGAAAATAAAATAGCAGAGGGGATTGGAGTGATGTGCTTTCTTTACTTAATAAAAATACATTCAAAATAGCAATAAAAACACTAAATCAAGAATTAGAAGTCAATTTTCAGCAAGGGCGGGGTGGTAGACAATGTCACAATACAAAGCCACTTTTAACATTTTTGGCACTCGTTTCCCCTTAAGAAATGTTTAAGTCCCCACAGTGCTTACTGTACTTTTGTGTGCTGCATTAAAGGCGATGGAATAAACAAAAGACAGTAAAATAGTTGGAAGTTTGAAATTAAAACTGAAAATGTTAGAAATACAGGACAGGTCAACTGAAATCTGTAGGAGGAGAGTAGTTTTACGTGTATAGTATTGTATACTTGAACTGTAGTAATAACAAGCCCATGTCCTGTTGCATTTTCATCTGTAACTTGTCTTCACATGGCATATGCCTATATTCAGTTATCAAGATATTGGGGATTGTGTCAATCTTTGTGAAGCTAAAATTAAGGTTTTGCTATGTTTTTAGGCTGGCATGTATGTTTCAAAATCATAATAAGTGCCTCATCTGGCCAACACCATAGTGCAGTAGATGGAATTCTACACTATCGGAAGCACAGCCTTTTGGGTGCGGCGTTTAACCGAGGCCTCATCTGCCATTGGGGGACGTAAGAGGTCCTATGGCATTCTTTCAAAGATGTGCCCTCCCCAGAGTCCTAGCCAACACTGATTCCTCAACTAACATTTCTAAAACAAGAACAGAATATCTGACTATTGTCTCATTGCTGTTTGAGGGACTTTGATGGGTGCAAATTGTCTGCCATGTTTCCTCCATTACAATAGTGAATACACCTTTAAAGTACTTAATTAGCTGTAAAGTGCTTTAGAGGTAAGAGTAAAGTTTTTCTTTCTTTAAGATGAATCTGGGTAACAGTATAGGTCACCCCTTTGCAAATGGGACATGATCAAGCCTTGCACAACCCTCAACACATACAACAAAACCTTGGCACATAAGAATGAAACCAATTTAGTTTTAAACTAGCACACCAGAGATTTTGAACAAGCTATACTGTTGAAATAAAATTAAGGTTATAATCAGGTTACAAAATAAAAGCATATGATGCAACTAATGAATGAAACAGAGGTCATCACCAGAAACTGCTTTGCTGGAGCTTGTGTTTCTGGGTGATAGGTTAATATCTTTAGGCTGCTTTTAATAATGGAATCTATTATTACAAGAGCTTTGAGATCCAGAAGAACCTTGTGGTAAAGTTCTTAGTCCAAAAGCTTAGCTTATATAAAAACATAAATTTAATTAACTACACCTTAGTCTTTCATATAGCATATGGTGTCCTTATTTATTAAGGTCATATACCCCATGAAAGAAAATGCATAAGAAGTTGAGTTTATTTTGGTATGGGGTATTTCTTGATTAAACCATTAGATTACATCGGTAACAATCATGTTTGTGCATTTACAAATCATCTTCCTTGGATTTAAGTGTTTTAGGTCCATACAAATCACTTCATGTTCATTAAAACAAGTGCATAAATTAAGAATGGGAGTGCTATTCAAATTTCCCAGACATGATTACATTTTATGTATTTATCCAAACTTCACTCATCTAATTGATTAGTTACACTAACTAGCTAAACTTGCAACATTCAACGTATATATTAATTTCACTGCAATGTATGGACATCAATTATACATTAAACTCTGAATGGTGTTATGATTGCAAATGTATTGTGCCTGTAGGCGAGACCATGAATGTCACGTTACATTGAATACAATGGAGCAGTACTTAAAATTACACGAGTCCTAAAATGTGTCAAGTAATCCTCAAGTTAAGACAACATCAGAAATTTACCACTGACTTCCCTAAAACTGAGCAAATAAGCAAAATGCAAATTAACCTCATCAACCAGAATAAGAGTTAAGAACGTAGAGTAGATTTTAAAAAATCTAATAGGGTTTCCATTAGTCAGCAAAAGTATTCAAGATGTTTATGAAACTCAAAGATGGTAAAAATCACAGAAGAGAAGATTGTAGATGCCCAGAGAACAGGCTCACCAATCTGCACAGTGTCCACTGAGTAAGCAGTGTGCTGTCCCTTCCCCAACTAATCAGAAAGCACAGAAGATGGCCCACCAAGACAAAACTGTAGCCCTGATTCCACCTCATCTGCAAAATGGGCCAGCTCAAGACACAGCAAGTCTCTTGTCAAACCAAGGTAAGAAACAGAAAGACACGGGACCAGAGCTTCCGTGGAGTGGCAATCACAGTCTGATTGCCACTCTGCTCCTTCATATGTACCTTAGTTGGGAGCTGCACCTTTCTTGCCCGACCTTCTGACTAAAGCCAAGTGAGAACAGTGCAGTGCAGCAGGCTCCCGAGGCCTTCAAACGAGCGAAGAAAAGTCTGGGGACAGGATGCTATGCCCCCTTTTTTTGCAGCACTAGCATGGGGGTGGGGAGCAGGGGAGGCAGTTGGGCAATCAGTTGGAGGGGTCGGGGGTTAGCTAAGGGCTCAGGAGGTTAGTCGGGAGAGGATGGGGGTAGTCAGGTGGACAGAAATATAGTCACCCAGGAGTTAGAAGTGGTTTTAATTCTAACTTTTCCTGGGTAACTATTCTGGTAAGGCAGTCAGAAACATCCAAATTCTGCAATTTGAATCGGATGGTCCCCCAGTGCAGGCTAACTGCCCAACAGAAGTTTGAACTTCCCGGGCAATTGCCATTCAATCCTTACATGGGGATTTCTGGGCGGGGGGGTGGAGTTTATCCTCCAGTGCATCTTTGGGGTACCTCCTGGGTACAAGTTGGAGATCCAAAGTCATGGGCTAAGGTCACAAAAACACTGCACAAGAAATCTATCCAATTGTCCTCATCCTACCCTCTTACTGCAGATCACCTTATCAATTTAGGGATCAGGCTGACAAAGTAATTTCCCGGAAAAGCTGTGGTTCGGTTGGTAGCACTCTCATCCAAGTATGGGTTCATGTCACTCCAGGGCTTGAGCACAAAAAAGCTAGACTGACAGTCCAGTGCGGTCAGTACTGAGGGAGTGCTGCACTGTCAGACATGCCATCTTCCGGATGAGATGGTAAACTTTGTTTAAAAAAAGATCCCATGGAACTAAGACCAGAGGAGTTATCCCTGGTGCTCTGACCAATAATTAGCTCTCAATCAACATTTGGTTATTATCATATTGCTGTTTGTAGGAGTTTGCTGTGCACAAATTGGTAACCTCATTTCCTACATTACAACAGGTGAATTTGCTTCAAAAGTACTTAATTGGATGTAAAGGACTTCAGGACATCCTGAAAGGCGCTATAGAAATCTCAAAAATCATGACAGCTGGCAGAGAGCAGAGTACATCACCCAATTTGAGCCTGGATCAAGAGGAAGATGATATCTTCTAACCCACTATGTCATCCCATTCCCAAGATATATAATTTATCTTTTGAGAGGGGAATTCTTTAACTGGGGGCTATGAAAGCACTGCTTTATACTTACCTGGATGGCTGCACTCCATTATATTTTATTGAAACCTGACAACTCTACAGCTAATAAATGGTTTCTCAGCATATATTGTTTATAACACAAATTCGGTAATTAAAATCAAATTAAATGCAATTTCAAATGCAAGGTGATTTATAAATTGGTTCCAGTAACATCAATCTGTTTTTTTTAAACCAACAGTACTACCCTATCTTCATGAAAAATATATTATATGCAGGGTATATTTCTATACCTGTTACAATTCAGGCTCCCCTCCTATACTTTATCGTATAAAACACCCAATTTATAGCCTCAATAAACAAAAGCTTGCAGATTGGTTTTGCAGATGTCTGACAATCAAACGTAATCTGAATGGTTTAACATAAAATACGATTCAAGCTGTCTTCAGGTAATCTAAATATTGGAAATTATTACATAGTAATAATGTTTATACTTTAATTACTATCTAGGTTTTTAAAACAACAAATAATGTGAAGTTATTCACTTTGGTCGTAAGAATTGTAATAGACAGGGTCTGGAGTGAACTGAAACCCTTGTATCCTTTCCCTTACTACCTATAGTCAATGTGGTTTTTGGAGACGTAGCTGTGTGTCTCTTAGCCCCCGGAGTATGTAGTCAATTAAACAACAGCAGCAAGTTTTTGTGGGTTTAAACAAACAGCATTATTTATTCACCCAGAAACTCTAAATACTACAGTATTTAGTATTTAGCCCGGTAAAGAAAGGAGTCTTCTCCACTCCTGAATCGTAGTTTAGATGAGTTCAAATAGCTGAAATCAGAGATCAACATTAATGTATGATTCTCTCAAAGAGATAAATGTTCAGCAGGTCACTAAGCTAGGCACTTGCATTTTTCATATCAGGAAGTCCAATTTATCTTACAGGTGGATATGTATTTAGGAATCAGGCTGGGAGGCTTTTTAGGTTTTACAGCCTCCTGTTTTTAAAGGCAAAGATGACTGTCTTTTCTGCAGCTGCTGTGGCTTGCAGTGTTCTCTGCAGATTGCCCAGGTTTTTCTGGGTCTTCAGATATAAACAAAATCATTATTGCCAGCCGGTTCCAGTCACATGACCAATACTGGTAGTGTCTACCCGGAATGACTTAAAGCTGAAAGCCATTGCTAAACAATGGATATAATGGATGAATTCTTCACACTCACTCAGGACGAACTAGTTTCTGCCCAGCTCTCATTGTTAGGGTTCCAACTCGGAAGGCATGGATGGAGTCTGGACTTGTGCTCTGAGTAAACCCCATACAATACTATGTGTAAATTCCACAGACTGTATTAGTCTTCATATGCCCATTCTAGTGGGAGGCCCCCACCCCCGTTGATTCAATTAGGAACTTTTGGACGCTTCAGATAGTCTGTGTGGAAGTCCATTTTAAAAAAATTTAAAAAGACAGTTCCAGAAGTTTCTATACAAGCATAGCCCAAGTTTAAAGTATGTTTAAAGTACTAAGACATGCCTTCACTGGGTATAACAGAATAAAAGGGCAGAATATTTTTTAAAAGGTGTGAAAATTGTAAATGATGATGTTCAGAGAGACTTGGGCATGCTCATACAAGGAACGCAGAAAGTTAGCATGCAAGTAGAAACACAAATGACATGCTGGCCTTTATTGCAAGGGATTTGAAGTACAGGAATAAAGAAGTCTTGCTACAATTGTACAGGGCTTTAGTGAGATCACATCTGGAATATTACGTGCAACTATGGTCTCCAAAATGAACATACATACGAACTAGGAGTAGGCCACTCAGCCCTTTGAGCCTGCTCCGCAATTCAACAAGTTCGAGGCTGATCGGATTGTAACCTCAACTCCACATTCCCATCTACCCCTTATAACTTTTGCATATCAAGAATCTATTTACCTCTGCCTTAAAAATATTCAAAGACTCTGCTACCACTGCCTTTTGAGGGAGACAGTCCTGAAGGCACACAAAAAAAAGACTCAGAAAAGATTTCTCCTGATCTGTTCTAAATGGGTGACCCCTTATTTTTGAACAGTGGCCCCTAGTACTAGATTCTCCCACAAGAGGAAACATTCTCTCCACATCCACCTGTCAAGACCCTTCAGTATCTTATATGTTTCAATCAAGTCGCCTCTTACTCTTCTAAACTCCAGGGGATACAAACCTAGCCTGTCCAATTTTCCTCATTGGGAAACCTGCCCATTCCAGGTATTAGTTTAGTAAACCTTCTCTGAACTGCTTCCAATGCATTTACATCCTTCCTTAAATAAGGAGACCAATACTGTACACAGTACTCCAGATGTGGTCTCAGCAATGCCCAGTATAACTGAAGCATAACCTCCCTACTTTTGTATTTAATTCCCCTTCCAATAAATAATATTCGATTAGCTTTCTTAATTACTTGTTGTACCTGCATACTAGCCTTTTGTGATTCATGCACTAGGACACCTAGATCCCTCTGCATTTCCGAGCTTTGCAATCTCTCACCATTTAGATAATATGTTTCTTTTTATTTCAGGAAAGTTATACTTGTTATGACACAGCAGTTGGTAAGGCTGTTTAAATCCCAGAGGGAAATTTGAACAACTGTCATAACCTATATTTTCAATTGGTATGCTTGTGATGCAGCTCTGAATTCAGGAATAAAACCACCAAGCCTCAAGAGGTTTTTTATATAAAACTAAATTAAACACATACATGTCTACAAATAACTACTATAATAACTTTTAAACAAATCGCCAAATTAATCACTCCCAGGTAAATCGTCACCAAGACAACAATAGCCCATAGACTTTAAACAGACACCAGGCAAAGCACATCTGACCGTACGAATTCAAAACGAGGTCTTTTGCAATTTGGTTCCTTTGCAGACACAGTCCTAGGCTTACAGGCTGGTTAGATTTTAAATGTCTCTGACTCATACACACAAACTTCTTTCGGTTCAAAGCTTCCCCTTTGAATGTAAATTTTCCATCCTATTATTAGGTTTTTTAAATTTTACCTCTCCTAACAATAATCCTTTCATTCCACCAATTATATTAGTAACATAAACACATTGCTTGGGGTCTCCCAGCTAGATGCAAGATTTTATCCATTCCTTTGAATGGTTTATTCAAAAATGCAAATTGCACTTTACCTCTACTCCTTATGTTTATCTAATTAACATCTCAAACTACTATACATCAAAGCACCCAGACTAGCTGGTTTTAATCCAATTAAGACACATACACACACAGACCCTACTACAATTCCAATTTAAAAATAATTTCCAATAACGTTATAGACATTAATATCTCTTCATGACATACTTGCACTGGAGGCGGTACAGTGAAGGTTCACTAATTGGTATCTGGGATGAGGGGGTTGTCCTATGATGAGGCTGAGTAAATTGGGCCTATATTCTCTTGAAGTTTAGACAGATGAGAGGCAATCTCTTTGAAGAATACAAGATTAACAATCTGCAGTTTTTAAACGTAATTTTACCCATGTAGCCTGATGCAGCTACACAAGTAAAGCCAGGCAGCCTCTACCTCGCGGAGGCTGAGCGTCAACTCGTAGACACTTCCTCCTACCTCTCCCTGGACCATGACCCCACCACAGAACATCGAGCCATTGTTTCCAGGACTGTCACTGACCTCATCTCCTCTGGAGATCTTCCTCCCACAGCTTCCAACTTGATAGTCGCCCAACCTCGGACGGCCCGCTTCTACCTCCTACCCAAAATCCACAAACAGAACTGTCCTGGCAGACCGATCGTGTCAGCCTGTTCCTGCCCCACGGAACTCATTTCTCGTTATCTTGACTCCCTTCTCTCTCCCCTTGTCCAGTCCCTTCCCACCTACATCCGTGATTCCTCTGACACCTTACGTCACATCAACAATTTCCAGTTCCCTGGCCCCAACCGCTTCCTCTTCACCATGGATGTCCAATCCCTCTACACCTCCATCCCCCACCAGGATGGTCTGAGGGCCCTTAGCTTCTTCCTTGAACAGAGGCCCAAACAATCCCCATCCACCACTACTCTCCTCCGTCTGGCTGAACTTGTTCTCACACTGAACAATTTCTCCTTTAACTCCTCTCACTTCCTCCAAATAAAAGGTTATGGGTACCCGCATGGGCCCCAGCTATGCCTGTCTCTTTATGGGGTACGTGGAACATTCCTTGTTCCAGTCCTACTCCGGCCCCCACCCACAACTCTTTCTGCGGTACATCGATGATTACTTCGGTGCTGCTTCATGCTCTCGTCGGGACCTGGAAAAATTTATTAATTTTGCTTCCAATCTCCACCCCTCCATCATTTTCACATGGTCCATCTCTGACACTTCTCTTCCCTTCCTTGACCTCTCTGTCTCAATTTCTGATGATAGACTGTCCACCAATATCCATTACAAGCCTACCGACTCCCACAGCTACCTCGGCTATAGCTCCTCACACCCCGCTTCCTGTAAGGACTCCATCCCATTCTCTCAGTTCCTTCGCCTCCGTTGCATCTGTTCTGATGACACTACCTTCAAAAACAGCTCCTCTGACATGTCCTCCTTCTTCCTTAACCGAGGTTTTCCACCCACGGTCGTTGACAGGACCCTCAACCGTATCCGGCCCATATCCCGCGCATCCGCCCTCACGCCTTCTCCTCCTTCCCAGAAACATGATAGGGTCCCCCTTGTCCTCACTTATCACCCCACCAGCCTCTGCATTCAAAGGATCATCCTCCGCCATTTCCGCCAACTCCAGCATGATGCCACCACCAAACACATCTTCCCTTCACCCCCCCGGCGGCATTCCGTAGGGATCGTTCCCTCCGGGACACCCTGGTCCACTCCTCCATCACCCCCTACTCCTCAACCCCCACCTATGGCACCTCCCCATGCCCACGCAGAAGATGCAACACCTGCCCCTTCACTTTCTCTCTCCTCACCGTCCAAGAGCCCAAACACTCCTTTCAAGTGAAGCAGCATTTCACTTGCATTTCCCCTAACTTAGTCTACTGCATTCGTTGCTCCCAATGCGGTCTGCTCTACATTGGAGAGACCAAACGCAAACTGGGCGACCGCTTTGCAGAACACCTGCGGTCTGTCCGCAAGAAAGACCCAAACCTCTCTGTCACTTGCCATTTTAACACTCCACCCTGTTCTCTTGCCCACATGTCTGTCCTTGGCTTGCTGCATTGTTCCAGTGAAGCCCAACGCAAACTGGAGGAACAGTACCTCATCTTCCGACTAGGCACTTTACAGCCTTCCGGGCTGAATACTGAATTCAACAACTTTAGATCTTAAACTCCCCCTCCCCCCATCCCCACCCCGTTTCTCCCCCCTCCCTTTTTTTTTCAATAATTTATATAGATTCTTCTTTTCCCACCTATTTCCATTAATTTAAAATCTAAAACTAAAACTTTGTTAGTCTTTCCACCCCACCCCCACTAGAGCTGTACCTTGAGTATCCTGCCTTCCATTCTTAATTAGCACTTTTCTTAGATAATATCACCACCTTCAACACCTCTTTGATCCTTTTGTCTGTGACATCTTTTGATTATCTGCTCCTATCACTGCTTGCTTATCCCCACAATCACCCCACCCTCAACTTCTCTCTCCCCCCGCCCCCCACCTTAGACCAGCTTATATTTCACCTCTCTCCTAACTATACTCAGTTCTGCCGAAGGGTCATGAGGACTCGAAACATTAACGGATTTCTTCTCCACCGATGCTGCCAGACCTGCTGAGTTTTTCCAGGTAATTCTGTTTTTGTGTTGCCAGAACAGTATTGTGTAACATGCATGGTGTATAGTCATTTCTTCATTAACAAGTTAAACATACTACCTTAAAGCAAAGTTGCAGTAACTGATTCTTCATGAGAATAAATTTAATCTTTGTAACAAGCTGTCTTGACTTCCATTTTGTATTCAATAAACAAAGCTGCCATTTTAATGCTAATCTACTAAAATTATACAAAACAAAGACAGATATTCCCTTTTTTTTGTCACAGGTCTGTACAGTTCAAGAAAGTTCCAGGTTCTCTCATCTGGAATGAGTTCTTTGGTCTAATGCAAGGTAACTCTGGGAACATTATTAGTAAAGTTAGTGTTACTATATAAGGGAAAAGGTCTATCTTCTCACTCCACCCATTATTTTGTTGGACAGCACACACATGCAGATGCCAGGCAAAGATAAAATCAGCTGTGATGTTCCCTCAGTAAAACAGCCTGCCAAAATTCACACAAAATATGTGTCAAATAAAAACATACTCACATCTGAATCAGAAGTTGTGTTTTTAAGTTCAACTCCAGAGACTTGAGTACATAATTTAATTGACACTTCACAACAGTACTGAGGGAGTTCAGCACTGTGAAAGATGCCCTCTTTCAGACAAGATGTTAAATTCAGGCCCCATTAGATGGCTGTAAAACATTCCATGACACTATTCTAAGCAGCAGAGGGGGTTTCCTCTGGTATTCTAGCCAACATTTATCCCCCAACCATCATCATCAAAAACAGATAATTTAATCATTTCTGTCACTGCGGTTTGTGGGATCTCAGTTTGTGCCGATTGTTCCAATGTAGTGAAATATGGCAATCAGAGACTACATTTCAAAAAGTACTTAAGTGGTTATGAATTGTTTTGGGGTGCCCTAATGCCTTGATCCGGAAAAATTAGAATAAAAGTATTCTGGGGATATAGCATCTGGTATGCTCCCAACCGTCAAATTATTCCCAAGAATACATCCTGCAGTCATATTTCTGCATTTCTGTCATGGTTAACAATTCCCGCCACCACTGGAAAAAAGCAAAACTTCCCAAGTTCCTCCTCGTGGAGCTTGTGTTATTTCAGATTAATAATTAGAAAAGTGGAATGAAATGGAATTATGTTGGACTTTCCCCAGTACTACTTAAACATGTAAAAGCAGATTGGTTTGGTTCATTATGAGGCACTTACATGGTATGACTCAGTGCAATCCCAGTCCTTGGACTGTTTCCCAAAAGGTTGTTCTTGCTTTTATATTTACAGTCATAGGGACGCAGGAAATATGAGTGGGGTAAGGCCATGTCCCTATTTGAGCCTGTTCTGCCATTAAATTTGATCATGGTTGATCTTCTACCTCAATGCCATTTTCCCTCACTATCCCCCTTTCCCTGGATGTCTTTACTATCTATAAATCTATCGATCTCTGGAACATACTCAATGACTGAGTCTCCACACCCTCTGGGGTGGAGAATTCCAAAGGTTTACTACCCTCCTGAGTAAAGAAATTCCTCCTCATCTCAGTCCTAAATGGCCTACTCCTTATTCTGAGACTGTGTTCCCTGGTTCTAGATGCCCCACCCCAGCCAGGGGAAACATCCTTCCTGCATCTACCTTGTCGAGCTCTGTCAGGATTTTGTATGTTTCAATGAGAGTGCCTCTCATTGTTCTAAGCTATACAGGCCCAGTCTCATAATCACTCCTCATAGGACAATCAATTCATCCCAGGAATCAGTCTGGTGAAGTTTTATTGCACTCCCACTATGGCAAGTATATCCTTTTTTCCTTCCTCAGGTAAGGAGATCAAAACTGTATGCAATACTCCAGGTGCATTCTCACCAAGTCTCTATGCAATTGCAACAAGACATCTTTACTCCTGTACTCAAATCCCATGGCATTAAAGGCCAACATACCGTTTGCCTTCCTAATTGCTTGCTGCACCTGTATGCTAGCTTTAAGTGACTCATGAATAGTTTATCACAGGTGGCCAATAGAACTCATGGAAGACGGCCACAAAAAGTGCACCACGGAAATCTAACAAGGCGAATAACCTCGCATGTATTCCATATAACTTTGCTAACTTCAAGTTGGGTACTAGCAAATGCAATGAACAGACTCCAGTATTGCTGGTGCTATACAGCCCAGTAAATTATTTGGGTATATTTGTGAAAAACTCTTAAAACAGATGGTGTACAGGACCACACACAATCTCAAGCTGAATGAACAAGCCTTTCATTACTTTGTGAGAGTCTAAGTGATCCAAAGGGACTCAGTCACTGATCACAATTCACTTCATGCCCTTTATAATGAGACGTTTCATCTTTTCAATTTGAACCTCTAATTAAAACATTAGGTTATTCAGTGAATAAATAATGTGATTTAAGAATATTTATTTAAAAAGGATAGAATAATGGGTGGGGAGTTGCATCACATATTAACAAGGTGGCCAGTGCAAGTGTTAACATGCAGAAAGCAAGTTAGAACACATTTTATGAGTAACTAGCACTAACTTATGGGAAACTGACTCAAAACGAAAACTTATACAGCACCTTTTACAGCCTTAGGAAGTGCAAATGCACTTCACAGTTAATTGATTAATAAAACAACCATAGCAAACAAGTTGTGCACAGCAAAATCCCTCAAACAGATAGGATGATGGACAACCAGTTAATTTTTTTTTGTGTTCATTGAAGGAGGAATTTTGACCTGGCTACCAGGTCCTGGGAGATCATCCCAAAATGATGGATCTCATCAATGCACATGAAGCAACCCAGGGTATTGTGTCAAGGGCTTTTTCTAACTACCTGAACAGGCAGGGCTTCAGGTTAACATTTCATCCAAGACACTGGCATTTCAACCAAGGCAACAGTCGCTAAGTACTGCACTGAACTGTCAGATTACATGCTCAAGGTCTAAAGTAGCGCTTGAACCCATAACTTTCTGACTATAAATAACAAGATATACACCCATTCTATGCTTCAGTTACAGTGAGCGAGGATCCTAGCAAAAAACATCTCAGAAAAAGGAAGGAGGTGAATTCATGGCAATACAAAGAATGAAAACAATACTAACAAAAAATGCTGGAAATATTGCTGAGTATTTCCAGCATTTTTTAAATTTTAATTTAAGATTTCCAGCATCTGCAATATTTTGCTTTTGTATGAAAAACATTAAAACAGTTTTTGTGGAAAATTGAGGGAGAAGCAGCATATAGAGGAATCAATCTTTCTATTGATCAATATTGAAAGAAAGGTATGAGAGCTAAAGAAATCCCTGCAAAACCTAAAGGTGGTGCAATAATAATTATTTTAGCAGGTCATGACACGCTAAAGAAACGTTACTTGCTTATCCAGACTGGAGTTTAAGTAAATATTTAGCACCACATTCCATCACTGGGTGGCTCCGCAACAAAATAGGTCATGACAGAAAAACTGAGAACAATGCAGATCAGTGTGAAATAGAAGGATTGTATTTCTAGGCAATTTAATAATTAGCAGGATAGAGAATTCTCTGCAAACATGATTTAGAGTATATCAGGTTATTTTGTTGCCAGCATGTGACATTTTTCAAGAACTCAAAGTGATGGGGCAAAATCAGTTGTTGTGGTCCATCAGAGCCAACAACATAGGAAAGAACGAGAAGGATATCCTATCAGGAGCTTTTTTAAAAATTCATACACGGGATGTGGGCTTCGCTGGTTGGGCCAGCAATTATTGCCCATCCCTAGGTGCCCTTCAGAAGGTATGGTGAGCAGCCTTCTTGAACCGCTGCAGTCCATGTGGTGTAGGTACACCCTCAGTGCTGTTAGGAAGGGAGTTCCAGGATTTTCATCCAGTGACAATGAAGGAACAGTGATACATTTCCAAGTCAGGATGGTGAGTGACTTGGAGGGGAACTTCCAGGTGGTGGTGTTCCCACCCATCTGCTGCCCTTGTCCTTCTAAATGGTAGTGGTCATGGGTTTGGAAGGTGATGTCTAAGCAGCCTTGGTGAATTCTTGCAGTGTATTTTGTAGATGGTACACACTGCTGCTACTGTGGCACTAAATCATAAAGCAGTAACCTGAGTGTAGTAATTGAAGCACAGAAATGGACAGATCAGGAAAGTAAATGTATAGCCGAAAGATTGGTGTGAGGAGGGGTTCCATTTCATGGAACACTGACCCCAGTACAGGAACAGGAAACAGCTGAGACAGGCTGCACTTATACTTGGTTTGGTACTAAGGTCCTAACAAAAAAGATAAATAGGACTCTAAAAAGAAATTCAAACCAATAAAAGGGAGGGAGGGGTACAGAAAGAGAACAGCTCTGGATGGAAAAAATAACTTGGAGATTTTAAAAAGGATAGAGCAAAGGTCAGAGTACAAAATCAGATAATGATAATGTAAATGCTTCAAAAAAAATAAAACCTTATCAGGAGTAATAATAAAACACCAGATGAAAAATAAAAACATTAAATTCCCAATAACATCTGCAATCAAAAATATGATAGGTCAAAAGGTATGGGAATTATATCATCATTGCCTATGGGCAGTTACCCAAATGAATGTAGCATAATCAAATAAAACAAGCACTAATTCAACCTAAAGCATATGATGTAGCCATGATTCCGAACTAAATTTTCAAAACTGTAGGGTCTTCAGAATGTGCAAGGGTGTTGGGACAGGAGTACCAATGCTGATAATTCACAACTACAGCAATGGAAACATTAAGGGTGTAGAGAAGTTACTGGAATCCATCGTCAAGGATAGAGTGACTGAATAATTAAACAAGTGTGAGCTGATCAAAAGAGTCAACATGGATGTGTTGGGAGGTCATGTCAGAATAATTTAATTGACTATTTTTGAGGTCATGAAATATGGTGGATAAGGAAGTGCATATGAACATTGTCCATATTTCACTTGATAAGATTTTGAGCAAGAAATGAGCAAAAATGAAAGTGCATGCAATTGACAGTAGTCACACAATGATATAGTACAGAAGGCTATTCAGTCCATTATGCTTGCCCCAGTTTTTTGGTAGAGCTATCCAATTAATCCCACTCCCCTGATCTTCCTCTGTAGTAGCCCTGTAAACTCTTCCCTACTATTCACTTTGTTTACAACTTTAAAAAGAATGATTAGCAATCAGCAATGGCAGCATGTGGATGTCCCATTGCTCTAGGTCTATGAACTCAATGGGACATGCATGAATTAAACAGGCAGCATGACAGAGAGCCAAATCTCAAAAAGTTAGGTGCTTACCTCACACATATTGCGACATTGGGTGGAATTTTCCCACCCTGCCCACGGTGGATTTTGTGGCAGGCGGGAGCGGAGAATCGAGAGAGGCAAGAAATCAAACTCCCGCCAGCATGAAAACAGTTTGTAATTCTCCTGGCAACTCTTGTATGGGTGTATGCGTTCACTCTGAGAAGTGGGTCGTCACAACAACGAGAACACTGCATCAGCTAACTTGATGCAGTCGTTGCCACGTTAAATGAGAAAGTATAGCAGTGATATGAGGGCATGGTTGGGGATACCAGCCTCTCTTCCAGGTTTTGTCCTTTGGCACTACCACTAAGGAGACACAACTGTCACTAATCCTTCAAGGTTGCTAAGATGCTCTCACACGATGGCGTGTCGTGAGCTAAATGGGTTATAAACGCTTTTAGCACACACTTGCAATAGAGATTGTAACACATCTCACTGACATCACACAAGGGTGTGGAAACTATATTAGTGAGGATGATATCACATGAACGTGAATCTCACAAAGGGAGAATATCACTGATTGGGAGGATGGCTAAACCTTGCAATAAGGGGATATATATGTAAATAATGATAACACCTTCAGTTGACCAAGTCATTTACATTGATATCAAGCGTATTAACAAAAGTGCAATATTTACACAGTGGTTGCACACCCGTAACCCAAAAGTGATTTCAATATTTCTTAATTTTCCTAACCCTACCATTATGCCTGGGTGCAGCCCCAACTTCCGCAGCAGAGGTGGAAGCAACCTGCTGACTGTTACATCCTGATGTCTGAGATGACCTTGGCAGATGTCCTCTGGTAGCCCGAGGCCTGGAGGGCCCCGGCCTGATACGGGTCTCAAGCTCAGGGGCAGAAGCATCCTCCTCAGCCTGAATAGTTGGAGTGGGTGGAGTTACAGGCATGTGGGATTCAGAATGGCTGGACACCCTTGTAGTGTCCTGTATGGAGGCCCCTGGGTGTCCAGCTGACCCTCATCTTCCCCATCAGAGCCCGATGGCCCCTCCCTGACTCTTTAGAGAAGGGGCACCTAGAGGGAGGTCAAGGTGCCCCTCCCCTTCTGGCCCAGCTTACTGATGGGGAAGATGAGGGTCAGCATTGTCTGTGGATGGAGTCCAGGACCGAACGCAAATCTGGCAAAACTTTCTGGACCAAGGTCTCCATGGCAGTCACCAACCATCCCATGGTGACCTTGAGGCGCTCGCATGTTGAAGCCATGACATCAGACAGAACGTGGACGGACTCCTCCATCCTTCGCTCTAGTCTGCTGAATGACCCTCGCATCTCTGCCTTATGTTCCACCGCCTGCCATTACATCTCCAGCATTCTCTCGGCAGCCGCTCGCAGAAGCTCATGATCTGACTCTGACTCAGCGGTGGTGGCTGATCTCCAGCAGTCCTCCAAGTGCCAGAGACCTCAGCTGTCACTGCCTCCAACTACTGCGGAGACGTGCCAATGAGCTGTTCTCCAGTAGGTGACCCCGAGTCTAATCTAGAGCTATGACCCACTAAGGTGTGTGTCTCTGCACTGGAGGAGGGTGCGGGTGAATGCAGTGATGGTTCTTCAATGGTGGCTTCCTCATCCAAGGTGGTCTGGGGCCGGGGCTTATGTCAGCCCTCTGCCTGTGTCTTGATCTGCTGGTGCTTATGAGAGAGAGAAGATAGTTTCAGTTCATGACCGGGTTTAACACAATGTTGCAAGTCACTCACTATAACTGTCAGGATCTGATGAATTCCTAGAAGTGTCATCCATACTAGTTTGCTGGAATAGGCCGATCTCCCCTTCCCCACAGGAGCAATCCCTGTCCTTCCCCAGGCAACTCAGTGGCATCCTCCTCAAATTGGGTGACAGGTGTGACAATTGTTGTCCCACCTCTAGTCTAGGACCTTTCTCTTCAGTTGTGGGCAGGTTTGGGCTGCATAAAGACTAAAGAAACGAAAGTGATGAGAAGGGATGGAAGAGAGGTTGGGAAACATGCATGCCACCTGTTTGTGGTGACCGCTCCCCAGAAGGAGCTGAAGATGGATGTGTGCAGCTTTATAGATGAGATGGTGGTGGTGGTGGTATGAACGTATCTGAGAGAATCGGTGCTGATATTTGCTCTCCTGCTAATGACGTTGTGAGAGATCCCTGAAGTTAGCCCTTTGAGTGCATGTTACCATAATGAGAGTTTGATATTGGAGGCAACTGAAGGTCGAGTTACTCTGCTGGAGCAGATGAGGTCATTCATCCTCTTTCTGCACTGGATTGCGTTCCGAGTGCTGTGGCCAGCCAAAATGATCTGCCTTGCAATGGCCTCCCAGACCAGAGGAGAGAGGTTGGTATGCTTCTTCGAGCCATCGCTGGGGTAGAGGACATCCCTATGCTGCCATGTTCCTCTTTTCAAGGCCTGGAGAGTGTTGGTGCAGAAGCAGTGTGCAGCCACATTCTCTCTGTTGGTCACCATTCTACAGGTCTCCTGGCGACAACTGGGCTGGAGAGAGTGAAATGTGTGCACTCAGGTGGTGTTTAAATATTGCACCTGGACCTTCGACCTCATTAGATAACTACAGGGCAGGCGAATCAGTTCCTGATCTGCCATGTGATTTGGAGAGATACTCGCCTATGCGTAATTAATGAGCTTCCAAGCACGGAATCCGGCGCGATTTCTTGCCATTCCGGCCAGCGGGAATCGCACCGTTGAACACACCCGCCACCGCACTTAGCTTCAAAAAAATGGAAAATTCCATCCATTATTTCTAAATGTGATTGGAGGGGAGGCGGTGGCATAGTGGTATTCCAGAGACAGGGGTTCGAATCCCACCACGGCACATGGTGAAATTTTAAATCAATTTTTAAAAATCTGGAATTAAAAGTCTGATGATGACCACAAAATCAATGCCGATTGTCGTAAAAACACATCTGGTTTATTATTGTCCTTTAGGGAAGGAAATCTGCTGTCCTTATCTGGATCAAACACACAGCAATGTGGTTGACTCTTAAAAGCCTTCTGAACAAGGGCAATTAGGGATGGGCAATAAATGCTGGCCTAGCCACTAACGTCCACATCTCATGAACAAATAACGATTGGAACGAAGTGAACAAAAGTGACTGGAGGCATTTACCATCTATATTAATGGGCAGAATCATGACTTTTACACAAACTCAGTTACACTCAGTTTTTAGTTCTGAACTTTCATTCATTATATTTTGTTTAGATTTGCTCTTTCCATCAAATTTGCACTTCAATTCTTTGATTTTACTTTATACACTTTAGTTTTTATTTTGCATTTTACCCCAGTAATCTTGTGTGGATTCGTAATTGGTTGAGGGGTAGCAGATTGAGAGTAGGGATAAAGGGAATATGCTCCGATTGGCAGGATGTGCCAAGGGGAATTAATCAATTTTAATATCTACATCCTTGTTTTCAAATTCCTCCATTGCCTTGCCCCTCCCTATACGCAACTTCCTCCAACCTTACAATCCTCCATGATATCTGTGTTCCTCTAATTTTCTGGCCCTTGAGCATCCCCAATTTTAACTGCTCTGCCAATGGTGGTCATGCCTTCAGCTACCTAGGCCCCTTTGTTTTAGATTCTCCGACCAATGGAAACAATCTCTCAGCATCCTATCAAGCCCCTTCAGAATTTTGTAGGTTTCAATGAGATCACCTCTCATTTTTCTATACTCGAGGATATATGCCCAGTTTAACTCAGCCTCTCATTATAAATCAACCCCCTCAACCGAGGGACCAATTTAGTGAACCTTCACTGTACTGCCTCCAATGCAAGTGTATCCTTTCTTAAATATGGAGACCAAAACTGTATACAGTTACTCACCAAAACCCTGCACAACTGTAGCAAGACTTTATTTTAGTATTCCAATCCCCTTGCAGTAAAGGCCATTTGCCTTCCTAATTGCTTGCCGCACCTGCATGCTAACTTTGAGTTCCTCGTACAAGCACATCCAAGTCTCTTTGAACATCAACACTTGCAAATTTCACACCTTTTAAAAAATATTCTACTTTTTTATTCTTACAACCAAAGTGAATAACTTCACACGTCCCTACATTATATTCCCCTCTGGTTACCCAATCACTAATATGTCTACATCTCTTCACAGCCTGTGTCCTCCACACAGCTTACCTTTCCACCCAGTTTGGTATCATCAGTAAACTTGGATACATTACTCTCTGTCTCTTCATCTAAGTCATTAATATAGATAGTAAATAGCTGAGGCCCCAGCACTGATCCTTGCAACACTATTCACTGTCTGCCAATTTGAAAAAGCCCCATTTAAGCCCACTTTCTGTTTTCCATCAGTTAATCAATCCTCCACCCATGCTAATATATTACCCCAACCCCATGAGCCTTAATTTTGTCTATTAACCTTTTGTGCAGCACCTTATCAAATGCCTTTTGGAAATCCAGATTTATTACATATAGTGCTTCCTCTTTATCTACCCTACTAGTTCATTCCTCAAAGAATTCTAATAAATTTGTACAACCATGTTGGCTTCTTTGGATGATACTATGATTTTCTAAATGCATTAAGACCTTTCTTAATGATTGATTCATGCATTTTCCCAACAACTGATGTTAGGCCAAATAGCCTGTAGTTCACTGCTTTCGCTCGCCCTCCTTTTTTGAAAAGTTGTGAAACATTTGCCGACTTCTAATCTAGGGAAATCATTCCTGAACCTAAGGAATTTTAGAAAATCATTGTTGCACAGATAGTGGATATGCTAGCTATCTCTTTTAGAACCCTAGGGTGTAGGCTCTCAGGTCCCGGAGATTTGTTGAATTTTAGTCCCTCAAGTTTCCCCAATACTTTATCTCTGCTGATATTAATCTCCTGATTCTTTTTAGCCCCTAAGTTATCGCCTATTCCTGGTATGGAACTTCTCTGTCTTCTACTGCAAAGACAAAACAAAATATTTGTTCAATGCCTCTGCCACTTCCTTGTTCCTCATCATAATTCCTCCTGTCTCTGCTTCTAAGGGACCAACATTTACCTTAGCTACTCTTTTTTTCTTATATATACTTACAAAAGCTCTTACAATCTGTTTTTATATCTCTGGCTAGGTTATTCTAATTTTTCCCTTTTTTAATCAACTTTTTGGTTGCTGGTTTCAGAAACACTCCCAATCCTCAGATTTGCTACAGCTTTTAGCACATTGTCTCTTATTTTAATCTAATACTATCCTTGACTTCCTGAATGGCCACAGATGGGCCCTTCTTGCTGAGCTTTTGTTCATTCAATGAGCTGGTATGGGAGCACAGAAGTGACATGAGGGATTGGGTAATGGGATGTGAGGGGAGAGCTAGAGATGGAAATAACAGCCACAAAGTCCCAGAGATTGGAGGCAGACCTTTAAAACAGCCCGCCTAAACACTCAGCAGCCCGTGGCCACCTCCAATCTGCAACCGGACTCCATCCCACACCCCATCATCCACCATCCCCCCAAGATGGAAAATAGAGTCTGACAGGGCATTCTCCCAAGGCAGGTACAGTGAGCCAGGAAATTTCCCAATTTATGCTACCTGCCTAAGGAGCAAAATTCCAGCCCAATATTAAATTTATAACCAGGCTATTCGGGAAAGGAGCACTTTTTCTACACAAAAATAGTGGAAAATTTGGAATTCTTTCCCCTAAAAAGCCTTTGGATGTTGGGTCAATTGGAACCTTCAAAATGGAGAGCGATAGTGTTTTATTAAACAAGGCTATGAAGGATTGATTAGGAGTCAAAACAGATAAGTGTAGTTGAGGTACAGATCAGCCATGATTTCATTGAAAGACAGGGACAAGGGTGTGGGGTTGAAAGACCTACTCCAGTTCCTATAGTCTTAAGCTAGGATGTTCTTCAAAGCTGAAAGTTGAAGAGGAGAAGAAAAAAAACCGAAGAATGGAAAAACCAACATAGATTGAGTTTTGAGGTCCTGGCAAAAATAACTCAATTAGAGCTGGTGCATATGCATTGAGCTCAATTCAAAAAATGAAGTTAGAAAAAGTGCAGTTCTTTGCAATCATGAACTTTAAAACCCTCAACCATGTTTTTGTACCTCCAGACTTGGCTATTTCGACAGACTCCTGACTGACTTCTCAAGTTCTGTCCTCCATAAACTTGAAGTAATCAAAAACTCTGTTGCCTGTGTTGCAAACTTGCACCAAGTCCCCATTCACTATCACCCCTGGGCTCGCTGACTTATATTGGTTCGCAGTTAAGCAATGCCTATATTTTGAAATTGTCATCCCTGTTTTCAAATATCTCCATGGCCTTGCTTCTCCCTACTTCTGTAATGTCCTCCAGCCCCACAGCCCTCAGAGATATCGTTCTCTTTAATTCTGGCATCTTGAGCATCCCTGATATTAATTGTTCCACCATTAGTGGCGTGCCTTCAGTTTTCAAAGATCTAAACACTGGAATTCCATCTCTAAACTCTCTGCCTCCCCATCTCGCTTTCTTCCTTTAAAGCTGTTCCCTAAAACCTACCACCCTGAGCAAGTTTTTTGATCATATACCTTAATATCTCCATATTGGCTCAGTGTCAAATTTTGCTTTGTAATGCTGCTGTAAAATAATGCTTGGGATCAAGGTGCTATATAAATACATGTCATTGTTTTTAGGCAAAAGCAGAAAGTAACTGTTGTGAATTAGCTCTGCCTGGATTTGCAATCAGTTGCAAAATGTGAGTTGCATATGACATAATTTACTATTTTTACCACAGACCTTTGACTGGAGTTAAAATAAATCTATTCCTACTGTGCCATTTGCCTGTAATGATTTGTAACTGAACACCATTAACAATACCACTGAGCTCATCACAGCAATAAAAACACACTTTCTGCAAAGTCTACTCATAGTTACAAAGTAACATTGCTCCACTGATAACATCTCCTAATTTTACACACTTGTGAGATAGCAAATAAGCTTTGGAGCAAATGAAACAAAAAGTGCATAAGAATATTTTTTTAATTAAACTCATGCATTTTCATTCATGTTAGACACTTGGTGAATGAAACCACTTTGATACAAAGGTCTTCATTTTGTGGGAAGGTTTAATTTTCAGGAGCAGCAGGGCCAATATCAATATGAAAAGCGAGAGAATCGCTTCAATGTCACTCTCAAAAGCATGCAATATAAATACCAGCATAATTACCTGTATAAAGCAGAAATTAATTGTTTGGGGAAATCAATGCACAGCATCAGAGAGCAATAGGATACAGGTTTATACACGCAAATTAATTTTCTTTTGACCAGATAATTAGGATGAAAATTAAGCCGAAGAATCTTCTCTGCAAGAAAAAGTCATCTTTATGTTTGCCTGAAGAACTGGAAACCAAACCACCTGAAGAGGTGGACCTCTATTAGCATATATAATGCCTGTTTACATTATGGAGCAGATACCAGAAAAAGACCAATAGCAGAGTTTTGAACATAGTTCCTATAAACAAAAAAAAAATGACAAAATGTAATGTGAATAAAGTGGAAATATTTATTTGTGGTGCTAGTTTTCTGTTCAGATTGACAAATTAATGAGGAGTCAGATTACCATTATTTAGTGTTCACACAAGACAGTTTAAGCACTCTAAAAGAGGATGAAAAAACAACATCCATTGCACATCAACAGTTACATTAAATTGGCATGTCTTTTTTAAAATTCATTCATGGGATTTGGGTGTCCCTGACAAGACCAACATTACTTGCCCTAACTGCCTTCAAGGAGATGGTGGAGAGTTGCCTTTGTGTACTGTCGCAGTCCAGGTGATGAAGGTAGACCCACAGCACTGTTAGTAAGGGAGTTCCAGGTTTTTGACCCAGTGAGAGTAAAGAAATGGCAATATAGTACCGTCAGAATGGTGTGTGGCTGGGAGGGGAACTTGCAGGTAGTGATGTTCCCATGCATCTGCTGCCCTCATCTTTCCAGGTGGTTGGGGTCGCAGGTTTGGATGGTGCTGTCGAAGGAGATGTGGCAAGTTGTTGCAGTGTATCTTGCATATGGTGCACACTGCTGCCACAGCCCTAGTGGTCGAGGGAGTGAACATTTGGAGTTCCGATCAAGTGGGCTGCTTTGTCCTGGATGATGTCAAGCTTCCTGTGTTGTTGAAGCCGCACTAATCCAGGCAACACTCTTGACTTGTGCCTTGTAAATAGTGGACATGCTTTGGGGAGTCAGAAGGTGAGTTACTCTCCACAGAATTTCCAACCTCTGGCCTGCTCTTGTAGCCAGAGTAATTATATGGTTGTCCAGTTAAATTTTTGGTCAATGGCAACCCCCAGGTTTTGATAGTGGGGCATTCCATGATGGTAATGCTATTGAATGTCAAGGGGAAATGTTGGGAGATGATCATTACCTGACATTTGTGTGGCATGAATGTTGTCACTTATCAGCCCAAGCCTGAATGATGTCCAAATCTTGCTGCATAGGACACGGACTGCTTCAGTTCAGTATCTGAGGAGTCACAAGTGGTACTGAACACTGCAATCATGGGAGGAGGCAAAGATTATCATGCACTGGGCACTTCTGACTGAGGATGGTTGCAAATGTTGCAGCCTTGTCTTTTTTTAAAAAAACTGATTCAATAGATTATTTTATTCTATACAGATGTTTGCTTCTCATCTGATACACCAGTTACAGCCCACCCAAAGTGGAAAAAATGGAGAAATGCTGAAAGTTCCACAGAATTTCAATGCTCTCAGTTTTCATTCTCTAGTGATGTCCTCCATTCTTCTTGGGAGAAAATAGTGCATATTCAACACCTAAAGCCACAACAAATGCTGCAAATCCCCACTTGAAGCCTCGAAAGAAGATATCGCTGAAGGCAATTGGTTTAGCAAAGCCTCCACTGAACCGCCAGGCCTCATTGCGGGCCCAGGGGTCCCTCAGGCCCCGTCGCCGTAGCCGCTCCTCCACAGCCTCCAGCGGGGTCCCCTGCGTCCTCCAGGTCCGGGAATCCGGTAGCTCCGGTCCGGATCCTTGTCTTTTGCACTGACGGGCTGGGCTCCCCCATTAATGAGGATGGGTATTGGTGGACCCTCCTCTGGTTAGCTGTTTAATTGCTTAGAAATTCTAGTTACCATTTTATAAAATGCTTAGCATTCATAAACTAAACCACCAAATATATAAGACTAGCTAAGGTCATATGATTTCTAATGGAAGGTATAAAAGATTGAACTACCGCTCACAAAAATATGATATACCTGTATATTGTTTTAATAACGAATGAACTTGCATTCATATAGCACCTTTCAGGACCTCAGGACATCCCAAAGCACTACACAGACAATGAAACACTTTTGGGGCAGAATTTTTCGTCCCATGGGCGGGCGCGTGCCCAACCTGAACGGGAGTGAAATAGTGCATGATGACGTTGGCAAGCATCCCGACACCATCGCGCACTCTCTCAATCTTTTGGTCGATGGGCATGCATGAGATGCGGCAGCATGCCTGCCGACAATTAAGGCCCTTAAATAATTAACTAAGCTGCATTTTTCGCTGCCCGCTCAACTGTTTGGTTGGTGGGCAGATGAATAGGCCAGGTGGCCTTTGCATTTTTAACAAAACCTCATCCATGGACGCGATAAGGTTTCCAGCGCTTAAAAAAAAAAACAATTTTTTTAACATCCTTTTTCACATGTTTCCCTTCAAGTGACTGAGTCACATGTGAGTACATTTTTATCTCATGTTAAAAGTTTATTTTTGTATTTAAAATCCGTCAGCTCCCTGAGGCAGCTCTGTGCCTTTAGGGAGCTGTCAGTGCACGTTCCCCCACGCTTGCACACACCTCAGCACTCACGCTCCTCCCGGCAGCGCTGAGGCTCCCAGCATGCATTTCATGCTAGCTGGCCGTTAAATAGCGGTCAGAGCCCGATTGCAGCCACTCCCGTTTGAAGAGGGAAAAATTCTGCCGTTGAAGTGTGGTCACTGTTGTAATGTAGGGAAACCTTTAAAGCCAAAACTCATATTGCAAAATGGGCAGCAAACATGTATAGATGTCAAACTCAATTAACAAAGTCCTATCATTTTTTGTATCGCTAGAATATGGAGTTTGAATTACTGACTTAAAAAGTTACTGCTTGACACTGGCTATGCTTTACACTAAAGGTATAGGATGCTATAAAGAGAAAGTGATGCAAAGTTCATTGAACAAACAGCAGAAGTGAATGTGCACACCATGCTTTGGCCTATACAATATAGTCTTGTTTCAACTGGCTGCAGAAACACAATTTCTCTCAAACATTTCTTTAAAAAATCCATGAACAAAATTATTTTTTTTTTTTTTTTTATGTGGCAGCACCTTCTCCTGAGCTTTAATATAACACAAATGATCAGCAGAATTACAATAACTGTATATGAAACATTTATGACATTTATATATAAAATTCACATCATAACCAATACCAATCACTTCAGCAAATTTGCCCACAAATTTAATAAGAGGAGTTTAGATGAACATAAATTAATCTCATTTCTCAGAATGGCATTTCAATCCACTGACTAAATTTCTGCTTTGTAAACCACTCAGATATTAGAGTACTATGTCCTCTATGTAACTGCACTTCAACTTTTGCAAATCATTCATTTGCTTCAGTTAAAAAAAAACATGAAGACTAATCGTTATTCTCTCAAAAATATATATTTTTTATTATTCATTTATGGGATGTGGGCTTCCCTGGCTGGGCCAGCATTTATTGCCC
Organism: Cetorhinus maximus; assembly: GCF_964194155.1. Lineage (NCBI taxonomy): Eukaryota > Metazoa > Chordata > Chondrichthyes > Lamniformes > Cetorhinidae > Cetorhinus > Cetorhinus maximus. Next base: position 27,675,130 of record NC_135895.1, on the reverse strand, counting down.
ATCCCTAGTTGCCCCTGAGAAGGTGATAGTGAGCTGCCTTCTTGAACTGCTTCAGTCAGTGTGGTGTAGGTACACCCATAGTGCTGTAAGGGAGGAAGTTCCAGGATTTTGACCCAGCGACAGTGAAGGAACGGCAATATGTTTCCAAGTCAAGGTGGCGAGTGACTTGCAGGGGAACTTACAGGTGGCGGTGTTCTCATCTATCAGCTGCCCTTGTCCTTCTAGATAGTAGTGGTCGTGGGTTTGGAAGGTGCTGTCGAAGGAGCTTTGGTTAATTCCTGCAGTGCATCTTGTAGATGGTACACACTGCTGCTACTGTGCGTCGGTGGTGGAGGAAGTGAATGTTTGTGGATGTGGTGCCAATCAAGCGGGCTGCTTTGACCTGGGCGATGTGGGAGCTGCACTCATCCAGGCAAGTGGAAAATATTCCATCACACACTTGACTTGTGCCTTGTAGATGGTGAACAGGCTTTGGGGAGTCAGGAGGTGAATTACTCATCGCAGGATTCCTAGCCTCTGACCTGCTCTTGCAGCCACAGTATTTATATGGCGAGCCCAGTTCAGTTGCTGGTCAATGGTAGCCCCATAATGTTGATAGTGTGGGATTCAGCAATGGTAATGCCATTGAATGTCATGGGGGGAATGGTTAGATTCTCTCTTGTTGGAGATGGTCTTTGCCTGGCACTTGTGTGATGCTAATGTTACTTGCCACTTGTCAACCCAAGGCTGGATATTGTCCCAGTCTTCCTGCATTTGGATATGGACTGCTTCAGTATCAAGGAGTCGGGAATGGAGCTGAACATTGTGCAATCATCAGTGAACATCTCCACTTCTGACCTTATGATGGAAGGTCATTGATGAAGCAGCTGAAGATGGTTGGGCCGAGGACACTACCCCGAGGAAGTCCTGCAGTGATGTCCTGGAGCGGAGATGACTGACCTCCAACAACCACAACCGTCTTCCTTTGTGCTAGGTATGACTCCAACCAGTGGAGAGTTTTCCCCCTGATTCCCATTGACTCCAGTTTTGCTAGGGCTCCTTGATGCCACACTCGGTCAAATGCGGCCTTGATGTCAAGGGCAGTCACGGTCACCTTGGGAATTCAGCTCTTTTGTCCATGTTTGAACCAAGGCCATAATGAGGTCAGGAGCCGAGTGGCCCTGGCGGAACCCAAACTGGGTGTCAGTGAGCTGGTTATTGCTAAGCAAGTACCGCTTGATAGCACTGTTGATTACCTTTTTCATTACTTTACCGATGATCAAGAGTAGACTGATGGGGCAGTAATTGGCCGTGTTAGATTTGTCCTGTTTTTTGTGCACAGGACATATTGGGCAATTTTCTACATAGCCAGGTAGATGCCAATGTTGTAGCTGTACTGAAACAGCTTGGCTAGGGGCATGGCAAGTTCTGGAGCACACGTCTTCAGTACTATTGTCGGAATAAAGTCAGGACCCATAGCCTTTGCACTATCTAGTGCCTTCAGCCATTTCTTGATAACACATGGAGTGAATCAAATTGGCTGAAGACTGGCATCTGTGATGCTGAGGACCTCCAGAGGAGGCCCAGATGGATCTTTCACTCGACACTTCTGGCAGAAGATTGTAGTGAATGCTTCAGCCTCATCCTTTGCACTGATGTGCTGGGCTCTCCCATCACTGAGGACGGGGATACTTGTGGAGCCTTCTCTTTCAGTGTGTTGTTTAATTGCCACCACCATTCACGACTGGGTGTGGCAGGACTGCAGAGCTAAGGTCTGATCCGTTGGCTGTGGGATCGCTTAGCTCTATCAATCACTTGCTGCTTAAGAGAAAATTGACAGTGTAGCCATAAATATGTAGCTCCTGTAAAAAATGGAGTTGAGTGTAGCACTAAAGTGCCCTGCTACCTCCTGAAGCTCGGGCCATGGAGTTCAGACAGCAAACTCTGTAGTGGCTGTAGTCATATCTGTCACAAAGGGAGATTGTTAAATTGTAGGAGGTCATTGCTCAGGGCATTGCTGCAACAAGAGTTCCTATGGGCAACATCCTAGGCCCAAACAGCTTCAGCTGCTTCATCAAAATCTTCCCCCACCCCCCATCATGTCACAAGTGAGGCTGTTCACTGATGGTTGCACTACCCTTGGCTCCATTCATAATTCTTCAGAAATGAAGTGTTTAATGAAGCATTTCATGCTTGCATGCAGCACGGCCAAGGTAACATTCTATTTTGGGTTGATAAGTAGCAAATAACATTTGTTCCAAATAAACGCTAGGTGATGAACTTCTGTAACAAGAAAGAGTCTAACAACCTGCTGTCATTGACATTCAATGGCATTACCATCATCAGGTCCTCTGTCATCAACATCTGAAGGATCACCATTGACCAGATCACCTGTCCACCAACTGCAAGGCCCCAAGTCAGAAGTGTGATGCAATACTCTCCACTTGCCTGGATGAGTGCAGCTCCAACAACACTCAAGAAGCTCAACAACACCCAGGACAATGCAGCACGCTTGAATGGCAACTCATCCACCACCTTCAACATTCACTCCCCGCATAACTGATGTACAGTGGCAGGATTGTGTACTATCTACTGGAGTGCTACTTTGGGCTTCATTAGAGTACTTAAGTTGGAGTTTGGTGAGAGGGAGCCCAGTGAAGATGGAAGGAGGTGATCCACTTTCTCCTTTCCTCAGAAAGGAGAGCAGCGGTCTTGGTAAGTAGGGCCTGGTGAGTATTTCTTCTTCCCTTAATATTCCCTAAACTAGAGGAAGAAAAATTAGAGGGAGTAATTTAAAGGCAAGTCATGGCAGGCAGCTCAGCCAAGTGGAATGCTCCTCCTATGCGATTTGGGAAAGCAGGGACACTTCCAGTGTTCAAGGCGACCACATGTGCAGGAAGCGTCTCCAGCTGCAGCTACTTGAAATCAGTGTTTTGGAGCTGGAGCTGTGGCTGGAGTCACTGTGGAGCATCCGCAAGGATGAGATCTTGGTGAATAGCATATACAGTAAGGTGGTCACACTGCAGGTAAAGAGTGCACAGGCAGAAAGGAAATGGGTGACCACCAGACAGAGTTGAAGCACTAGGCAGGTAGTGCAGAAGTCCCCTGGGTCCATCTCCCTCTCTAACAGATTATTTGTTTTGGGTACTGCTGGGGGAGGTGGTCTCTCAGGGGAATGCAGCAAGAGCCAAGTCAGTGGCACAATGACTGGCTCAGCAGCACGGGGTGCGTGGGAGTAAAAAAAAACTGTGGGAGAGCAATAGTGCTGGGGATTCTATCATAAGGGGCACAGATAGACATTTCTGCAGCCGCAGACATGAGACCAGGATGACATGTTACCTCCCTGGTGCCAGGGTCAAGGATGTCATTGAGCGGCTGCAGGATATTCTGAAGGGGGAAGGCGAACAGCCAAAGGTCGTGGCCCATATTGGTACCAACGACATAGGTAAAAAGAGGAATGAGGTCCTGAAAACAGAACATAGGGAGCTAGGAAATAAATTAAAAGGCAGGACCTCAAAGGTAGTAATCTCAGGATTACTCCCAGTGCCACGTGTTAGCGAGATCAGGAATAGGAGGATAGACCAGATGGAATCTGTGGTGGCTGGAGAGATGGTGTAGGGAGGAGGGATTTCGATTCCTGAGGCACTGGGACAGAGTCTGGGGAGGATGGGACCTGTACAAGCTGGACAGATTGCAACCCAGCAGGACCGGGACCATTTTTCTCAGAGGTATTTGCTAGTACTGTAGGGGAGTGGCAGTGGGTGGCAACCTGAGTAGGGAGACACAAGAGAGGGAAACAAAGATAGGAATAAAAGACAGAAAAGTAGAAAACAAAAGTGGAAGGCAGAGGAAACGGGGGCTGGCAGCAAATAGGGCTGTAGCAAAAAAAAAACGTAAAAATGTGAAAAAGACAAGTCTAAAAGCACTGTATCTGAATGCACGGAGCATTCACAATAAGGTAGATGAATTAACAGTGCAAATAGATGTAAACAGGTAAGATACGATTGTGATTACGGAGACGTGGCTGCAGGGTGACCAAGGCTGGGAACTGAATATCCATGGGTACTTGATATTTAGGAAGAACAGGCAAAAAGGAAAAGGAGGTGAGGTGGGGTGGTGTTGTTAGTTAAGGATGAAATCAGTGCAATAGTGAGAAAGGATATTGGCTCAGAAAATCTAGATGTAGAATCAGTTTGGGTGGTGTTAAGAAGCAACAAGAGGTGGAAAGCATCAGTGGAAGTTGTCTATAGGCCTCCAAACAGTAGTGATAATGTGAGGGACGGCATTAAAAAGGAAATTAGAGATGCATGTAACAAGGGTGCTACATATAGACTGGACAAACCAAATTATCAATAATGCTGTGGAGGATGAACTCCTGGAGTGTGGACGAAATGTTTTTTTAGACCAGTATGTCGAGGAACCAACAAGGAACAGGATCTCTTAGATTTGGTACTGGGCAATGAGAAGGGGTTAAGCAATAATCTTGTTGTGCAGGGTTCTTTAAGGAACAATGACCATAACATGGTAGAATTCTTCATTAGGCTGGAAAGTGAAATAGTCCAATCTGAAACTAAGGTCCTAAATCTAAGCAAAGGAAACTACGAAGGTTGAGGCATGAGGGTGGATAGTCAATGGCTAATATTTAAGGGACGAATGCAGGCACTGCAACAGTTACATATTCCTTTCTGATGTAAAAATACAACAGGAAAAGCAGCCCAATGATGGCTAACAAAACAAATTAAGGATAGTATTAGATCCAAAGAGGAGTCATATAAAGTTGCCAGAAAATGTAACAAGCATGAGGATTGGGAGCAGTTTAGAATTCAGTAAAGGACCACCAAGAGATTGATTAAGAGGGGAAAAATAGAGTATAGGAGTAAACTTACAAGGAACATAAAAGAGGATTGTAAAAGCTTCTGTAAGCATGTAAAGATAAAAAGATTAGTGAAGGCAAATGTGGGTCCTTTACAATCCAAAATGGGAGAATTTATAATAGAGAAAAAAGAAACAGCAGAGCAATTAAACTCTTACTTTAGTCCTGTTTTCATGGAGGAAGACACAGATAACTTCCCAAAAATGCTGGGGAACCAAGGGTCTAGTGAGAACAAGGAATTGAAGGAAATTAATTTTACTAAAAAAAATACTACTGGAGAAATCAGTGGGACTGAGAGCTGATAAATCCCCAAGGGCCTGATAATCTACATCCCAGGGTACTAAAGAAGGTGGCCATGGAAATAGTGGATGTGTTGGTTGTCATCTTCCAAAATTCTGTAGATTCTGGAACAGTCCCGGCAGATTGGAGGGTGGAAAATGTAACCCCACTATTTAAAAAATGAGGGAGAAAACAGGGAATTACAGTACGGTTTGCCTAACATCAGTAGTAGGGAAAATGCTAGAGTCTATTATAAAAGATGTGATAACAGGACACTTAGAAAATATCAATCGGATTAGACCAAGTCAATATGGATTTATGAAAGGGAAATCATGTTTGACAAACCTACTGGAGTATTTTTGAGGATGTAATTAGCACAATAGGTATGAGAGAACCAGTGGATGTAGTGTATTTGGATTTTTAGAAAGCTTTTGATAAAGTCCTACATAAGAGGAAGTTAGTGTGCAAAACTGAAGCACACGGAATTGGGGTTAATATATTGGCATGGATTGAGAATTGGTTAGCAGACAGAAAACAGAGTAGCTATAAATGGGTCTTTTTTGAAGTGGCAGTTGGTGAATAGTGGGGTACCGCAAGGATCAGAGCTTGGGCCCCAGCTATTCACAATATATATCAATGATTTGGATGAGGAAACCAAATGTAACATTTTCAAGTTTGCTGACGACATGAAACTTGGTGAGTGGTGAGGAGGATGTTAAGAGGCTTCAAGGTGACTTAGACAAGTTGAGTGAGTGGGCAAATACATGGCAGATGCAGTAATAATGTGGATAAGTGTGAAGCCATCCACTTCGGTAGGAAAAACAGTATGGCAGAGTATTACTTAAATAGTGATAGATTGGGAAATGTTGATGTACAAAAGGGACTTGGGTGTCCTTGTACACCAATCTCTGAAAGCAAGCATGCAGGTGCAGCAAGCAGTTATGGGGGCATTGTATGTTGGCCTTCATTGCAAGAGGACTTGCATACAGGAGCAAGGATGTCTTACTGCAGCTGTACAGAACCTTGAGACCACACCTGGAGTATTGTGTGCAGTTTTGGTCTAATTAACTAAGAAAGGATATACTTACCACAGAAGGAGTGCAGCGAAGGTTCAGCAGATTGATTCCTGGGATAGCAGGATTGCTGTATGAGGAGCGATTGGGTCAACTAAGTCTGAATTCACTGGGGTTTAGAAGAATGAGAGGATATCTCATTGAACCGTATAAAAATCTGACAGGGGTGGACAGACTAGATGTAGGGATGATGGTTCCTCTGGCTGGGGCGGGTCGTGAACAAGAGGTCACAGTCTCAGGTTACGGGATAGGCCATTTAGGACTCAGATGAGGAGAAACCTCCTCAGTCAGAGGGTGGTGAACCTGTAGAATTCTCTATCACAGGAGGCAGTGGAGGCCAAGTCGCTGAATATATTTAAGAAGAAAATAAGATAGATTTCTAGACTCTAAAGGCATCAAGGGGTATGGGGAGAGAACGGGATTATGTCGTTGAAATAGAGTATCAGCCATAATCATATTGAATGGCGGAGCAGGCTTGAACAGCCTAATGACCTACTCCTGCTCCTATTTTCTGTTTCTATGTTCCATGTACAAGATGCACCGCAGCAACTCACCAGGGCTCCTTCGATAGCGCCTTCCAAACCCACAACCTCTACGACCTAGAAGGACAGGGGTAGCAAATGCACAGATGGAAACACCACCTGCAAATTACCCTCCGAGCCATACACCATCCTGACTTGGAACTATATCACCATTCCTTCACTGTTAATGGGTCAAAATTTTGCAACTCCCTTCCTAACAGCACTGGGGGGTGTACCTACACCACATGACAGTTCAAGGCGGCAGCTCACCACCACTTTCTCAAGAGCCATTAGGGATGGGGCAGCAATTGCTGGCCTCGCCAGCGATGCCCATATCCCATCAAAGAACATAAATGACACGGCTACTACAGCTGGTCAGAGGCTGGGCATTCTGTGGAGAATAGTTCAACTCCTAACTCCCCAAAGTCATAGTTGCATGGATGGCTGCAGTTGCAAGAACACTTGAAGCTTGACACCATCCAGGAAAAAGCAATCCACTTGATCAGCACTCCATCCACCAGCTTAGGCAGTCACTCCCTCCCTCCACCACAGATGCACTGTGGCTGCAGTGTGCCCTACTATGGCTTTTTTGGCATCACCTCCCCAATCCGACACTATAGGAGGTGAATCGAAACACCATCATCTCCAATTAACATACCATGCTGATGTGGACATGCATCTCCACATGGACTGCAGCACTTAAAGAGTGCAGCCATCACCACCTTCTCAGAGGCAACTAGGGGTGTATAATAAATGCCAACATCGTCAATGGCGTCCACATCACTGAGAATTAACAGAAGTTTAGTGTCATGCCAATCAGGAACTTTATGCCCTGCATATTTGAAGAGGGGTGGATTTTTTTGTTTTAATTAGCCTGAATACAAGGCAGACATCACATATTTCCACTGAAATCCTTTGGCAAACTCACACTCATACAGAAGCTACCGCCCTGGGAAATTACACAACTGAGTGATAAATATTGCTCAATGTTTGTTTTAAGTGACTATTTTGGTTATCATCTTTAAAATGTTCCAACTTTCATCAGCTACAATATATAAAATAAACTTAATCAGTACAATCTCCAAATGTAATGTTGATCCGTGTCCACACTAATTAGATTTACATGTTCAGTGCTACCTTCTCCAAAACACAGCTGTGTTTACTTCTGCTAACAAACAGTGACTTCATTAACAGCACAGAAATGACTGCTTGATGCAAAAGGTTACAGTTCCTTCTGTGACCTCAAATATACTAGATGATATTTAGTTTCCAAGTGCACAGATTAAATTTAACACATGCCAGATGTTCTGAATTTGACAAAGAATTAGATAAATCAAATTGGGAGCCCACTTCCTATTTCAGAAATTACTTTTTACAACTTGCAAAACAGAATCAGCAACAGGTTTACACTGATTTCTCAAATACTGTACCCCTAATCTGAGTAAACATTACAAATGAATTCTTATATTCAGCCCATAGAACTCTTTGCAAAAATAATCTGCTCGCAACAACTGCACTCCATAGGCAAAGAACAGATTCTAAGAGGGTACAATGTTAGGTGATATATTTAATAAGAATGTAGGTGTGATAATAATATTTCTACAATATTCAATTTTTAATTTGTATTGTAGAAACAGCATATAAGGAGTGAATACCAGAGATCACACATATGAAAAAGACAAATTAATGTCTCATTTCATCTCTCTTCTCTCCACCGTATGACAGACCTTCCCTTCCCTGCCCCCCACCACCCACCCCTCCTTTCACTTGCTCAAAACCACTGCCTGACTTGCTGAGCGTTTCAAGCATTTCTGTTTTTATTTCACATTTCCAGCACCTGCACTCTGCAGTATTTTGCTTTTGCATTAACTCAAACAGGTGGTTTGGACAGGGCTACAAAAAGTTGAGTTTCTGAGACAAATCCCATAGTTTGTCCAAAGTGTTTTTTTAAAATCAAGACATGCCCCTCACATTCATCAAAAACATCTTTGCTACTATCAATGGCTGGATAGCCATTCAACATTGATGAATGACTGTTTGATCAAAGCAATTATGAGAGATGTATTCACTGGCTGCTTTTTGTTTCAATAATAACAACACCCTTATATAGATCAAAGAATCAGATCACAACCAAAGTTTGTTCGACAGCTTTATCTGACTTTTGGAAACAGAGATTGGTTGTCACCCTCTTTAACAGACAGCTTGATGGTTAGAGATCTCCAATTACAGATTATATAAATGCAAGTAATCTCATTTAATTAGTACCAGTCTCATCCTCAACATTCCCTAAATATTCCCCAAATGATTTAAGTTTGGATTGTGGTCAGTGTTCCATAGACAAACCTGGCAGCCAACCTGAGACAGCAGTATGTTCAGTTTGTAACATTATTGACTAATAATTCCATATGGTTAATAATCAAGTTACTAAAAGGGACTCAAGCCCTCCAATTACGAACTAATCAGTTCACGAGGACAGACATGTCGTTTTTTTTTTATTTTAGAGCCGAAATTCAAATATTGATTAAATCCAGTTAGTAAGACCTTACAGAAATGCAACGCCCAATACAGAAAATTCAAACAAGCCCATATACAAAATTTAGACTCCCATACATAAACGTTGCAAGATCCCACTGACAGAAAAAAGTTACTAGTTGACACCATGTGTTATTCCGTGCATCCCATTGACATAATACTGTCCATTGTTTGAAACCAGGTGTGTTAGCGGAGCGTATGAATACAGCATCACCTGCTTCTAGCCTCAGTGCCACTGACTGGATCAGATTTCATATTCTAGGTACATTACTGTTCACTCATTCCTCCCACTTCCCAGCATTTTCTGTACACTAGTGACATTGCGCGCAAATGCCGTAAAAAAAAAAAATTCCCATACTGAACAACATAACATCCCTGACAAAAGATCAGGGGTCCCCATACATAGAAAGCTAAATCGATTGGTGCAGAAGCATTTAAATTCAGCCTTTTCTAATCTTCCAGGTTTGGAAGACTAAAGAACTGTGATTCAAATTGGTTTTGCACACAAGTGTAGCCCATAGGTGTATTGAACATCCCTACAATACTGTTGCAATACCTTCCCCAAAATCAGTGGTTCATGGTACTAACTATGCAAGTTTTGCACAGTATAATGACATCCTGTGTTCCTATAGCACCTTCAACACAAAGAAATCCCAAAGGCTTAATAAAGTATTGGATAAGGTTCTAACTAAAATGATGGTGGAAGATAATAGAAACTATGTTTGTTCATACAGGTGGGTTTTTAAGGAGGGTTTTAAAAAGACAAGAGGGGGTTGAGAGATTTAGGGAAGGAATTCTGGAGCATGAACCTAGATAGCCAAAGGCTACCAGTGGTGGGCAAAGGGTGCATAAGAAATTAGAGTCTTAACATGTCTACAGATACTGACAGGAACATAGCACTGGTGGGATTCAAACACTAGGAAGAGAGCTTGGGCAACCAGGGATTAATGTAGATCGGTGGAGGCAGGCAGTGGGTGACCAGAACTTGGTGGGGAATAGGTTAACAGCCAGCAGTGTTCTGGATGGCCTGAAGTCCAAGAAGCATAGAAGATAGAGAGCTGGCTAGGATAGCATTGCAATAGTGGAGTCTTGAGATGACATCAGTATGGATGAGGGTTTCAGCAGCAGATGGGCTGAGGCAGGCAATGTCACAAAAGTGGAAGGTACCATAGATCATGGCATCTAAGTTGACCCAGCATTAAGACGATTCCATTTCTTCAGCACTATAAATGATGGCTATGCATATACTCAGCATATAAATCACTGTTACAGAGTGAAATTGCTGCAAGTTTGGTGAGAAAGGAGTGAAATTTTAAATTTTAAGGGTTAATCATTTTATAAAATCTAGTACTGCTTGCTTGCAATTCAGCATTTTACATGAATTTACTGGTTTTTTTAAGTTTTAAGAAACAAAGGCCTGGGCAGGACTAATCAAGCCCCCTGCTGGAGAGCAGGTCAGATCAGCAAATTAAGGAACCGGCCTAATCTGGTTCTGTAACTACGAAGATATGAGATTCATTTGAATCTCAGAAGTATAAATAAGAGAGGTTTAAGTGCCCTGTCAGAGTGGAATTGTTGAGAGTTTGATGAGGAGGGCAGGGAGGTGCTCTTTTCTTTTTCGATCTTTCTCAGCCTGCAGGAAACCAGGAGTTGAAAACATCCAAGAGTGACATTGCAGGAGGAACACAAGTTCATCGGTTGGTGAGAAACCGGTCTTCAAGTAGCTGAAAATTAGAAATACACATTCTTCTTAAAAGAAGGAGCTACTTAGATTTCAGTAAGAAACACAAGCAATAGGGAAGTTAAGTCGAGGCCAAGTAAAATAAAGTAGTATAAAGTAAAATAAAGTTAACATAAGGGAAGTAAATTGAAGCAATGGCAGAACAGCTTGGTCATGTGGAATGTGTGTCCTGTAAAACGTGGAAGGCCATGGATGCTACCAATGTCCTAGATGACCACATGTGCAGGAAGTGTCACCAGCTGCAGAATTTTGAGCTCTGGGTTTCAGAGCTTGAGCGGCAGCTGGAATCACTGATGTATCCATGAGGCCAAGAGCTATGTGGACAGCATGTTCAGAGAGGTGGTCACAACACAGACAAGGAGCCTGGAGGCAGAAAGGGAATGGGTGACCACCAGGCAGTCCAAAGAACTTGGCAGGTAGTGCAGGAGTCCCCTGGGTTTCAGCTCACCAATTGGCTTTTCTGTTTTGGATATTGGTGAGGGTGTTGGTTCCTCGGAAGAGTGCAGTCAGAGCCAGGGTTGTGGCACCACAGGCAGCTCTGCCGTACAGGAGGAAGTGGGGAAGAGCAGCAGTGATTGTCAGAGGAACATTGTCAGCGTTTCTGTGGCTGTAGATATAACTCCAGGATAGTATGTTGCCCCCTTGGTGCCAGGGTCAAGGATGTCACGGAGCAGCTGCATGACATTCTTCTGGAGGAGGGTGATTAGCCAGAGGTTGTGGGTCCATATTAGTACCAATGATTAGGTAGGAAAGGGGATGAAGCCCTGAGAGCAGATTTCAGGGAGCTAGGAAGGAGACTGAAAAGCAGGACCTCTAAAAGCAGTAATCTCAGGATTACTTCCAGTCCCACATGCAAGTGAGTATAGAATAGGAGAACTATTGAACACATGACTGAAAAGCTAGTGTAGGAGGAAGGGCACCCGATTTTTGAGGCATTGGGACTGGTTCTGGGGAAGGTGGGACCTGTACAAGCTATACGGTCTAAACAAACAGGACTGAGACGAATACCCTCGCAGGAAGATTTGCTAGTGCTGTTGGGGTGGGCTTAAACTAGATTGGCAGGGGGCTGGGAACCTGAGGGCAAATTCAGAGCAGGGAATGAGATGAATGACCCTGAAAGACAGAAGAAACAGGTTAAAAAGTGTACAGCACAGGATATTTGGCATTGTTAAAAGGTGTATATGTAAATAAAAGGAGTATAGCAATAAAGCTGATGGGCTGAGGGCACACAGATACATGGCAGCATGATATCATCGGTAGAATGGAAACTTGGCTTAAAAGGGGGCAAAAATGGCAATTCAACATCCCTGGATATAGGGTTTTCAGGCTGGATAGAGTGGGGGAATTAAAAAAAAGGTGGGGGTTAAAGAAATTATTGGTTCAAGAAACAATTACAGCTGTGAGAAGGGATGATATACTAAATAAATTAAAAAATGAGGCCGTATGGATTGAGCTCAGAAATAAAAAAGGGGCAGCCACACTGCTAGGCATGTACTACAGACCCTCAAATAGTGGAAGGGAGTTAGAAGAGCAAATTTGTAGGCAAATTTCTGAGTACAAAAACAACAGGGCAGCAACAGTTAGAACTACCCTCATATCAAATGGGATACGAGCAGTGTGAAGGGCACAGAGGACACTAAATCCTTGAACTGCATTCAAGAGAACCTTTTCAGCCAGCATTTGACAAGCTCAATGAGAAGGGGAGCAATTCCAGATTTACTCTTAAGAAATGAAGCTGAGCAACTGGATGTAGTAGGGGGGGGGGGGGGTCATTTTGAAGATAATGATCATAATACAGTTAGATTTCATATCATTATGGAATAGGACAAAAGAGAGAACAGGAGTATAAGTTCTAAACTGGGGGAAGACAAATCTTACAAGGCTGAAAGGTGAACTGGTGAAAATGGACTGGATACAGCTACCAGAAGGGAACAGTATCAAATCAGTTGTAAGTATTCAAAAGTGAGATTCTACGGGCAGTGTAGTCATGTCCCTTCAAACAAAAAGGAGTGTACTGCCAAATCTAGAGCCCCCTGGTTATCCAGAAGCATACAGCGTAAGATAAAGCAGAAAAAGAGAGCTTGGGGGACAGGCAGTGGCACAGTGGTGTTGTCACTGGACTAGTGTTCCAGAGACCCAGGGTAATGCTCTGGGGGACCTGGGTTCAAAACCTACAATGGCAGATGGTGAAATTTGAATTCAATCAAAATCTTGAATTAAAAGTCTGACCACAAAACTATTGCTGATTGTCATTAAAAACCCATCTTTTAAAAAATATATTATTCCTTCAAGGGATGTGGGCACTGCTGGCTAGGCAAGTATTTATTGCCCATCCCTAAATATCCTTGTTCACAGGGCATTTAAGAGTCAACTGCATTGCTGTAGGTCTGGAGTCACGGGTCAGGCCAGGTGAGGATGGCAGATTTCCTTCCCAAAAGGACATCAGTGAACCAGATGGGTTTTTATGACAATCAGCAATGGTTTTGTGGTCATCATCAGACTTTTAATTCCAGATTTCACCATCTGCCATGGTGGGATTTAGACCCAGAGCATTACACCCTGGGTCTCTGGAATACTAGTCCAGTGACAATAGCAGTGACACTGGTTAGGCCACAACTGGAATTGTGTACACATTTCTGGTCACCACATTACAGAAAGGACATAATTGCTCTAGGAGAACAGGGGAGATTTACAAGAATGTTGCCAGGGCTTGAAATTGCAGCTATGGAGAAAGATTAGATAGCTAGGGTTGTTTTCCTTACAACAGAGGAGGCTGAGGGGTGACCTAATTGAGGTGCACAAAATCATGAGGGGCCTAGATAGGGTAGACAGGAAAGACCTTTTTCCCCTAGCTGAAGGGGCATAGATTTAAGGTGACCAGCAGAAGGATTAGAGGGGACATGAGGAAAAACTTTTTCACCCAGAGGGTGGTGGATGTCTGGAATTCACTGCTTAAATTGGTGGTTGAGGCTGAAATACTCAACTCATTTAAAAGGAACCTAAAAAAAGTGTAATAACCTGCAATGCTATGGGCCAAGTGCTGGAAAGTAGGAGTACAAATGAGCGACTAACTTCCTTTTTCTCTTTTTATGGCTGGCACAGGCATGATGCCTGTCCACCATCTACAAGCACAAATCAGGAGTGTGATGGAATACGCTCCACTTGCCTGAGTGAGTACAGCTCAACACCATCCAGGACAAAGCAGCCACTTGACTGGCACCCCATCCAACACCATAAGCATTTACTCTCTCTATCACCATTGCACAGTGGCAGCACTGTGTCTATAAGATTCATTGCAGCAATTCACCAAGGCTTCTTCTTTGGCACCTTCCAAACCCACGTGACCTCTATCACCTAGAAGGACAAGGGCAGCAGGTGCATGGGAACACCACCACCTACAAGTTCCCCTCCAAGCCACACATCATTCTGACTTGGAAGTATAATCCCCATTTCTTCACTGTCGCTGGGTCAAAATCCTGGCACTCCCTTCCTAACAGCACTGTGGGTGTACCTACACCACATGGACTACAACATTTCAACAGAGGCTCACCAGGATCTTCTCAAGGTCAATTAGGGATGGACAATAAACGCTAGCCTAGCTGGCAACACACATTCCATGATCAAATCAACAGAAGTAGTCAACCTCAATTTTTCACCCTAGAAACATGTTTTACTTACCTGATACCATAAGTCGGCACATAAGATCAAGCAGACAATACGGGCTGTGTTGTGAAGATGATGCGCGGGAGTTTAAGACACCCCTACACAGAGCAGAAAGTGAATATCATGAGTGACAAACAGAAATGGGTCCTCCAGAATGAAGTACAAAATTGTTTTCAGGCTAAAAGTTGTAATATTTGGTAATTCATCAAATAACTATGCTGCAGCGAGGGAATTCGCGGTTGGTGAAAAACCAAGAATAGGAGGAGGAGGAATCCACCCTAAAGATGATGCTCAAGACTAAATAAGCCATGAGAACAGGAACCAGCCACTGGCCTAATCTTGAGAAGCACGTATCGGAATGGGTCCTCTAAAATAATCAGAATGGTTACATCATCACCAGAAATGCAATGCGTATATATACACGCACTTAAGTGGGCCAAATCAAACCCTGAGTCCAGCAAAGATTTCAGATCAACAGCTAGTTGGTGTAGCCACTTTATGGAACAAAACAATCTAATGTCACGGCAGAAGACCAAGATTGCTTAGAGAACGCCAAAAGACCTCAATGCCAAAATTACCAGTTTCCAGCAATTTTTCAGACAATGGCAAAAACACGAGTATACATTGTCACATTGACAACATGGATGAAACGCCTATGAATTCTGATATGCCCAGCTGCCAAACTGTGGAGTTGAACGGTTTGAAAGCAGTCCTAGGTGAAAACCACAGAACGAGAAGACAAGATACACAGTGGTATTCGCCTGCATGGCCAACAGAACAAAATTAAAGCCTACGGTAATTTTCAAACATAAAACCATGCCAAACAGAAAGTTCCCTGCAGGAGTTTTTGTGCATGTCCATGACAATCGCTGGATAGATGATGGAGTGAAGTTATGGATCAATAATGTATGGAATAGCCACCTTGGTGGCCAAAGTAAATGCAGCTTTTTAGTGAGAGACACATTCAGATTTCATATAACTGATGAAATCAAGGGGGTATCTGCAAAGAAATAACCACACTACAGTTATACATGGGCATTTAATGTTTTTTGGATGCGTCCCTCAAGCTATTCAAGGATTGACAGAATAAAAAGGCTTAAAGAGTAAAATAGGCATGTTGTCCCATTTGAAGTTGCATGGTTTCCTTATCAAATCATGGGATGTTATTAGTGCACCAAATGTCATCCGATCGTTCAAAAAAAGTGAAAAATCCAATTCAATGGATAGAGGGGGAGATGATTTGTTGTGGAGGGAGGATTCTGAAAGTGAAAGCGCCACATCTGATCCGGAGTGGGATCCTTGCGTTGATGCCATAGCTAAAGTGACTCAACCAATTCAATGAACTCTTTGCTTCAGATGTCAAAGACAATGATTTTGATCTTTTTTTAAATGATTTGATTCTAATTAAAAGTACCTTTGTACAATTAATTCATTCAATAAACCATGCCATATTTATAGTAAATTAATTATCAGTGTTATGCTTTTTCACGTTTCAAAATAGCAATCACCCACACCGGCAGTTCCCGTTTTATACTCAAGTGTATAAGTCGACCTCCGTTTTTTGGAAGGATTTTTGGAGGCTTCAAAAGGTCAACTTATATACTTGTGAACTACAGTAGGCAAAGAGAGGAAAGAAAGATAAAAGATAGTAAAGATTACCAATCTAACACTTCTGCATGAAAATGGAGAAAGGGATAAACCAATCAGCTCAACATATGCAGATATTGAATTCCATCTGCAACTCCTACAAAGAATTTACAGCGCACAAACATTGGGCCCAACATGTCTATGCTGGTGTTTATGTTCCACACGAGCTCCTCCCACTTTGCTTCATCTGCTCTGTTCACCCGCATATAAAGCTTCACCTTAAATGCATGCATACTATTTGCCTCAATTACTTTGTGTAGTAGCAAGCCCCACATTCACACGTAGAGAAATTTATTCTCAGGGTAAAGAATTCATTATTCAAATTATTAGCAACTTGTATTTATGACTCCAAGTTTTGGACTCCCTGAAAAACAGAAGCATTTTCTTTACAGGCACTTTACAGCCTTCCGGACTGAATATTGAATTCAACAACTTTAGATCTTGAACTCCCTCCTCCATCTCCACCCACTTTCCGTTTCTTCCCCCTCCCTTTTGTTTTTTTCCAATAATTTATATAGATTTTTCTTTTCCCACCTATTTCCATTATTTTTAAATCTATACCTGTAATGCCCTGTCATTCTTTCCACCCCACCCCCACTAGAGCTGTACCTTGAGTGTCCTGCCATCCATTCTTAATTAGCACATTCTCTTAGATAATATCACCACCTTTAACACCTCTTTGTTCCTTTTGTCTGTGAAATCTTTTGATTATCTGCTCCTATCACTGCTTGCTTGTCCCTACAACCCCCCCCCCCCCCCCCCACCCTCCCTCCCACCTTAAACCAGCTTATATTTCACCCCTCTCCTAATTTTACTCAGTTCTGTTGAAGGGTCATGAGGACTTGAAACGTCAACTCTTTTCTTCTCTGCCGACGCTGCCAGACCTGCTGAGTTTTTCCAGGTAATTCTGTTTTTGTTTTGGATTTCCGGAATCCACAGTAGTTTTTTGTTTTTAGCATTTTGTCTATGCCTACCCTAAATCCTTTACTAGATCACCCCCTCAGTCTTCTGTTTTCTACAGCAGAGTTCAGTCCTTCCTCATACTTATAACCTCTCGGTTCTAGCATCATCCTTGTAAAGCTTTCTGCAGCTTATCCAGTGTCTCAAAATCCTTATTTTAATACAGAAGCCAAAACTGTAGACTGTACTCCAAGTATGGTCTAACTAAGGTTCTATACAAATTTAACATAACTTCTCTGTTTTGAACATAAATCCTCTAGAAATGAACCCCAGTGTGGTCATTTGCGTTTTTCTTTTAAATCAACACCAAAATGGGCTACTTCTACCTTTAACATTGGCAGACCCCAACTCTGCGTCAGTTCATCTCCTGTTGAAACCCTCATCCATGCCTTCATTAGGTTTGACTTTCCTAATGCTCTCCTGCTCAGTGTCCCATTTTCTACCCGACATAAACTTGATGTCATCCAAAACTCTGCCTCTAGTATCCAAACACTCAACGTCTTGTTCACTCATCATCCCTGTGCTCACTGATATAACCTGGCTCCCAGTTAGTCAAGATTTGATTTTAAAATTCTCAGCTTTGTTTTCAAATCCTTCCATGATCTTGTCCCTGCTTTCCCTGTAACCTCCTCCAGTTCTGCAGGCCTCTCTGGTATCCGGGTTCCTCTAATTCTGACCTCTTGCTTAGCCCAGTGTTTAATTGCTCCACAATTGGCAGCTATGCTTTCAGCTGCCTATGCTCTCAGCTCTGGAATTTCCCCCCTAAACTTTTCCGCCTCTATCTCTTCATTCAAGACACTGTTTAAAGCCTATCGCTTTGACTAAGCTTTGTCATCTATCCTAATAGCTTACATAGCTGAGAGTAAAATTTTATTTCATAATGCTCCTGTGAAGCACTTTGGGACATTTTACTACATTAAAGGCTAAATAAATGCAAGTTGTTGTTTAGTGACTGTTAAGCTGCCCTGGAATTTAATGGTTTATGAATTCTATCCCAATCCCTATTGAGGTTTTACTTTCTTTGTGTCTGTAGATTAAATTTCCCACTGTATTTCTATTCATATTCTTTGTTCATTTCCTTTCATAACCCTTATGCTTTCCTAATTATTTATTTAACTTAATTACTTTGTATCCTTTGTTTTTTTTTTGGTTTGCCCATTCCAGCACCTTATCAATATCCCCTTAACAGCTTCATTGGGCCTCAAAATTATTTACTGTACCACCGATTTTAGACAGCAAATAGTCTTCATAATAAAGACACCGAATCCTCTTTTCCAAAGTCCAATTCATTACGTTCACAGTAAACAGCAATCCCAAACAGAGCTCCTATGGGAAACTGCAACCCATGTTCACCAAAGAACCCGCTTTTAATTCCTACTTTGTTTCCTCATTTCTAACCAGCATTTAAATTCAATTTGGTACTATTGTCAAGCTCCATACCTCTTACTCGTCTCCAATGGCGGTCTCCTGTGCGAAAAAACTGATTCCAACATTTGTGGACTAGTTAAAATGTAGTATTTTTGCCGCTACGAAATAGCCTACTCTTCTTTAAGGATTTAGTAGTGCCAATCCTCTCAAAACATTTTTGTTCTCCTAAAGCTGTTCATCAGCAACTGAAGAAGCAGATTACACAAATATTGTACACTTGCTTTACAGTGCAGTGCAACTTTGAATATAGCCATATGTTAAAAGCAGGAGTTCAACATCAGTCCCAGAGGACTATCATTATCAAAGCACATTGAAAAGCATATTCATAGAATAGACATGACTTACACCATGCTAACAATCACAGACAGCCTCATAACTCTATAATATAGGTCCATATCTTACGTTCTTTCAGCTCACAAGCTCACCTTCACTTGCAGTTACTCGAACACAAGAAGCTTTACTGAATAACATTAAAATTAAAATTTCTTTATCAAGTGAGTACGAGAAAAAAAAAGTGATGGAAGAACAATTAAATTTAGCGCATAGATATTCAAACATAACTTCCCAGACACTATGGGGAATCACTGGGTGCCCAAGATAATCAGATTTCTGAAGTTTTCTGTATTTAATGTCTTAATGGAGGTTATTTCTGTTGTATGCCAACTCTTTTTGCAATCACAGCACTGTCTTGCCTTCTTTTAGAAGTCAAGGCAGAAAGGAGAGCATTAATATTTGCAAGCAGCGCCCACACCAAAAAAGCAAAAGATACCTCTACAGGAAATGAGTAATAAAAATAATGGGAGAGCAAAATTTAGCAGCAAGTGCATGCTGATTATGCCATTTAACTTGGCTGAGAGATCATACGGTTACTTTTCAACAGTGCTCAAAATTAAAGACAGATGAATTTATAAATTCTTAAGGGTAGTGCCCTAGGCCGAACCATCTTCGGCTGTTTCATCAATGACCTTCCTTCCATCATAAGGTCAGAAGTGGCGATCTTCACTGACGACTGCACAATTTTCAGCACCATTCGTGACTCTTCAGATACTGAAGCAATCCATGTCCAAATGCAGCAAGACCTGGGCAAAATCCAGGCTTGGGATGACAAGTGGCAAGTAACATTCATGCCACACAAGTGCCAGGCAATGACCATCTCCAACAAGAAAGAATCTAACCACCCCCCTTGACATTCAATGGCATTACCAATTGCTCAATCCACCACTATCAACATCCTGGGGGTTACCATTGACCAGAAACTGAACTGGACTAGCCATATAAATACAGTGACTACAAGAGCAGGTCAAAGGCTAGGAATCCCGTGGCAAGTAAATTACCTCATGACTCCTCAAAGTTTGTCCACCATCCACAAAGTACAAGTCAGGAGTGTGATGGAATAATCTGCACTTGCTGGATGAGTGCAGCTCCAACAACACTCGAGAAGCTCGACACCATCCAGGACAAAGCAGCCCGCTTGATTGGCACCCCATCCACAAACATTCACTCCCTCCATCACCAACAAACGAACAGTGGCAGCAGTGTACACCATCTACAAGATGCACTGCCGAAACTCACCAAGGCTCCTTAAGCAGCACCTTCCAAACCCATGACTGTTAACATCTAGGAAGATAAGGGCAACAGACACATGGGAACAACACCATCTGGAAGTTCCCCTCCAAGCCACTCACCACCCTGACTTGGAAATATATCACTGTTCCTTCACTATCACTGGGTCAAAATCCTGGAACTCCCTCTCTAACAGCACTGTGGGTGTACCTACACCTCAAGGACTGCAGTGGTTCAAGAAGGCAGCTCACCGCCACCTTCTGAAGGGTACTTTGGGATGGGCAATAAATGCTGGCTGGCCAGCCAGCCAGCGATGCCCACATCCTGTAAATGAATAAAAAAGCCAAATGTTATAACACAGGGCCAAAAAAATTAAAAGCTGGAACAAATTTCTTTACAACTTTCATCTATATAGCATCTTTACCCGAGTAAAATGCCCCAAAGTGCTTCATTAGTGTTAAACAAAATTTCACATCAAGCCACGTAAGGAGATATTTGGATAGGTGACCAAAAGCATGATCAAAGAAAGAAACAGTTAGCTTTAAAGAGTGTCTTAAAAGGGGGCGAGAATGAGGGAGAAAGTCAAAGACACTTAGCAAGGGAACACCGGAGCTTCAAGCCTAGGCAGCAAAATGCACAGCCACCAATGATGGAATCATGAAAATCAGGGATACCCAAGGGGCCAGAAGTGAAGAAGCACACAGACCACAGGGCTGAAAGGTGCTGTAGCGAGCGGGTGGGGGGGCAGGGGGCACATGGAAGGCAAAACAGGATGAGAATTTTAAAACCATGCTGTTGCTGGGTTATTTACACATCTGGTGGCAACCATAAAAGTTATGTACATGATCATGAGTCAAGAGACATTTGGGCAAACTAATCTATTACCTAGAAGGAAAACTCCAATGCAATTACTATTTTGTATCTTGATGACCAAATTGAACTTTTAGAACAAAAAAAATTGGCATTAACCAAAATGGTCACAAAAGTGAAATACACCATAAACCAATATTTTGTATAGTTATAAATTGCTCTGGGGTTAAGTTTAATCAGCAAGTATGGCCCGGTGTTTTCTGGTGCAGAGCATGTTGTGGTATATTCTGTTAGTTAGATGTTTCTCTCACTTTTTAACTCTTTGGGCTGCAAACTCCTGGAAGGACAAGCTGAAAACAGCCTTAAAGGGCAATGAGACATCTGGCTCCTAGGTGATAAGACCAGTAACCAATGAAGTTTAAGGATGAGAAAAAAAACAGACGTACAACAGAGAAGATAACAGTGTGAATTACAGTCAAATTAGATACAGAAAGAGAAATAGTGGGAAAGCAAGATGGGATTAAGAGTGAGAGACAAAAATAAAAGAAAAAATTAAAACTTGAAATTTTAAAAATCTCTCAAGGGTAATTTACCACCTGCAGGAGTGGGGCTCCAAAGTTGCAACTGTTCCTTTTCTGGGCCAGTGAGTGGCATTGCAGAAACATAAATATTATTAAAAGGGTCCTTATGCAGTTAACTACCAGTCTTAATTTCCTACAGTGAGTTTAATTATTATTTATTGTGCAAATTCAGCAATTTTTGAAACTCAGGGAGAAACCACTTTCGTGAGGTTAACAGTGGAGCACGGCAAATCATCAACAATTTGTGACAATTCACAGCGCATGGGGTACATCCCCCCCACTATAAATTGCTGGATGAGATTCAATGTAGTAAAAAATGACACATTTTGGTAGGAAAAATGAAGAGAGACAATGCAAGTCAAATGGTACAATTTTAAAAAGGAGAGTGAGAAGAGTGAGATCCAACGGATGTTTGTGCACAAATCTTTAAAAGGTGACAGGACAAGTTAACCAAGCAGTTAATAAAGTACCGGAGATCCTGGTCTTTATAAATAGAAGCACAGAGCACAAAAGCCAGGAAATTATGCTAAATTGATATAAAACACATTTATCACCAGTTGGAGTAGAGTGTCCAGTTCTGGAAAGGATTTTATTATTATTTCACAGGATATGGGTGTTGCTGGCTAGGCCAGCATTTGCTGCCCATCCCGAATTGTCCTTGAGAAGTTGGTGTAGTCCATGTGGTGTAGGTACATCCACAATGCTGTTAAGGAGGGAATGTCAGGATTTTGATCCAGTGAATGGCAATATGCTTCCAAGTTAGGACGGTGTGTGGCTTGGAGCGGTACTTATATGTGGTGGCATCCCCTTGCATCTGTTACCCTTGTCCTTCTAGGCGGTAAAGGTCGTGGGTTTGGAAAGTAATGTCTAAGGAGCCTTGGTGAGTTGCTGCAATGCATCCTGTGGATAACTTATTGGGCAAAATCTTCCGGACTTGGTCCTTACCGGAACAGAGGGATCATTTGCAAGTTGGGAACCTGAACGTTTAAAGATCAGGCTTTGCCGAGGCTCTCTTACTGAGCTATAGCATTAACATCCCACCTCCAGATTTTCTAATCAGGGAATGCAGACAGGATGGGACGTCTGTCTATTCTGTCAAAGGAATAATTTCTCATTAAAAGGACCATGGCATGCATTAAAAGGGTTCACATGCACTTCAATTTTTGAGAATGCATGCAATCACAAGACACACTGGAAGGCTGCTCCCCAGATCTCTCACTCTTATCTGGAGATCCTGCTGTCTTGTCTAAGGGGCTGCAGCGAGGTGAGCTCTTCCAAAGTTGGGAGAAAGGGCAACCTTTTCATCCATGCAGGAAGTGACCAAGAAAATTAACAGCAAATTTGTGGTGCCTCCAGCCTTGAAACAGTGCATCATGAGGATCCATTACTTCAGAAGGGTGTGACAGGCAAGTGGATATTCAGATATTATGTCCCACATTCTGACTTTGTCAGCATTCTCCTGCACAGCACTCCTTAGGACAACACATTTGTTCCTCTCTCTGCAGACACCTCACATCCCCATCTGAGTAACTAACACTCACATTCATGTCCTCTCACACCCCAGTCACAGTTCAGCTGAGAAGGAAGCTGCTGTTCCTCCTGTTTCTTATCAGAAGTGCAAGGTGGAGCTGCATAAGCTTCTTGTGGAGCAGGCTTGAGGGGCCAAACAGACTACTGCTGCTCCTATTTTTTGTGCTACCATGTCTTGATGAAGGCTGGCAACAGAGATGTGCAGCTGAGGGTGAGTGAAGTGCTGGACAGGTGAGAAGAAAATGGTAATCACCTGCCAATCAATGATAGCACTCAGAGAAAAAGTAACAAACAGCAGCCTCTCACTGCACCTCTTCAGTTTCACAGATCTAAACCTTCCCAGCTGGTCAGTGTCACTGAAAAAGCTCTGCCCGCTGTAAACTTACCTGCCAGCAACTCGTCAGGGTCACTGAGGCCAGGAAAGGTGTCCTGGCTGGGAAATCCAGATTGGAGGGTTGAAACAGTCCAATTGGCTTAAGTATCTTAATACTTACCCGACAGATCTCCTTCAATTCCACCCTGGTGAAGCTCAGAAGAGGGTGGGTTGATACAGGGATCCCAACCTGACTTCGCTTTTAAGGGAAGTAACTTCCTGCATACATGCAAATCTGCCTCCCCTTGCCTGGAAACCACACCCTCCCCCCCACTTCTTGGTTTAACCCCTATGTGTCTCAGTATGGATTCTTCAAGCTGATTCGTTAGGGGGTCACATCATTGCTTGACTTGTTCACAAAGGTCCCAAATCCCCTTTAGAGGATGCCATGCTGTTTATTCAATTGTCCAGTTAAGTTAGTTACATATTAAAACTGCAACAAATTGAAAATAACGTTCTCTTAAAAGCCCAAAGTCTCTGTTCCATGGCCGCCATTACGGCCTCTGAGTTTATGACCCACAGTTTGGAAACCCCTGGTATAAGTTAATAATTCTCAGTGCTGAGCAGTGCCAGGGTTACTTTTATGTCCCACTGAATTGGAACTGAAGGATCCCAAATTTAGGACCCCTTGTAATTCAAATTTGATCCCAGAGACAGAATGCAAAATACTGCGGATGCTGGAAATAACGTCACACACTTAAAACGACTATAGTCGACATAATACTCTAGATGCAAAACTCTAGATGAAAACACTAAGATAAAAGCAGTATACTGCGGATGCTGGAAATTTGACAAAAACAAAAAATGCTGGAAAAGCTCAGCAGGCCTGACAGCATCTGTGGAGAGAAAGACAGAGTTAACGTTTTGAGTCCATGTGGCTCTGAAGAAGTCATACAGACTTGAAACGTCAACTCGTTCTCTCCACGGATGCTGCTAGACCTGCTGAGTTTTTCCTAGATGAAAACAGTTTAAATTTACCACTGTAACTTAATAGTTAATTTTTTTTTTTTGAGTACAAATACATAATTTACCACAGGCATTGAGGGGCTCTGAGAGCAGAAGGGACAGGAAAGGTAAAAAGACAGAAAAAGTACAGGTAACTTCATTGAAAAGGAGATCTTTCTATTACTGTTCTGGAAGGGTAAATAAATTGAGGATGATGAGTGCCAACTAGTATGCCACAAAGCAACAGTGAAACTATCAGTAGATTATAAAACGTTATATGTCAGAATAGTATGCATTACCAATCAAAAAGTATAGAGATTCTGAAATTTTTTGAAGTCCAGTGTACTCAAGATTCTTGTATTCCTCTCCTCTTCGGGTGCTTGAAACCTTTCAGTGAGAAATTACTCCTACTACATCAGAAATCATGATCAATGTTAACTTGATCAACTTTTGACGTGGATTAAATGCTAATGTATATACCATCACCAACTTTCACCTCAATAATTCAATCAGGAGATAATAGGTTGAAGTGCAATCATGTTTTCAAAAGACTTAAATACTCCCTCAAAACAAGTTTGCATCCCAAGAGTGTAATCCCGCCGACAAGCTCAAAAGCAACCCACTGAATTCAAAGCAGTCAGCATTAACTGTTCTAAATTTCCTCAGCATACACTACACGTTGACATTCTTGATCCTTACTACATTCCACATTTAATATTTTGTGTGCTCTTCAAAGAAAAATACACAACATATTTCAAATTAAAACAAGGTGAACAGTATCGGTGCTTTTTGTCCAACAAAACCAGAATCTGTAACTACATTTGAAGTAAATCTTGCAATGGAATAAACTGCATTGTGATCCGTACAGCGCTCTTCAGTTATCCAAGTCAAAGACTACCAAATAAAATCACAATATGGTCTATGTTAAGATTACCAGATTTATGTATTTTTGGTCCAACACATATCTTATGATCTTAATTCCTTGCCTCAAATTACTTCTCTAATTACTACCAATATATATCCAGTATCATTCTTTTTCTTCCAACCTCAGTTTGAATTTAGAAGAACATAAAGCCTCCAATTATGTAACTAGTGTCTAGGTGTGTCTATTTAGTGAAATATATTTATAAAAACTCAAGCTGTGCTGATAATAATAGAGACATATTTTGTGAAAATTAATAAAGCTACCAATTTTAGGTGAGAAACAAAATATAGATTTGTTGCACAAATGAGGGTATGTCTCATTAAAGAACAAAACACGCAGTCATGGTCATAAAATAGCAACAAAATTCTGCTCATTCTTTTGGATGACTTTAAATGACCTCCTCAAAGGCAGGTACACGTATAAGATGAACCTACTACACAGTAAGTTCAAACCCAGGTTGGGACTTCCAGCAATGATAATAGCAAACTGTCCTGCATCTGTTTGAATGGATTAGCATTGCTTGGATCAATGAATCTATAACTAATAGAATTTCTACTTTACCTCAGAACTATTCAAAAATAAAAAGCAGAATACTGCAGATGCTGGAAATCAGAAATACAAAAAGGATCTGTAGAGAAAGGGAAAAAGTTAGCATTTCAAGTCTTATGACTCACCAGAACTGAAAGATTCTGCAGATGAACAGCGTAAAAGGAAACTGCAATGGGAAAAATGACCACAAACACAAGATAAGGTGGCAAACAGGAGAACAATAAATTAACAGCAGTGATAATAGCATGACAAAAGGGAAAAGTTAAAACGAAATGCAGAGTGTGTCAGTAATTAAAGTTGAATAGCAAAGGAAAATGGAAGCATGGAAAAACTAGCCAAGTTAACTGAGGGGAGGGGAAAATCCATACAGGAAGCTAAAAGGACAGGTTAAGAACATTTGCCCAAAGAAGGGTTTTTGTACACAAATACATGTAGTGTAAGAAATAAAATCAGTATGAAGCACAAATTCAGTTTAAGGGGTATAACTTAGTAGACATTATAGACAGCTGGTTACAAGTTGGGCATGATGGGAGCAATCTTTAGAAAGTTACATCTGATCAATTGAAGTGTAGTTGATTTAGTGATAAAAGGCACATTTGAAGTATATAAAGATCCACAAGAAAAGACACTAGATGTCATTTAAAAGGTGGTGAGACACAGATTCAATCCTCTGCTGAGTTTCCAAAACTCTACCATCTGCTGTCAGAGACCTACATGCAAGTTGGTCTTTTGTCCACAAGCAGGTAGATGAGTTCAGCAACATTAAAAAAGGCATTTGGAGGGGCAGAGGCAGACAATGTTTCCTCTAAGCTTTGCAGCTGTACTGCCATGCAATAATTGGGAATATGCTGCGCAGAGAACAAGCACAAGCAATGTTCCCTTTAAACGCATGGTCGCATGTCAATATTAAAGGGACTTCATTCATTCATGGGATGTGGGCTTTGCTGGTTGGGCCAGCAATTATTTCCCATCCCTAGTTGCCCATGAGAAGGTAGTGGTGGTGGGCTGCCTTCTTGAACCGCTGCAGTTCATGTGGTGTAGGTACACCCACAGTGCTATTAGGGAGTTCCAGGATTTTCACCCAGCAACAGTGAAGGAACGGCGATATATTTCCAAGTCAGGGCGGTGAGTGACTTGGAGAGGGAACTTCCAGGTGGTGGTGTTCCAATCTATTTTCTGCCCTTGTCCTTCTAGGAGGTGGCGGTTGAGAGTTTGGAAGGTGCTGTTTAAGGAGTCTTGGTGAATTCCTGCAGTGCATCTTGTAGACGGTACACACTGCTGCTACTGTGTGTCGGTGGTGGAGGGAGCGAGTGTTTGTGGATATGGTGCCAAGTGGGCTACTTTGTTCTGGATGGTGTCAAGCTGAGTGTTGTGGGAGCTGCACTCATCCAAGCATGTGGGGAGTGTTCCATCACACCCCTGACTTGTGCCTTGTAAATGGTGGACAGGCTTTAGGGAGTCAGGTGGTGAGTTCCTTGCTGCAAGATTCCTTGCCTCCTAGCCTCCCTGCTCTTGTAGCCACAGTATTTATATGGCTAGTCCAGTTCAGTTTCTGGTCAATGGTAACCCCCAGGATGTTGATAGTGGGGGATTCAGTGATGGTAATGCCATTGAAGTCAAGGGGCAATAGTTAGATTCTCTCTTGTTGGAGATGGTCAATGCCTGGCACTTGTGGCACAAACATTACTTGCCACTTGTCAGCCCCAGCCTGGATATTCACCAGGTCTTGCTGCATTTGGACATGGACTGCTTCAGTACCTGAGGGGTCACAAATGGTGAACATTGTGCAATCATCAGCGAACATCCCCCACTTCTTAACCTCACGATGAAAGGAAGGTCACTGATGAAGCAGCTGAAGATGCTTGGGCCGAGGACACTACCCTGAGAAACTCCTGCAATGATGTCCTGGAGCTGAGATGACTGACCTCCAACAACCACAACCATCTTCCTTTGCACTAGGCACGACTCCAACCAGTGGAGAGTTTTCCCCGATTCCCATTAACTCCAGTTTTGCTAGGGCTCCTTGATGCCACACTCGGTCAAATGCGACTTTGACGTCAAGCACAGTCACTCTCACCACACCTCAGAAGTTCAGCTCTTTTGTCCATGTTTGAACCAAGGCTGTAATGAGGTCAGGAGCTGAGTGGCCGTGGCGGAACCCAAACTGAGCATCAGTGAGCAGGTTATTGCTAAGCAAGTGCCGCTTGATAGCACTGTTAACCCCTTCCATTAATTTACTGATGATCGAGAGTAGACTGATGGGGTTGTAATTGGCCGGGTTGGATTTGTTCTACTTTGTGCACACAGGACATACCTGGGCAATTTTCCACATAGCAGGGTATAAGCCAGTGTTGTAGCTGTACTGGAACAGATTGGCTAGGGGCACAAGTTCTGGAGCACAAGTCTTCAGTACTATTGCTGGAATATTGTCAGGGCTCAATGCCTTTGCACTATCCAGTGCTTCAGCCGTTTCGTGACATCGTGTGGAGTGAACTGAATTGGCTGAAGACTGGCATCCGTGATGCTGGGGACCTCCGGAGGAGTCCAAGATGGATCATCCACTTGGCACTTCTGTGACTGAAGACTGTAGGAAATCAGCCTTATATTTTGCATTGGTGTGCTGAGCTCCCCCATCATTGAGGATGGGGATATTTCTGGAGCCTCCTCCTGTAGCGAGTTGTTTAAATTGTCCATCACCATTATTGGCTGGATGTGGCAGGAGTGTAGAGCTTAGCTCTGATCCTTTTTTCGTGGGATCACTTAGCTCTGTCTATCACTTGCTGCTTATGCTGTTTGGCATGCAAGTAGTCCTGTGTTAGAGTTTCACCAAGTTGACATCTCATTTTTAGGTATGCCTGGTGCTGTTCCTAGCATGCCCTCCTGCATCTTCATTGAACCAGTGTTGATCTCCTGGCTTGATGGTAATGGTAGAGTGGGGGATATGCCAGGCCATGAGGTTACAGATTGTGTTTGAGTACAATTCTGCTGCCGACGGCCCGAAAAGCCTCATGGATGCCCAGTCTTGAGTTGTTAGATCTGTTCAAAATCTATGCCATTTAGCACTGGTGGTAGTGCCACACAACACGATGGAGAGTATCCTCAATGTGAAGGTGGGACTTCATCTCCACAATGACTTTGCGGTGGTTACTCCTACCCATACTGTCATGTGGACAGATGCATCTGCGGCAGGCAGGTTGGTAAAGATGAGGTCAAGTATGTTTTTCCCTCTTGTCGAATCCCTCACCACCTGCCACAAATCCAGTCTAGCAGCTATGTCCTTTAGAACTTGGCCAGCTCAGTCAGTAATGATGCTACTGAGCCACTCTTGGTGATCGACATTGCAGTCCCCCACCCAGAGTACATTCTGCACACTTGCCACCCTCAGTGCTTCCCCCATTTGGTGTACGACATGGAGGAGCACTGATTCTTCAGCTAAGGGAGGGTGGTACATGGTAATCAAGTAGGAGGTTTCCTTGCCCATGTTTGACCTGATGCCATGAGACTTCATGGGGTCCAGAGTCGATGTCAAAGACTCCCAGGGCAACTCTCTCCCAACTGTATACCAGTGTGCCTCCACCTTTCCTGGGTCTGTCCTGCCAGTTGGACATACCCAGAGATGGTAGGTCTGTCTGGGACATTATCAGTATGGTATGATTCCGCGAGGATGACTATCAGGCTGTTGCTTGACTAGTCTGAGAGACAGCTCTCAATTTTGGCACTAGCCCCCAGATGTTAGTAAGGAGGACTTTGTCAGATTGATAGGGCTGACTTTGCCGTTGTCATTTCTGGTACCTAGGTCATTGCCCGGTGATTCGTCCGGTTTCATTCCTTTTTTGAGACCCTGTAGCAATTTGATACAACTGAGTGGCTTGCTAGGCCATTTCAAAGGGCATTTAAGAGTCAACCACATTGCTGTGGCTCTGGAGTCACATGTAAACCAGATCAGGTAAGGATGGCAGATTTCCTTCCCTATAGGACATTGGTTTTTACAACAATCAACAATTGGTTTATGGTCATCACGAGATTTCCAATTCCAGATTTTTATTAAATTCAAATTCCACCATCTGCCGTGGTGGGATTCGAACCCAGGTCCCCAGAGCATTACCCTGGGTCTCTGGATTACTACTTCAGCAACAATACCACGTCGCCTCCCCTGCCCAGTGTAACAAGCCAGCCATGTACGGAAAACAGAAATTAGAGGTAACACTGGGCAGGTGCACCCTTTTCTTAAAGGAAAGTATAAACAATAATTCATTTTAAGATGTGGCAGGATTGCTTAGCGTAGCTAGTGCTACCCAAACAAGGTGTTGTTTTTGAGCAACCTCTTTCTCTTGCACTTTTTTCTCCCCTGCCGCATTTACCAAATGTTCCAGCTAGGTCAAATTTCAGTTTCTCAATCTGCATTTTTGCACAGCCTATTTCCTAATGCATCATACATTGATTTAAGTTGGAAACCAGCAGGGCACATTTGATCACATATTTCCTTCATTACAAGTCTCTATGTACCTGGTGGTAATCCTGCTTTTGACCACATTTATCCTGTGCTCAAGAGAATTCAATTCTCTTTACTTGCTGCAGATTCCAATGAACCATGAAACAATTTTCCAAGTCACACTGTGTAGAAAGTAAACAATGGGCCCTTTCTTATGCCGTCATTGGAGAAAAAAGGCAGATCAAAACCGTAAACAGAATACTCCAGTATTAATTTATAAATTAGTAGCCAAACAAAGGCTCCCAGTAAACTACATTTTTTAAAACCCTCAATGCTACATGAACGTTTAAATATGCCAGTCTCATAATATAGCTACTAATTTTTGATGTACACCATAGTATTTTAAAAATGCATCATCCCATTCATATTTACCCAGTTGCCTCGTTGGGAAATGCATACATGCAACACAGAGGAACATGCAATGATAAAGCAGATCAGTTCCAACAGCATTTAAAAGTTAGAGATATTTTTTAAACCAAATCAACAATGGTTGAAGTTTGTCTAAAAAGATCCAAGACGGTGGATATCAGTCAACTTGCATCTAAACCCCAGATTTAGAATGTTATTGATTGAGATGTATCTGGTTGGAGTAAATTTAAAATTTACAATTGTGGTTTAAAAAAGCACTTGTAATTGAACAGCGTAATAGCTGAAATACTAGATATTATAAGTCAGCCTTAACTAGAAAAGAATTTTAAAACCACATTCTCACAGTGATGTTCCAGAAAGAACATTAATTCTATTAAACCCCAGATGTATTTTGGAGCCACTTCCATTGGAATTTCAATTTTCAATTCCAATTCTGCAATTTCATCCCAGTTATGTGGCAGGACAAATTTGCAGTCTTGGCAATACCAGCACAACTGCCTTGTGCGAGATTTATAAATCAAACTTTGCATGCAAAATAGCAGCATTGGAAATTCTATTTTTGCTGCAACCCCTGATATATCATCAATTCGTTGTTCTCTTGGGACCTGCACGTAATTGTGTGAAGCACATCCATAAGCTGCTTTCATGATGTTATATGTTTCAGATGTCATGAAATCTAATCTCCAAAAATGGCACTTCCACTCACAATTAAGTGGGTTTTCAATCATGAAGCAGCCAATATCTTGGCCAGTTTCAATAAAGCAAAGAGATACAAGAGAGCATCACATATAGGCCACACTGCTAGGACCAGAGATCCAACAAAATGTGAAAACTCATTTAAGTCATGATTTCAAATGGGGACAGTATTGGGTGACAACTATTTACTTTTGAAGGCATTGATGGTGGCAAAAACAGGTGATGCATCACCTGCTTCTAAAAAGGCACATGCACTGTAATTTTATTTAATTTGCATTTGTGCTGCTACATTATAAGAAAGTATGTTCGCCAAGAACAAAAGCAAATCTGCATACAAATCACTCTTCCTTGATTAATGTATACATTACATTTTTATAACAGCTTGAAATGCAAATTATAGTAAGCTTTTCATTTCATTTTTATGAATGTACATGAAAGACACAAAGTTGGCAAACTGCAAAACAGTTAGTTTGAGTTTCAACAAGAAATGTTTTACATATACCTTGGCTAAAAGAAAATTTTTAAAAAGGAGTTCACCAACAGGTAGCTGTGATTCATTAATAACAGCAGATAAGTCATTCCTTCATGAAATGTAGGCATTGCTGACAAGCCAGCATTTACTGCTCATCTCTAATTGCCCTCAAGAAGGTGGTGGTGAGCCACCTACTTAAACCGCTGCAATTTTTGTGGTGAAGGTACTCCCACAGAACTGTTAGGTAGGGAGTTCCAGGACTTTGACTCAGTGACAATGAAAGAATGGTCATATATTTCCAAGTCAGGGTGGTGATGAATTTGGAGAAGAACTTAGTGAAGTTCCCACGTGACTGCTGCTGTTGCCCTTCCAGGTGGTGGAGGTCATGGGTTTGGAAGGTGCTGTCAAAGAAGTTCTGGCAGTTTGATACAGTACATCTTGTAGATGGCACGCAATGCGTACACAGGGGGATGGATCGTGACTGGCTGGCAGTGGCCCCCAATGGTGGCTAGAAATACAGGGAAACCCTGCCTCAGCTGTTTGGGGAAGCCCCAGCTGCATTTTAGGCCCATCTTGCAGCTAATGAGCTGCTGTCCAACCTCCAAGAGCTGTTAGCCAATTGGAGGGCCTGCAGCACCATCAGCAGTTGTGGCCACTTCTGGGACTGCACCCAGCTAAGAGAGTCATCGATGGCTGCCAGCCTCGCATCAAGCAGAGTGGGTAGGGGGTCACTCCGGCCAATCAGGTAGGCAACCGTGTGGGAGGGGAGTAGTTGGTGAAGGCTGGGGGTGTGCCAGAGAGCAGTCACTGCCACTGGAGACAGCAGGCTAGTGCCCTGCAGGGAGGCCAAAGTTCACCAGGCAGCCTCCTCACACAGCAGAGACCCCCAGCCACTGGTAAAATGCCAGCAGTGGTGGGAAGAGGCCCTTAACTGGCACTTAAGTGGCACAATTGCACTCTGGGCAAGAGGTCCATCCTCCACCTTCCCTGCTGTTGGCAGAAAGTCATGACGGTAGGAAGGCAAAGGGAACTCCAGCACCCTCCCAACCAACTGCTCTCCCTCCCAATTTTTCAGTCCCTCCGCCTCCTATCCCACTGCTACAGACTCCATAAAATTCAGCTCAGTGTGCCAATGGTGGTGGGAGTCAAGCTTCTCGAACAATGTTAGAGCTGCAATCATCAAGCGAACTGTAATCCATCATACTCATTTGGTGTCTTGTAGGTGGTGGAGAGGATGTGTGATGTCAGCAGGTGAGTTGCTCGTTGTAGAATTCTCAGTCTCTGACCTCTTTTAGCTACAGTGTGATGTGGCTGGTCCAAAAGCTTTTCTGGCCAATTATGAGCCCCAGGATGTTGATGGTGAGGGATTTGATTATGGTAATGCCACTGAATGTCAACAGGAACTGGTTAGGCTCTCTTATTGGAGATAAGTCATTGGCAGGCACATTGTAACACAAATGTTATTTGCGAATTACCAGCCCAAGCCTGAATGTTGCGCACAGATCTTGCTGCATGCGGGCACAAACTGTTTCATGATCGGAGGAGCCCCAAATAGTACTGAACGCTATAGAATGCAAAAACACCACTTCTGTCCATATGATGGCGGGGAGGTCATTGATGAAGCAGCTGAAGATGGTTAAAAGCAGAATGCTGCAGATTCTGGAAATCTGAAATGACAACTGAAAATGCTGGAAACACTCAGCTAGTCAGGCAGCATCTATGGAGACAAAACAGAGTTAACATTTCAGGTCAAGATTGGACCTAGGACACTACCCTGGGCAACTTCTAAGGCAATGTTTCGTTTCCAACAACCACAATTACCTTCCTTTGTTTTAGGTGTGACTCCAGCCAGTGGACATTTCTTTCTCCCTCTCTCCATCCCCCACCTCCCCATCAAATTCAATTTTACTGGGGATCCTGGAAGCCACACTTGGCCAAAAGTTGACTTGACATCAAGGACATTCACTCTCATCTCACCACTGGAATTCAGTTTCTTCGTCTGGCCTCTGTGCAACTCCAGGCCCAGTGTCCTTTGAAAAGTACCCATACAAACAAGTGTACAAACTAGATACCTTAACATTTTCTAAAAGCACAGAAGTATATACCAGAGGGGTTATGAGCTGCCTTGCATGACAAACCGTTTACATAAAAGCAAGATAAAAACTAGGTAATGCTCAGACAACACTGCAGCCAGCATGTTGTGTGGTCATTTTCTAAAAATACATCTAGAAGCAGAAAATATAAAGAATGGTAAACATAAATTTCAAAAGGAAAAGTTCTGCTTGATCAACCTTGTGGAATTATTTGAAGTAATAGAAAGAGTAGACACAGCTAATACAGTGGATGTAATATACATGGACTTTCAAAAGGTTTCCATAAGGTATCACACAGTAAATTCATGAATAAGATCAGAACATGTGGAATCAGGTGACAACTAGCAGAATTAATAGCATGTTGACTTAAATTTAGAAAGAGTAGGGGTGAAAAAATTGGTAAAAGTTGAGAGTGGAATTCCAAAAGGATCGGTGTTTGGACATTGTTGCTCACCACTTACATAAATTAATTGGACTCCGGAATCGGAAGTACAATACTCAAATTTGCAGATGACACTAAATTGGGCGTGGAGCAAATACTGAGCAAGACGGTGACAATACACAAGACATTAACAAAATTGCAGAATGGGCATCTAAATAACAAATCTCAATATAGTCAAGTCTGAGGTGGCACAGTTTTGATAGGAGAAAGGAGGCCACCTACTACTTGGAAAATAACAGTCTGAATGGGGTAGAGATGCAAAGGGTGCAGGCACTGTGAGTATTCTTTTTATTGATCGTCAGTTTATAATACTAAACCTACAATACAATCTCTCAATTTTAAGAATAAACAAGAGGTATAAATCACACTCAAATTCCAACCTCAGTCCTGCCACAAAGTATTGTTCTAAATTCTATTCCGTAAATAAGTTTATTCACTTGAAATTCTGATTAACAGGATAAATTCAAAAGAAATCAATAGACCAGAAGAAAAGCGACTAAGAAAAAGACAAAGCACATCCTCGAGATAATTTGTTGTGTAAATGACAGCCCTCAAGAACTCTGGTTATAACACAATACACTTGATGGCCTGTATTTCTCAGTCAGTAGTGAACAAATAGCACTTGCCATTCATCAAGCTTATAGCTCCACACAGAATTTTCTTGGGCTTTTCAGTGGCAACTTGCAGTCACTGGGTGCCTGAAGGACTGGGACAGGGAAAGCAACAGCACATCTCTTCAATCAGATTGTTTGTCTCAGTGAGGGTTCCTCAGAGTCTGTACCAGGAAGTGTAAATTAGAATATTCAATTCTATATGACACCAAAATAAAGAGAAAATTTAATTGAGTGAGCTGAGATACAGGGAGTAAAACATTATTGTTAGAGATTTTATCAAAATTATGACGACATTCTGAAGGAATCAGGCTCTACACCATAAAAGTTAATTTCAATGCCAGTGGTTGCTTGGCAGTACTCACCGCCCTGTTAAAAATTCATTTACACTTGAATGGACAAGCCCTAACTTTGTCATGTTTAATGGGCAAGTATAGCAACATGAGGCCTTTCATGTATTTTAATGTCAAGTCTGTTGGCGCAGTACCGGTGTAGGGTTTGTTGGACAGCAACTTCTGAATTTCCATGTTTAACTGCACATATACAGACATCAGAAGTTGCTATCCGATTTACACAATAAGTGAACACCAATAACCTCACCATTATTATTACTGCAATAGGGACCATTGTCATAAGTAACCTTGGCATTTTCTAAAAATTAGCTAAACCAAAAAAACAGAAGTACTGAATGGCTGCAAAGCAGACTACAGTAATGGATGGCTAGCAGTGTTCTTGCATGGAAGTAGTAATTCCAATTTAACTATTAGTGATAAAAATCTTACAGTTGTGAGATTTATAGAGTTATCATGCTTTAGGACTATATGTTTTGGTTTATAAAAGAGTGAGAGAGTTTAAGTATGTATCTTTAAATTTAGGGTAAATGAAAGGGGTCATGTGACAAATGCTGGAGTCTGCCTGAAAGTAAATCAGGGTTATTTAATTGTTAAAGATTAAAAGAAAGACTCAGTGTTTTATTAAAAAGGAGGTGCCAGGTATTTACACTTGAGGATAATAACAGCTGTTTCAGTCCATGATGAGCAGGCCCTAAGACTCCTAAGATCCAGAAAGGTGTTATCAACATCAAGTTGCAAAGAGCTGTGCTGGAACTGGTCCTTGTGTTTCTAAGGTGAAAGACCATTGTAATCAGAAATAGCTGATTAACATTTCTACTTGGATAAAAACATAACGTGTTTCCCGTTCCCATGGAGAATGGGATTGAGGAAATAATTTTGAGATCAGGTTACAGGCTTCCCTATAGACCCAGGTATATTAAAGAAGGCCACCACGGCTCCTCTCGGTACCTTTTGTTTATTTACTTTATCTATTCCAACTCCATTTGCACCATTATCCCATTTCATCAGTCCTGTGTTCCACCTTATCATAGACCTTCCCTTTTGCTCTTTCTTCTGCTCCCTCTGTACAAGCTTAAAGCCTGCTAAATCTGTAATATTTTCCAAGTTCTGGCCAAAGATCATCAATCTGAAAAGTTGGGTGGAATTTCACTGAACATGCCAGAACGAACATGATGGTAGAGAGTGGTAGAATTGGGCAGGGCTACCCACAGATTCCCAGAGTTGGAAAAACTGTCCCCAATTAAACTGGGGGCAGGAAGGATGCAGGAATCTCCCCCACCAGCGGCAAAATGTCCATTAGGCTCATTAGTGAGCTGACATCAATTATCCCTGAGCCTACCGCAATTTAGTGGGGGCTCAGAGGATTAAATGGAAGTCACATGGCTCTCTACCACCTACCAAAGGTTACTCAGCAAACGTTGTCAGGTATGCCAGCAACCTCCCAGGAAGGGGGGGCTCCTGATTAATAGATCAATATTAATATAATCTTAATCAATAATATATTCTTTATCAATATTACTGTTACCTTTTCATAAATGGCACAGCAAAAAATGAATTCATATTTAGATGGTATAAGAGAAAATATTACATACCATCTGATGAAGTTGCAACTTCAGACACGTTTTTCTGTCCTCCAAACAAAAGAAGTGTAGATAAAAAAAAATGAAATGAGGACCCCAAAAGTAGAAGCTCAACTTACAATTGTACAATGAATGTAACTAGTGCCTTAAAACAATCATTGGCTGCTCAAGTCCTGTAAGACAAGAGTCAAAAATTTCTGCTACCTGCAGAGAAAAGCAGGAGGAAGAAGGGCAGGTGGGGATAAGAAATGAGTCTGGGGTGCTATTAGAGGCACAATTCATTTGCTTTCATCTACCAACTATAGTAGAGGTACTATGCACCTGCTACTAACATCACACTGTCAATTTAAAATTGCCTTTACACAAATATACATTAGCTGTTGGATAAAATCAATTGCTGCAGAGTTCCACAGAACAGTTAAACTCTTAAATCTAACTACTGTCCCAGTTCCTTCTGATCATTGTAAACTGCACTGGCAGTGGGAGGCCAGTAAGCAGCACTCTGTGCATGTTTGATTGTGCACTTGGATAAAGATCTGCCTTCCAACTCCAGTGATGTGAGCACATCATGAAAATGTGCCTCCCTGCTTTTATTGCTGTGAAAATGCAGCCAATACTGTATGAACAATACATTCATTCATTCATTCATTCATTCATTGTCCTCTTTTAAAACTACCTGGTTATAAAATTTCTATTTAAGAGAATATGTGTGTCAAAGTTGATGTGACAAAATGCATCATTATATATAATACTGTGCTTTTCAAACTGTGGTTATGATCCACTGGTGAGGCGTGCAAAAGTGCCAAAAGGGTCTGTCAAAACCTTGTACACCATAGATCACTTTGTAAGGTGACCTTTGAAGGCTCAAAAAAATCCTTCCAAAAACAGGGGTTGACTTAAATACAGAGTATAAAATATAATCCGCCGCTGTTGGTGTATCTGGTCGCTATTTTGAAATGTGGGGGGGAAAATGCACCAGTAATTCAAATTAAATTACTATGACACATTTTATTCATAGAATAGAATTATTGCAGCACAGAAGGTGACCATTTGGGCCATCATTACCACGCTGGCTCTCCTAAAGAACAATTCACAAACTGCCAGTCTCCTGCCCTCTCCCCACATTCCTCTTTGGATGTTTAGAAAATTTCTAATTTAGAAGGAAGCCATTCTGCCCATAGTGTCTGCGCCAGCTGAAAAACAACCCCAACCCCCTCCCCACCTCAGCCTAATCCCATTCTCTAGCACTTGGTCCGTAGCCCTGGGGGTTAGGGACATCAGGTACAGATAGAATTAATTCATTCTACAAGGATATCTTTAACCACAAACAATAAGTTTTAAAAAGCTCTTCATCCATGTTGATGTGACATGAAGGGTACTTGGTTTGCTGCTGTCCGATGGGGAAATCGTTGGAAGCTGGTAATTTTGGCAGAGGTCTTTTAGAGGTCTCTAAGTAATCTTGGCCTTCTGCTGCAATATTAGACATTTTTGTTCCATACAGTAACTACAACAACTAACTGTTGATCTGAAATCTTTGCTGGACTTGGTTTGATTTTGTCCACAAGTGGGTATACATGCATTGCATTTCTGGTGATGATGTAGCCATTCTGACGATTTTTGAGGACCCATTCCGATACATGCTTCAAGATCATGCCTGTGGCTGGTCCCTGTTCTCATGGCGCATTTAGCCTTGGACATCATCTTCAGAGCTGATTCCTTCTTCTATTCTTGCATCAGTTTTCACTAACAATGAACAATGGGTCCTCAAAAATCATCAGAATGGTTACATCATCACCAGAAATGCAATGCGTATATACCCATTTGTGGACAAAATCAAACCAAGTCCAGCAAAGATTTCAGATCAACAGTTAGTTATTGTAGCTGCTGTATGGAACAAAAACGTCTAATATTGCAACAGAAGGCCAAGATTACTTAGAGACCTCTAAAAGACCTCTGCCAAAATTACCAGCTTCCAACGATTTCCTGCTCTAGGCACAGTTCTTTGACAAGTTAGCAAATGTTACGAATTTTAGCTTGAAGCCATCTTTGTGCTTCATTCTTTTTGCCAGAGGATCCATTTCTGTTCGTCGTTTGCTATGCACAGTCTGCTCTGTGCCTTAAACTCCCACGCATCTTCTCGGCAACACAGCTTGTATTGCCTGCTTGACACCAAGTGCCGACTTATGAAGGCAAGTAAAGCATGTATTTCAGGCGAAAAAATTGTGACCAACTCCGAGTGCCAATATAGGATTTCTTAGTTTTATACCCCAGATCGACTTATACGCTGTGACATATGGTAATCGAAGAGCAATCACATACTGACACATGCAGACTGAGCCCCAACAAAACAGCAGAGACACATTGCCATTTCAAAAACAAGGTCACAAGTCAAAACTAAATTTATATAGACACAGAAATATAGTAGATCAGAGCTACTTAATAGTAGCTCAGGCATACATGTTTATTCTCTCATTAACATTTATCTTTTGCTACAGTACAGGTGGATCCTGTGGAAAGTTAAACCCATACAACTATCAGGATGACCTAAGCACTCAAAACTATGCCAATGAAGAAACAGCAGATTCAACTGAAAGCAGACCAAAGTGAAACAGCTAGAAAATGGGGAATTGGTTTATTTGCTTATTCAGAGGATGAGAGCATTGCTAGCAAGGCCAGCATTTATTACCCCATTCCTAATTGCCTTTGAAAAGGTGATGGTGAGCTACATTCTTGAACTGCTGCAGTCTATATGGTAAAGGTACTCCAACAGTGGCTAGATAGGGAGTTTGACCACACAATGATGAAAAATGATAACATACATCCAATTCAGGATGGTGATATTAGCCAAAACAACTAAAGAGGGCTATGCCGAAGAACTGCCCTGAAGAACTCCTGCATCGATGCTTGGTCTCCAAAAAACACAACCATCTTCCTTTGACTTCAGCCAGTGCAGAGGTTTCACCTGGAAACCTTGGTGACACAGTTCATCAAATATTCTGTGCCTTTGCTACTCTGAAGTCATCTTCAACATGTAGATACATTAACTGAGGGAGGATGGTAGGTGGTAATCAAAAGGAGGTTTTCTTGCTCATGTTCAACCTGATGCCCTGAGACTTTATGGGGGTACGAAAACAATGTTGAGGACTCATAGGGCCACTCCCTCTCAACTGTATGCCACTCTGCCAGCACCTGTCCTGATAGTGGGATAGAACACACCATGGTGATGGAAGTGTCTGGCATGGAATCTAAAATATGGGCATAGCCTCAGAATCAGTCAGTAATCATTTAGGACTGAGATATGGAAGAGCATGTCATCAATCAATCAGAGGGTTGTGAATATTTGGAATTCTCAAAAGATGTGGATGGATCACTGTTGAGTAAATTCAAGGTTGAGAATTGAATTCTTTGGTCAAGAATCAAGGGATATGAGAAGCAGGTGGGAAAAACACAGTCCAGGCAGAAGATCAGCCACGATCATATTGAAAAGCGAAGCAGGTTCAAGAGGCCGTATATTCCTGCTACTACTTCTTATGTTTTAATGTATGATTCTGGGATTATGACTATGTTTAGTCTGTGCAACGGCTTTTCAAATGTTGCATTGACTACGATACCATGTCTGATATATTAATATACAGACATTTTCAAAAGATCAGAAGAAGCAATTGATGTCATCAGCTAGTTCTTAATGCAACATCTCCCCAAAGCTAGTTGCTACATTGAAAATACTATCACCAATCTGTGCAATGCCTCCATATTTTACTAGAATTTTTTGATAAACACATTATACTGATCTCAGCTAGGGAAACACAGCAAATACAATTACCAACTTTCTTTCTGAAAAATGTAAACTATAGATTTTTGAAAACTGCATCTTGTACTATTAGCTGAATAACATTTAACTCAATTACATTTATCAAGGGCTAAAGGAGAACAAAAACTGAAATAACCACATATCTAGTTGTGCAGAATAAGCAGTTTGAAAGTATGGTCGATATTCCAGTGATACTTTTCCAAATATTCCTCAGTATCAAAAAGTGGATTGTTATTAAAAATCGCCAGAGTCAAACAGTGAGCAAGACTTGTTTCAATCAAGAGGAAGAGCTGCACGCCTGCCATGCCAACAATGCAACAATAAGTTATTCATGGTTGAGAAGATGAGCAGCCTTAGAACTTCAGGGCATCACTTGTTTCAAACAGCTTTGAAGTTAGAAAAATAAATCCAGCTTCAAAGCACTGGGCAAGTTCTCTTCTTCTTTGCTGCCCCCAATCTAAATTCTCCTCTCGTCTCCCCATTCCTGCCCTAAAAAACACATGCTCGACCACAAACTTGCCAAAAAGCCATTTTGATTCTGAATAGTTGCAAGAGATTTAAAGCTCATCTAATGTTCGCACAGTCTTCAAGTTTAAAGACCTGGTTCCACGTACTGAAGATCACATCACTTCAAATAAAAATAAGCTTACCAGTGAACACTCAACAAATCAAATTTGTTTGGGGAAAAAAAACGTGAGATTCTGCAGCCTCTGACCCCCTCCACCAGCCACCCCTTTCCTGAAGACACTGGCTGGGTTCTGGTAACTTGACCAAGGAATGGCTCTTCATGCTGGAGTCTGGAAACATGTATTTCCAAGCAAATCAATTATAGACAGCACTGCAGTCAAAACCAACGCTGTACCTATTGACAAATACGTATGACCCCTTCCCAGCAGGATGACAGCTAGTGTGGCAATCAGTACCAGATCAATCAGAACTGTTAACAACTTGTTCATCTTGAATGAGGGAGGAGTTGCATTGGATCTAAATTAATGAGGGAGAGTTTAGATTTTAAATGTAAGAGGAGGCTGGTATTTTTAGCATACAAGAGGGCGTGGATTGTCACTAACAGGACACTCACTGTTTTGTACATGGGCAGACCGTATTTTTATTGAATGGGAAATTTGGCTCGCTGGTACATGTGGGTTTGGATTTTGTAGATGTTGATTTGATTGGGTCAGACATGGCATTTAATCATGTTTCTTGCTGACAGCATTTTGATCACATGCAGCCCACTCAATGTGGATCCAGCTCCCTGCCCCAAACAGTTAGTAATCATGGAACAGAACAATGAAGGATCTCCCCCTATTATCTCAAATATATAGATGATTTCATACTGCATATTGCTGTAAAATGGTGTCTACATAACACTTGTGCCTCCAAAAGCAGATTCCACCTGAGCAGGGTTGTCACATTATTGCATGCATAGCATGAATTATAGTAAATGAACACTAATGCACTTAGTAAAGCAAGCAACTTGTTTCCCATTTATTCCTGCCACAAATAGCCTGCTCAACTCAACTCTTTGAAAGGTTTAGAAACTGAATGGAATCCAGCATAGTTTTTAAAAGTTGTCTGAAAATAGTTCACAGTATTACTCCAAATACAAAAGAACCTCTGAAAAGCTCTCTCACTTACAACCTGCTCTGGTAGCTATATTCTACACTTTTGATGTTGGCAAGGCAAAATCCTAATAGCATCAGAGCCAGGGGTGAAGTATAAGACTACAAAATCTGTTCAAGATTCCACAACTTCCGTGTAAAGTTATAAAATGAAATGTGGCTCGCTTTTCAAAATAATGAATAATACAAGTGTTTGCAAAGGTCTCTGCAAACACTGCATTATTTTATACTTGGAGTCTGGTTACAGTTAATGCCAAAAGTGAAATTAGTTTGCAACGTAGTATCAATTAGGGTAAGGGGCAAACAAAAAAGTTACAATCAACTATACGTGATAAATCATTAAAAGCACAGTATAACATTCGAGTTTTATTGCCATATTTTAAAATACTCAAAAATCAGGTTTTCATTTGTTAAATCCAAATACGCAGAATCACTATAACGAAGTTAAAATATTGATGGGGATGGAAATTTAGCTGGAGGGGGATGGGGGACATTGTGAATAAGAGAAGAATAAAGAAAAGGATTATGATTTTACATTTACTATTTAGGATGGAATTTTGTTATTAGGATCCACCACCCCAAAACACAGGTTGACCAATGCTGATTCCATTACACCAGCAGACCCTGTATGTCCAAACAACTCCAGCCTATTTAATGAAGCAAGCGAACGGATAGGGAGAAATATCACAACTAAAGATAACTTGTCCTCATCTGGCAGTCCTGTAGGAATATTGATTAAAAATCAAGAATGAGAACCTTGCTTGACATTTCTCTATCTCTAGTTCAGAGAAACTGAAGCTCATGGTTGATGTAGCAATGGGCAAATACAGAGACCAAACTAATTCAAATTAGGGCCTAAGCTTCCCTGGCCTAATGGCTCAGAAGAATACATGATACAATTACCTACTGATTTATTGGACAGTTTTCTTCAAAGCCCTTTTGACCTCCCCAAGGAATCACATGTTAAAGTTATTTTTTTTTGTACCTTTCTCACACGCTTGAATATTTTTGTTTTAACAGGACAACTGACACAAGATGTAACTGGGTTCCAAGCCTGACAATGCAGAAGGACTCAACTAACATATAACTGAAATGTCAGGTGCACCCCATAATAAATTGTCAGCCTTGCTTCACTCTTGCCTGATTCAGAAGGTTACAGCACAACGTATATGCAAAAATATTGTTGGGGAATAGGAAGAAGAACAAAGAACCAAATGTTGAATTTACCATTCATTAGGGAGCCTTGCCATCAGGGTCCAGCCCCCCCATTACAATGCAGGTTGATACTTCAGTGTAGTACTGTTGGAGTGCTGCATTGTTAGAGATGTTGTCTTTTGATTGAGAAGCAAAACTTCTATCAGGTAAACTTAATGATCCCACAGCACTCTACAAAATGGAACAGGGAGTGAGTGCTCTTATCGAATAAGTCAATATTTATCCCTCAACCAACATCACTAAAACAGATCACCTTATTACCTCAGTGCTGTTTGAGATGAAGTTATGCATAAGTTGCTTGCTGGGTTTCCCTACATCACGAAAATGATCACACTTCAACAAAAAAAGCACTTAGCTGGCTTTGAAGCATTTTGGGACACCCTGTGATCGTGATAGGTACTATAAAAATACGGTTCTGTCTACTTGAATTCACTTTCACATTATTAGACTCCGGGGGTTGAATTTGTAAAAAGAGGCAGACAGGCCCTCAATTTGATGCTGCCAGCCTCCGTACAGGTTCCCCACCATGATAACGAGGTGTCAGCTGTAGCTCAGTTCATAGCACCCTCGCCTTTGAATCAGAGGGTTGTGGGTTCATGTCCCACTCCCGGAAACCAAGAACTGTGATTGTACTCGAAAGAGTTGCAATCTGTGACTGTTGATAACTCGAAAAAGTTTCCCCACCATGATTCCAACCCTGAATCATTTTGAGTGAGGCCGGTAGCTAATTCCATTAGTTACTGTAATCAAGGGTCTATTAAACACTGATTAGGATTTGCACATTGGCCTGGACCACGCAAGGGATCCAACCCCAGGCCCATAATAGGAGCTAGGCCACAGCTGCAGCCACTACACGTCCCGGGGAGGCGGGGAGGGGGGTTTGCCCCACTCATTGGCCCTCAGTGTTGGGAGCCCACCTGCTGTCCCTGATTGGATGGGTGAGCCTGCTCCCTTTGATTGGCTGAAACTTTCAAAAATGCGCAGGGTATGGGGGCTGGCTCCAGGTCCTGGCTCCCAACCCACAATTAAAAATTCAGGCCAATACTCCAAACCAGTTCCCCAATTTCCCCATTAAAAAATAAAT
The DNA here is from genome assembly GCF_964194155.1 of Cetorhinus maximus. Taxonomy (NCBI): domain Eukaryota; kingdom Metazoa; phylum Chordata; class Chondrichthyes; order Lamniformes; family Cetorhinidae; genus Cetorhinus; species Cetorhinus maximus. Next base: position 27,630,318 of record NC_135895.1, on the reverse strand, counting down.
CTGGTCAATTTTTAAGAACAATCAATACTACTTTTACTTTTAAGCCAAATGCTATGACCTACAATAATAGCCGAATTCACATGAGAAGGACTAAATGAACTACCCCTTACATGTACACGTAGGGCCAAAATATACTTAAATAATGCTGAGCACCATTATTTATGTGCACAAATTGCACAGCAATCAGGCAAGGGCAAACATGTGCTTAAATGTAAAACCTGAAAGCTGCTGTTTAGGGTGTGCTCCTCCAACATTAGCTTCCCAAAAAAGGTATCTCAGGGCCTGATTCACTATTCAAATGCATTGAGCACCATTCCTGTACTTGCACGGTAGATATGAACTCATCCCACCCCTGGGCTTGCCCAGTTCAGTCTGCATTCTCTTTAACAGAGTGGTAAGTCATAATTACTACTAAACCTCTCTGACACTGATAATTAATTATATGTGTGAAGTCTCATTCCTTTTACTTTCAATTATTGGAGATTATAATAAAAATGTATTTTTCAACCACACTTTTCCACTCTCTCAATCTGATCTTTCTTTCCCTCTCTTTATATAGCTTTCTATAGCTGATTTGATATTGCATTCAGTATTTGAGTTTACACTTCCTGGTTCAGACTCTATACTCTTCAATCCATCAGCTGGATTAGTTAAGGAGATGCACAGTTCTGGGATCTGTGCATAGGTCCAACATGCCCTACAAAGGGCACTGTGCTGTTCTGATCTCCCATTTACAGCAACTTGCAGTGCAAAGTCTCTGGAAATTAAACAGGCAAGGGCAAATCTAATGCTGTTCCAGCAAATTCTGGCTCAAAATGTCCACAGCACCCACAACAGACAGAAAAAGATTTCATTCAGACATCCATCACTAGCTGATTCACATTAGCACCAGCTACAATGACCCAACAACCCAAATATAGATCAGATTTATGCAGGCAAGAGTAGATTCACAATGCATAATTCAACTCATGTCCAAATCCTAATTGGTGTTTAGACACACATTAGGGAAGTGGTTTCCCTGAAACTGCAAGCTTATTGAATTGATATTCATGCTGATTCCATTAAAACGCAACCAAGTAGCATGTGAAACATTAAGAGTTTTAAAGATCATTTGAAAGGATTAAACTGGTCTCTAAAACTCAAGACAAGCAGTTTTGCAATGACCCTATAAATAAATAGTGTACTATATACACTAAGCCATACAGTCTAAGTTCTGGAGTCCTGGAGACAAGACAAGATAAATTTGAAGCCATGGAAACCTCTTACAGAAAAAAGTTTGAGAACTGTAGGTCCTTTTCTGGAAGGAGGTGTGATAGTTTAAGGTACCAATTTTTCACTAGTTACCTTCAATACCACAAATTTGATTCCCAATCTGTGGTCTGAGTAGAGTATTATAACTGGTCACAAATGGCCTGGGCTACAGCAAGTGTAGCTAGAAGTGGTCATCTATGAATGTCAGATAAGGCCACAATCAGCTTCCACCACCAAACATCCCAACCAGGCCATGGACTCATCTTATAGATTTAAGGCCTTCACATTAGAGCAGTGGCTACACTTGAAAAAAACATTCTGACTGTCATAGCGCTTCAAGATACCCAGAGTCATGAAAGGTATCATGCATATGCAAATTCTTTATTTCTCTCAGAAAAGGAGGTAAGAAGAGTGGCAGAAATGAAATGACTCCAAACAAAATAAAAATTGCTCAATGGCAAGCAGGCCATGCAGCATCTGTGGGGAGAACAGACAAGTTTAATGCTCAGTACGGACACTTAGTCAGAACTCAGATATTACAGATGAACAGCATTTAAGAAGACAAACAAGGAGTAGGGACTGGAGGCCTCCTCATAATTCAAACCTGGCAGTTAGAATTACGACTGACCTGAAAAACATTCATATGAATACTAACAACAAAAGGCATGAAACAGATGAACAGCCCTTGAACAGAAGAACGTGTGTTTTTGTTCTGTAAGGAATACCCTGTATTAAGTAGTAGATATGCTCCTGGAAACCACGACTTAAATCAAAACTACTTATATAGAAGCAAGATTTCCCATTTAAATGTATGTAATATTAGGAGATGCATTCCCAAGTCAAGATTTTCAGCCCCAATACAAATATGAAATAAACAAAATACAACACAAATAATTCTACCTTCCCAGTGATGTGACAAAGAACCAAAGAGAAAAACAAGTTTTTGTTTAAAAGCAAAAAACTGCAGATGCTGGAAATCCAAAACAAAAATAAAAATACCTGGAAAAATTCAGGTCTGGCAGCATCTGCGGAGAGGAACACAATTAACGTTTCGAGTCCGTATGACTCTTCAACAGAACTAAGTTCTAGTTTTTGTTTATCCTGATTACTCCAAAATACATTCCCAAGATATAATCAGTATATTTTTGAGAGATTGATTTCCTCCACGCTCACTCATGTTAATTTGTTTTATCCTTTAAAATGACCAGGTTGACTGTGCTATTTTCCTCTTGCTCACAGACACTTGTCCCACTAATGGACAGCTTCTCAGTATCGGCTCCTTTCTTCCTGCAGAGCCATTGATCACTCTCTGGGTGGTGGGAGTACTGGTTGGTGCAGTCTTCCTCACAGTGCTCTACCTCACTGTTATGTTCATAGCCATCGGGCGCTTCAGAAGGATCCAGGGGATCTGAGCACTGTAGTGGTGATCAGGATTGGAGCCACTAAGCTCCTGGTCAATCTCCTGGGGGAAGTGAGAATGCAAGTAGCCATGGGCTATTTCTCCGCCAGCACCGCCACTATCACGAAACATGCAGAGCCCTCGGCATGGAAGAACAACATGTTGACAGGAGGAGCATGTTCCAAGGGTTGGGGTGGGGGGGGGGGGGGAAGAAGAAGAAGAAGAAGAGAGGAAAAAGAGACCAAAACTTAAACTGACAGTTCTAGATAATAGGGAAACAGCTGTTTCAACGAGTCACCCAGCCCCAAGTAACTATGCAGACGATTACAAAAAAAAACTTTTGCACCTGGTTCCCGGGTAGGTAGCACTTATTGTTTAACAACTTAACGAAAATACCCAATACAAGATATATCTGTAATTACAACCCATCAACAAAAAAAAAAGAGAACACACATGACTTTGAAGGTGGAGGAAAGAAGAGATTAAATGGCAGAAGAACTAGTTGTGCAGGGTCAATGGGAGTGGTGATGAAGTAAGAAAAGAAACAAAGCAACAAAAAAGTGCCTACAGCAGGTGTGCTACTGTCTGAAAGTAAAAATGAATAACAAATGAAATATCCAAAAAAGAAGAAACAAAATGGAGGCAGAGATTAAAGACTGAAATTGTAGTTAGGTACAGCTTTTGTTTCTTTGTGTCTGTTCTTGTCCCATACACCCTTTGGCCCTGCACAACTAAATGTCATTTTAATCTCTCCTGTCCTCCAACCTATCAGACTTCCCTTTTTTCTTTATTTTCCACCCTCCCCCTTGCTCAAAACCTATTGCATTGCTAACTTATCCAATTCTTATCAAATGTTATCAACCTGAAACATTAACTCTGTTTCTTGCTCCACAGATCTGCCAGACCTGCTGGGTATTTTCTGCATGTTCTATATTTATTGAATATCTTTATGCTTTAGTTCTTTATTAGTTGAAACGTTAACTCTGCTTTTCTCTCGCCACAGATGCTGCCAGACCTCCTGAGTATTTCTAGCACTTAGTTTTTATTTATCTAATCTTTGTCAATTTATTTAGAAAAGGCATAACACTCATTAGCATGAGATGTTTTAGAGAGAAGTGGACTGCCAGTAACAGTCAGTCAGTCGCCAACAAGATATAATATTAGACAACTGAACTTGTTTAATTACTTTGTTCTTGTTCTTTGTGCTCATTCAAGAGTTTTTTTAAAAATGTAAAATCAGTAGCTTTAAAATTTCATTTTTGCAGCTCAGGATAGCTGAGCTGAAAACATTGTATTATATTGATGAGTCACAGAAAATGGACCAGTGTTTGCAGTCAATGCTCACCACTGACCTCAAAGAAAGCTGTCCACAAAGATTTAGTGGGCTCTGAGCAATCAATTTCACCCATCCCAATGTTAATTTCAATATGGCGCCATGTATAAGTGATCTCTGGCATCCAGAAACAGTGAAGTCATCAAAAAGATGGAACAGCCAATCAGAAGAATTCTTACCAGGAAGTTATAAAAACGATCATTCACTTTTTAATCATTTTACAAAAAGCAAAACAAGAATAGGTAGATACAAAAACAAAAATAGCTGGAAAAACTCAGCAGGTCTGACAGCGTCTGCGGAGAGGAAGACAGTTAACGTTTCAAGTCCGTATGACTCTTCATCAGAACTAAAGAAAAATAGAAATGAGGTGAAATATAAGCTGCTTGAGGGGGTGAGACAGGTAGAACTGGACAGAGGGCCAGTGATAGGTGGAGGCAAAGAAGAGATTGCCAAAGATGTCATAGACAAAAGGGCAAAGGGGTGTTGACGGTGGTGATATTAGAGTAAACACCTTGTCGAACACCAGGAGAGAAATGAAAAGCAATGAAGGTGAACAGGGCAAAAGAGACAAGCGGAAATCCTGTCGGAGAGAAGAGCAGTACTTTTTCAAGGTAGGCATTACATATGGAGTTATGATGGAATTAAGGTAAAAGCCAAAATATCAAACTTTAAAAAAAAGTTTTAAACACCTTTGAAATTTTTACCATGGAATGGAGGTAATGACAATCCATACTTCTAAAATTAGTTTTTCAAGGCCAAAGAAGTTGTTCCCTGGTCAGTAGCTATTATGGCTTAATATGCTTTTGAAAACCCTTTTTTCCCTCATTCTCATTTCTCAGTTTTTTTCTCATTTCTTTGCTTCTCATTCAACTTTTTCCAATGGGTTTTGCAACGAGAAGTGCATAAAATATCAATCATATCAATTCTTTGCCAATTGCATGTGTGAAGGCTGCAACAGCACACCCTATGGAGAAGCAGGGTATCACTGACAACAACTTCTGATCTCCATTTTTAACTGCTCATATGCAGACATCATAAGATGCTCATCAGTTTTATAATGACAGCAAATGCTGACAGTTCTCCCATCATTACAACTGTAAATTTCCAGACATCTTTCCAACATTGTCAGATAGGACTCCTCTTCTTTGGCTACATATATGATTCTTTATTCAAGTCTTGAAAAGACAGCACAGTACACTCTTTTGCATTTGGTCTTGTTTAACCTGATGATAAATTTTAAAATTAATATCTAAGTATGTGTGTGTGTGCTCACAAGTGAAAGGGAGACACGTAGATACAGGCACACACCATTCAGCAAAATTCTCTCAAAGGAAATTACAAGAAAACAGTTCAGCATCAAAAGTTTCTCTGGAAGTGGGTTTCAGCGATGTTCAGTGAAAGGTGTGCCAGACTGATTCCATCTGTCTTGTTTTCCAAAATTCAGCTATAAACCAAATCTAATGCAGGTGAGGAAAGCAAGTCTTCATTCGAGTAGGAATATTTGCATTTCTGCCTTAGGTTACTATTAATTTTACGTACAAAGATCTATTTTGAAGCAGGCTAAGGAGAAAATGGAGACAGGCTAAAGCAGCACATAACAGAGGAATTCTTTTGCAGTTTCATGCAGCAACTAGGTTCTTTAAGATAGTGGTATGGAAAATCAAAAACACAAATTTAACATTGAAAACTAAGGTTACTCAATTACTATGACTGGAGGTCGACAAATATCTGAAGTCCAACTTTTATTGCAGACTGAAGTCTGTACATAAGAAAACCATTTAAACTATACTAAAATTTTATTAGAAATGCTGCTCAGCAATCCTAGCACATTCCTTATCAGTGTTCCACTTTATTTAATTCCATCAAATCTAAGTCTAGTGAGTCAGTTGAATAACCTGTACTGAAAACTGCATCATCCAGTACTTCTCATTGTGGAAATTAGTAGCAAAAAGAATTACGTGTTAGATATAGAATTATCATACCATAAAAAAGTAATACAAAAGCAAAATACTGCAGATGCTGGAAATCAAATAAAAACAGAAAATACTAGAAATACATAACAGGGAACAATTGAAACAGCATTTGTGGAGAGAAACAGAGTTAACATTTCAGAACTGAATGGTCCTGCTTAACTTAACCTTTCAGTTTTAAAACATTGACTCTGTTTCTTTCCACAGATGCTGCCTGACCTATTGAGTATTTTCAGCATTTTCTATTTAATTCCAAAAATAAAGTACCCTGGTCTAGAGAAGCACATTTAAGTCCACAATATTTTTCTGCCCAAGGCTGGCCAAATTTAAAAACACCACTAAAGTCCACCCGCTGAAATTACAAAAGGTTCTTTTTAAATTTTTGAGCATTCAGCCAAATGCATGAAGAGCCAGCATTAAAAAGATTTATGTGTTACTCACTAAGGAGCAAGGCTTTTTACAAGTTAACACAAGTTTTAGCACATAACAGCAACAATATGGAAGTATAAAGCATTTTAACACAGAAAAAAAAAACCCATGTGCAATAGGACAAAGATTGACACCAAGCTAAAGCAGAAGATATTAAGATGGGTAGTTAAAAGCTTGGTCAGAGAGATGGGTTTTACAGAGCGTTTAAAGATATTTGATATTTGATACCTGATATTTGTGTCTGGCATTCTCCCCAAGCTAATTCAAGATCTACATAGGACTGGAGAACCACAGGTCTGAGATGTTCTATACCAGATTTAGGGAACGGTTGGGAAACATCCTGGATGCATCCTTTTTCTGTAGTGCACCGGACTAGATCCACTGCTGCATCTCTACAAACATGGGCATTATCATCAATCAGGCTATTTTGAGAGCCTGGACCACACAGTTCACATGCCCTCCTCGGTCAGGACAGGAGTGATCTCAGAGGTGCATTGAAGAACTATCAAGGTGAGACAACCACCTTTGTTTTACTCAATGAAACCAGCAACCCAAAGTCCAGACTCTGGCACATATGCTGTCATGCAAAACAAGTTGGTGGACAAAATGTGAATGCAGCAAATGACTATCTACCTAGGTAGGAAACCATCATCAGATGATTGTAGCAGCCTACACATACAAAGGTGAAATGGCTTAGCAGTTTCATCAAGAAACCAACAAGAACCTGGACAGAATCTGGAGTCAAAGGAAGGTGAATATCCCTAAGAAAGCACAGATCTCTCAGATCTGCATCCTTCCATTACTTCTGTATGAATACAGACAACACTTAAGAGAGTGGAAGGATTTCACATCAGGGGTGACTTCTCGGAAAGAGATAGCCTGGATATGTCTGCAATGCAAATGGGACAAGAATCAGCTTTGAGAAAATTGAAGGCATCATTATTCTTCACCACCAGCATTCGCTGGTTACTTTGCCTGTCTCAAAGACAAAAGTTCCCATGACCTGGGTATTGAAGATAGGAAACAAGGTCAGAAAGGATGCTCCAAATTGGAGTTAGCCATGGAGGTTGCCTCAGCTAACCCAGAAGTGTCAGATCAGCAATGATCCAGTGGAACTCTGATGCTTGGAATGAATTCATACAGTGGAAATATGGATTTTGACAGAACAAACCCTTGCTGTCTAGGCAGATCTGCTTCCTTAAAAAGGAGAAAAGAGGGTGGAGGATCCACAGAAAGTTGAAGGAATGGGGATTAACTGGGAGCATTTTGGTTTGGAGAAGGTTTTTTTTTGGGATCTGGGACCCATTGTAGGTCAACGAACACAAGACTGATTGGCAAGTAGGTCTTGGTGCAGGTTAGGATACAGACAGCAAAGCTTGGGGTGAGCTGAAGTTTATGGAGGATGGAAGGCCCACCAGGAAAGCGCTAAACTAGTTGAGTCTGGAGGTGGCAAAGGCATGGATGAAGGTTTTGGCAACAGATCAGCTGAAGCAGGGGTGGTGAAAGTTGTTGCCTTTTTTCATATGAACAGTCTGAGAAATGGAAAGATAGAGGGTCAGAAATTCAGCTCGGGGTTATATAGGTTGCCAGGAGTCTGGTTCAACCTGAGACCATAGCTATGGAGGAGGATGGAATTGGTCACAAGGGTTAGAATTAGTGCTGAGGCCAAAGGTTATGGCTGTGATCATCCCAAAATTTAACTCTTAACTGAGATTAAAGATCAATTAATATTAAACAGAGAAAAATTATTCCTGGAAAGCACTGTGGGAAATTAGATTTAAAAAGGTATAACAGATAAGCAATAGCGAACATCAGATGCTCAAGAAAAGCACAGAAATAAATAAAGGACTACCAATATAAGGATAAAAGCTCTAATACTGACAAGGTGTTCTGTACCTCAGCTAATCAAGCCTGGAAAGTAATACTACTTATTTTGCATGAAAAAGTTTTCTTTAAAAGTCCCGAGAGGTTGAACAGCATGCTATAGAAAAATGATCCACTACATGTGCTTTTCTTCACGAGTTATTCTAGCTGTAAGGTATGACATCGTGGAAAAAAATTACTTCAATAGAATTTAGGAGTAAAATGCCTGAAATCAGATTCTTTATGCATTGATCTTCTCAAGCAATACAGACCTGCATATTCAGAATTTTAATATATAATACATTCATACATGGTTTAGATTTTACAAACTTGGAAGAGCAGATTTTAACCAAAACAGCATTTTTAGGTGGGTGAGAAATGAATAGAATGTGTAATGTACAATTTGCACTCCAGAACTAAAGACACATTATTGTGATGAATTCCTCCTACTACAGCCAATATCATATTTACAATTGCCACACCAAAATGATAACTTAGTCATTTTATATGGCTAATTGTGGATGGGTCGGGGCCAAGATTGCACACTTTGGTGAAACAAAAGCCCACAAAAATGTAAAAATTAGTAACACAAAGAAAAAAGTGCACCAAACTCTGAAGGACCACTGCTTTCTCCAGTCATTTTATTCACTGCGAATCAATTGCTGTACTTGGCAAGCTTGATGTAAGTCAAACATAATTGCAATGAGTCGAGAACAAGATGGCTCCTGTAATAACCATCTAAAACAGAAAGTCAGACTGTCAAAAATCAATCCTTAACGCTCCAAAAAAATGTTTAATAGATATTGGATAAAAATTCTAAGAAGAAAAACTTCAGTTTACTGTATGAAAAGGCTTTCAGTATAATTATAATGCTAGTATTACTAATATGTTATACCTGTACAATATTGAGCCATGTCTAATGTAGGCATTTATGTATTTGGCAAGTATTTTTAAAATATATAAATCTTAGTTTTATTGGCTAATACTAAATATGAAATGCTGCAGCATCTACGGATAGATGTAATCTAAGCAAGAGTCCATGTATTTCCGCCAGATACCTTTGTGAACCAGTTGATCATTCTCACACAAAGCTCGGTCAGAATTCACAACCAGAGTACAGTATTGCTACATAATATAGCCAGGCTCCTCGGAGTGAATGGACAGAAAACTCTCAAGGCTTTCATGTTTACCTTTCCCTAAGATCTGCAACACTTGAGTGAACATGAATGACAAAACAAACCAAAAACCTAAATACGCAAATTAATCACAGACTGGACGACGTTAAGAGTGCCTGGACGTTTTCTTGTTAATTTTAAAACAAAAACCACATTTACAAAACACACCAATCCGCCTAAAGTCGCCCTTCACGATAAATCTGAATTAACCTTTGGACGGCGGGGTAAAATTACACGCTGAGCTTTTGAAGAGGATCAAGTCTCAGAGTAAGGAGCGTCTCCAACTGATCAGATATATTGATCCTAATTGCACAACCTCGTCTCTCAAACTCACTCAATCTCTGGGGATTCTACGGAGGAACCGACGCCACCATTTGAAACACGCATACAATTCATGGGAAACGAGAAAAAGAAAATCAAGTCCGAAACAAATCTAAAATTTAAAAACAAATATATGGGACTGATCAATTCATACGTGAAAAAGAAAAACATACTTCGAAGATCGGGTCTAAATGCGGCATCTGTCGGCTTCAAAACCGTAGGTCACGACAAATTCTAATAGAAAAATTAAACCAATACACCAGTTTCAATACTTTCTAAATATAAAATCAAGCCCAGTCTAAAATGTTAAAAACAGCCGTTTTAAACCTTGGCTAATTTGCGCTGGTTGAGCGAATATATGTTTAACGATTTAACATTCCTAATCCAAGGTTGTCAAAAAGAGGGCAGATATTGCCAACCAGTAAAATTGGAAGTTCAATGATTGTTGCTTCTCTCGTTGGCAGATGCTAAACGTTTTCTTTCACCATTTTTAAATGTCCCTTTTCCCCCCTCAAACTCAATGAAACATTTACGCAACGGGGAGCCTCTGGGATTGTGGAAATTATTTTGAAATCAGCGGCATACTTTTCATCCCAATAAATAAGAATCCAGTGTCCCCCAGGCACGGTGGCTCTACCCCTAAATTTATCGTTGTGGCGTCTGAAGCCTGCAATCTTGGGGGGGGGGGGGGGGGGGGGAATTTTCAAATACGACCTGACCGCACTTAGTAAACGCTGAGGTTGGGAGGGGAAGAGAGGGGGGAAGGGGTGGGGGTGGAATCAAATATGATACAAACCCACTTCCTTCAACATGAGGGTAGACTGAAGATCAAAAAAAAAAATCACATTTAAACGAACCAGTCTCCAGTTGCTAACCTTATCGTGTTGGAGCAACCCCAACCCTAACCCTAACCCTAACCTAACCCCCCCTCCAACCACAAATAAAGAGAGAGAGAGAGATTGAGACACGGAACACGCCAGCAGGTAAAATTTGGTTATAATGCTACCAGCACGAATTCCCCCCACCACCACCCGGACTCCCTTTGTGTTTCCAATTTAAGTTTACGGCCGAATTTCCAATCGTTTCTCTCGCTTTCAACAGGCGGTGGAGTTTGGTTTCGGCGGCGGGGGATTGAGGAGAGAGGGGGGGGGGGGAGCGAGGAGGAGGAGGGGGGGGGTGCAGGGTTGTTTTTTTCCCCCCTTTTACCAAAACCTCTAAATAAATAAATAAATGTGTTTCATTTTGAGAGATCGGGGGGGGGGAAATCACCGATCGAAAATACAAGCAGTTCAGTTTCTCACCACGGAGATATTTATATATATTATATAAAACACACACACACAATCTCTTCTTCAACAGGCGGCCGGGGAGCTGCAGACAGACAGACCGGAGCCCAAGCTTCACCTGCGGCTTTGCGGATTCAACAACAAACACACTCGCACGAGAGAGAGAGAAAAAAAATCACTAAACTCAAGTCAAACTCTACCATACCAATCTGAAACAAAATTCCTCCCGCAGGTTTTTGGTACTTCGCTACTCACCGCAAACGGCCGTCTCAAGTCTCCCTCAGCTCCATGCATATTGTCCAGCTGCCCGCCTCACGATGCCCGTAAACTCAAAAGCCCGGGCACCTTCCAGCGGCTCCCTCTCACCTCACCTCTCCTCTCGCTCGGACCGCACCCAAAAGATAAAACTCTCCTTCTACCTTTCAACTTTATTTTTATTTTATCCTATGTGGTGTATGCGATGTGTTCGTTTCTGCTCCCGAACTCGCTCTTTTCTCCTTCGTTCACACACACAAAACACACTCTCAGTGCGGGGACTCGATCTCACCCCAGCCGCGTCTCTTTACTCCCAAGCGCTACTTAGCACACTTTCCACGGACGCCAAAGCCTAACCGTCGCCTGGCGCCGAGTCCGCCCGAACGCCTTCGGCAAACTTCGGCATCGCCTGCTGATGGCGTCATCCAAACCAAAATGCGCTCGCGGGGGTGATGATGGCTCGCCGGGGGTGGGGCGGGGCAGAGCGGTGCGGACCGGGGGCTTTCCCCCCCCCCTCCCCTCCCCCCTCCTCCTCCTCGCAAGAACTGAAAGGTTGACTCGCAACAATGCTGCTATTGTGACGTCGCCGGGCTGGGAGACCTCTCGAGGACGCGGATAGACCGAAAATTCCCAAAGCGCAGGATGAACCCGGAAAGCTCCAAAATACACAGCGGGACTGAATCTATTCGTGGTGCGATAGATACGTGGCTATAAATATGCTGCTAATGCAGAGGGGAACCGGGCATTGTAAACTGGAGTGTTGCTTTGCGGGGTGGTTAAGTGCGGCTTTTCGTTCCCTTTAATTTTAAATGCTTGTGCAGTTCATTTGCTGTTTTAGAATAGCCTTAATACGTATAGTCAAGAAGGAAAAGTCCAACGGAGTAGAAATAAAATCGAAGCTGGAAAATCTGGTGGAAAGGATACAACAGTGTTGCACAACTTGTAACTATACCTTTCACCCATCCCCGAGGGAAACTAAACCGAAGTTAAATAGCATACCACTAAGACAAACCAAGCAGCTGCCCACTCCAACGACCATATGAACCCAATAAACTCGGAAACTTTCGGTCTAACGTAGCCGAGAATGTGCCCTACTAAAAGTGGTCACAGATAGATATTAAATAGCGCAAATTGAAAATGCTATCCATAAGTAATTTAGAATGTTATTTTGCTTGTCGAGCTGCCATTTATAATGTAACAATAATCTGCGCTTCGAAGCACCTTTATTGTCAGGAAATATAGATTTGTGACAGCGCAGAAGGAGGCCATTCGGCCCATTGTGTCTGCACCGGCTTTCTGAGCAATCCTCCCCATAACCCTGCACATTCTTTTTTAGATAGCAAGTCTAAATCTCTTTTGAATGCTTTGATGGAACCTGACTCCACCACACACTCAGGCAGTGCATACCACACCTTAACCACTCCCTGTGTGAAAAAGTTTTTTTCTCAGATCACTTTTGCTTCTTTTGCCAATTACTTTCTGGTCTCGATCCTTTCATAGGTGGGAGCAGTTTCTCCCTATCTATACTGTGCTGACCTCTCATGAGTTTGAATACCTCCATAAATCTTCTCTCAACCTCTCTTCCCAAGGAACACAGTCTCAACTTCTCCAATCTATCTACATAACTGAAATTCCTCAACCGTGGAGCCATTCTTGTGATTATTTATTTGCACCCTCTCCACTATCTTCACAGCATTCCTTAAGTGTGTTGCCCAGAACTGGATACAACACTTGCCTCCTTGCTGTTGTACTCTATGCCCCTATTAATAAATCCTAGGATACTGTATGCTTTATTAATCGCGCTCTCAACCTGTCCTGTCACTTTCAATGACATATGCACATATACACTCAGGCCCCTCTTCTCCTGCAACCTTTTTTAGAATTGTACTCTTTATTTTATAAGGTCTCTCTATGTTCTTCCTACCAAAATGAATCACTTCACATTTCTCCGCATTGAACTTCATGTGTCATCTATCCACCCATTCCACCAAATTGCCTATATCCTTGGAGGTTCTATACTATCCTCCTCACAGTTCACAATGCATCCAAGTTTCGTGTCAACTACAAATTTTGAAATTGTGCCCTGTACAACCAGGTCTAGGTCATTAATGTATAACAGGAAAAGCAATGGTCCCAATACTGACCCCGGGGAACTCCACTAGAAACCTTCCTCCAGCCTGAAAGACATCCATTAACCACAACTCTGTTTCCTGTCACTCAGACAATTTTGTTTCCATGTTGCTACTGTCCTTTTTATTACACGACCTATAACTTTGCTCACAAGTATGTTGAGTAGCACTGTATCAAATTCTTTTTTGGAAGTCCATGTACACAACATCAACAGCATTGCCTTCATCAACCTTCTCTGTTACCTCTTCAAAACACTGCAACAAGTTAATTAAGCATGATTTTCACTTAAAAAATCATGCTGGCCTTCCTTAATTAACCTGCATTTGTCCATGTGACTGTCAATTTTGTCCCAGATTATTGTTTCTAGAAGTTTCCCCACCACCAAAGTTAAACTAACTGGCCTGTAGTTGAACAAGGGTGTAACGTTTGCAATTTTCCAGTCCTCTGGCTCCACACCTGAGTCTGAGGAAAACTGAAAAATTTTGGCCAGTGCCTCCACAATTTTCATTCTCAATTCCCTCAGTTTCATTGGATATATCGCATCCGGTCCTGGTACCTTATGAACTTTTAAGTACAGAACCAATCCAATACCTCTTAATTAATTTAAACCCTTCCAATGGCTGAATTACCTCCTCTTTCACATTGGCCCAGGTGGCATATTTTTCCTTGATAAAGACAGATGCAAAGTATTTATTTAATACCTCAGTTATGCCCTCTGCCTCCATGCACAAATCCCCTTTTTGGTCCCTAATCAGCCCTCCTCCTCCTTTTACTACCCTTTTACTATTTATATGCCTAAATATTCTAAAACACTTCACATAGATGAAAATCACTGGATAATAAACAAAATAATAATCAAAAAGACAGATCTTGAAGAAAGGAGAACAGACAAGTGGAGGGATTTGATGAGATAATTACAGAATGTCGGGCCAGGTTGGTTGTAGGCTCGGGAACCAATAGTAGGGGGGGGATCGAAAGACTCTAGATTTGCAGGAGTAGAGGCCACATGCAGGCGGTCTGAGAGGATGGATGAAGCCACAGAAAGATTTGGAGATGAAAATAATTATATTTTAAGGAATGAAAGTCTTGCATTTATATAGTGCTTTTCGTGATCACGGAATATATCAAAGCACTTTACAGCCAATGAAGTAGTTTTGAAGTCAAATTACTATTGTAATGCAGGAAGTGCAGCAGTCAATTTGCGCACAGCTGGATGCTATCAACATTGATGTGAAAACTGGCCTGATGCCGATGAATGGATGTCTCTGAGTGGCAACATATAGATGAAGAAAAGAAATGGACCAAGGAGGGAGCCTGTGAACCTTCTAATAGCCTCCATCACTTTAAAAATTTCCAGTTTCCTAGCCCTAACCATCTCCTTTTCACCATGAAGGTCCAGTCTTTCTACACCTCCATCATGCACTAGGGTGATCTGAGGGCTCTCCATTTCTTCCTTGAGTAGAGACCCAATCAATTTCCATCAACTACCCACTCTGGCTGGTTGAGCTTATTCTCTCATTGAACAATTTTTCCTTTAATTCACCTCACATCCACCAAATAAAAGGTGTTGCTAGGTGTACCTGTATGGGTCCTAGCTGTGCCTGCCTTTTTTTTGGGATATGTGGAACATTCCTTGTTTCAGTCCTACTTGTGCCCCCTTCCTCAACTCTTTGTCCAGTACATTGATGACTATATCAGTGCATATCCTGCTCTTGCCCTGACTTGGAAAACTTTATGAACTTTTCTTCAAATTTCCGCCCTTCTCTCAGTTTTACATGGTCCATCTCCAACTCTACTCTTCCCATCCTCGACTTCTCTGTCTCACCTCCATATTTAACAGATCATTTTCCACCATTTGCACCACCTCCAGCGTGATGGCACCACCAAACACATCTTCCTCTCTCCTGTCAGCATTCTGAAGGGACTGTTCCATCCGTGACACCCTAGTCCACTCCTCAATCACCCCACACCCATCCTCTTTAACACCTGCCTTTTTACCTCCTCTCTCCTCACCATCCAAGTTCCCAAACAACCTTTCCAGGTGAAGCAGCGATTTACATATACTTCTTTCAACTTAGTATACTGTGTTCACTGCTTAAAATCTAGTTTCCTTTACATTGGGGAGACCAAATGCAGATTGAGTGATTGCTTTTTGGAACACCTCCATTTAGTCTGCAAGCATGACCCCGAGCTTTCAGAGGCCTGTCATTTTAATTCTCTACCTTGCTCTCATGCTGACATCTCTGTCCTTGGCCTGCTGCACTGTTCCAGTGAGACTCAATGTAAACTTGAGGAACAGCACCTCATCTTTCGACTTCCGGACTCCACACTGAGTTCAACAATTTTAGACCATGAACTCTGTTCCCCCATTTTCCAAGTTTCAGCCTTTCTCTTATTTTTGCTTTCAGACGGAGCACACCTGTAAGACTAACTCTTCTGTCATTTAATTTTTCCTGCTTCCACCCTACCACAGACCTTCCTTTTGTCCCTTTTTCCGCCCTTCCCTTGCTCTAAACCTATTATGTTTCTAACTTTTCCCAGTTCTAATGAAAGGGCATCAACCTGAAATGTTAACTATGTTTCTGTTTCCACAGATGCTGCCTGACCTACTGAGTATTTCCAGCATTTTCTATTTTTATCTCAGATTTCCAGCATTCGCAGTATTCTGCTTTTTGATTAGTGCATCTATAGTGCAAGGATTGTCCCTATAAGTGGGAAGGAGTCAGCATCTGTAAAATCAAGATATTGATTAACTCGCCTAGACTAATGTTAAGGAGATCAAGAGCATTATTTGCAAGGGACCAAGCTTTTTGAAAAGCTGTGCCGAATGTGTGTGTAGTAAGTAGGAGATCCAGGAAAGTGGTCAGAGAAGGATCATTGTATATTTGTATCTACCAGGTAACATTGTAATAGGTACACGATCACAGCTTACTCTGACATGCTGTAAATATAGAACACTTGTAAAGCAAAAATAGAAGACTTTCAGTCTGATGACAATATCTGTATTTTAAATTGTAAGTGAACTAAATAACAATTGATTTTGAAGTATTTAAGCAGTTTTAATGAAATAACAAAGAATTCAGTGTTTCTAAGCTTCCCAAAAGTAAAGTTGGTTCCAATAACTTTTTCATGTTGTGATGAGGTTAGTGAGATTTTATGTTAGTTGTGCACTAGAGGACAGAAATAGTTTCCATTGGAATGAGAAGTAAAATCAGAGGCAGTTCCTAACTAAATTTGGGAACAGGAATAGTCATTTGGCCATATAAGACTGCTCTTACTATTCTCAACATCTTATTACAAATATCTTCAATGCGCTTTTAATGAATTGAGCTTGGAAGAAAGGGTGCTATGGGGATTGCCTTATGATTGAGTTCCATGAAACATTTGGGAATTCCCTCTGCAGCCACCTGGGGAGCATGAGCTTCATATATTTAAAATCTAGTCTGAAAATATTGGTAATAAAATTTAATGGTTTTCATTGGGGTGTTGTTATTTATACTTAGTAAAAACAAAAATAACATTTTTTATAAGTTTGCTTTGGAATTAAATCCTTTTCTAATATAAAAAAAATTAATCTCGCATGATGTTGCTCACAGCTAAACACCGTCAAGTGCTGTTTTCTGGCTAAGCATGGATATAAGAAGGGATAATTTGACCTGGGCAGAAGAAAGGGAAAGAGTAAGAGGGAGACAAGGAAAGGGGGGGTGGGGGCGTGGGTGGTGGTTGCAGGGAGAGGAGACAGAATAAGGGTGGGAGAAATTACCACTGTGAGGGAGAGTGAGAACCCCAGCTCGAGGGGAGTGGATTGGGAACTTCCTCAGTGGGATTCTGTAGGAGTACAGTAGTAACTCTGCAGGAGCTAGGGACAAATTATCCCAGTGAGGAGGGGAGTGGAAAAGAACTTCAGTGGAGTGAGGGTGTGGGAGGGGTCTAGTTAGAAAAGTATCTCAGCATTGAGGTTAGAGAAGTACCTCCAGAAAGGTGGGAGGGAACTACCACAGTGGGGGATTTGAAAGTTACCTCAGTATAGGGGTTGGAAAAGCATCTTAGTGAAGACTGATGGGAAACTACCTCGCTTGGGTGTATTAGATAAGTGCACCAGCAGAGTACAGTTTCTCCATCATTGGCAACTCTTCCCTCAATTGTTTAGGTCTTAAGCTCTGGAATTCCCTCCCTACATTTACCTGGCTCTCTTTCCTCCTTTAAGATGCTACTTAAAACTTACCGCTTTGATCGAAGTTTTGGTCATTTGGTCCAATATTTTCTTATATAGCCCAAGTCAATTTTCTACCCATAAAGTACCTCGGGATGTTTTATTATGTTAAAGGTGTGATATAAATTCAAGTTGTTGTTGAATACAAGTCTGAGGATCTCTGGTATTCCAAATAGGGATTTACAAAAATTAGTGGAAAGTTTGTTTTTTCACTTGTTAATCTTGCTAAGTACATTATTAATGATTGCCTAGAGCATTTACAGCTGCACAATGAAAATAAAATGTAAATATTTTAATCCAAATCAGATCTGAAATTAATGAGCTTAACAAATGGGGAGATTTTAAGCTATCAGCAGTGACAAGTGTGAATAGCACATTTTGTCAGAGAGCATAGGTATAGTGGACATGATAAGTGTGCACGCAGATGAGGAAGAAGAAAGGGGTGGCTCGGATTACAGAGGAAAAAGGAAGAACCCAATTTGCTGAAGGTTTATCTGAGGCAGCAGATCAATTCAATAAGGTAGCTGTGTGGCTGAAGGAAAGAAGCAGTGTCTAAAGATACTTAAGCTTGTCAAGGAGGTTGTGACTGAAATATGCCACCCAGTTCATGAACACTTGCAATTCCTTAGCCGTCAGAAAAGCAGGCCATCACTCCCCTTCCAGGCATCCAAAGGAGACAGCTCAGAGGTCAAACCTTTTTGATCATTGGTCTGACACTTTCCTTTCCAAAAAATGAGAATTACGGATTGGAAGAGATAATAAAATTTGCAGTTGTAATGGTGAACCTGCGTAATGTGCTTTATGTTTGTTCGTTTTGTGTGATGAAAATCTCTACTGTTTTGCATGTGCCATACTATTAAGTGTTCCCCTCAGTGAATGAAATGGGTGGTTATGTAGCCAAGTACCAAGCTGCAAAAGTACATCAGTTTTGCTATGTGTACCTTTTAAAAAAATTCTTTCATGGGATGTGGGCCTTGCTGGCAAGGTCTACATTTGTTGTCCATCTCTAATTGCTGCAACGGAGAGGCTTGCTAGGCAATTTCAGTTAAGAATCAACCACATTGCTGTGGGTCTGGAGTCACATGTAGGCCAGACCAGGTAAGGATGGCAGATTTCCTCCCCTGAAGGGCATTAGTGAACCTGATTGTTTTTATGATAATTGATGGTTGCTTCGTGGTCACCATTACTGAAACTAGTTTTCAATTTCAGAATTATTAATCAATTTTAATTAATTGAACCCATGTCCCCAGAGCATTAGCCTGGGCTTGTGGATTATTAGTCCAGAGATATTACCACAACACCACTGTCTCCCCCCCGAAATAGTTAAAAAGTGTCCTTTGTTGGAGTTGCTATGGGCTTACTATTTTCAGAAGAACACCTGCTGAAGTTTTCTGGTACAATACTGAGAACTGAAGTATTGTACCAGCTTGCTCCAGGAAAACCGTATCTCGAGCCCAAGGTTTCAGTCCATGACCAGTTTCTGTCAGCAGTGGATAAGTTCAGTTATCTTGGCAGCACACTCTCTTGAACTGTCTATATTGACAACAAAACGCATGCAAGAATTGCCAAAGCAAGTGTATCCTTTGGCAGATTTCAAACCTAAGCCTGGGAAAGAACAGGAGTAAATCTTCCTGTTGGTTTCCTACAACAGGGAAAAGAAACACAGCACTGTATAACAACTTTATCCTTATTGCTACTTTATCTTAAATGACTTTTCTGCTGAACAAATAAAACTAAGATGGCTGCTACAAGCCACCTGAACACAGGGTTGGCCCTCTGTCTGGGAGTTATCCCCAACAGTTTCAAAAACAAAATTATTCTTTTCTCACTTTGTGGATTTTCACACTTCATTGTACAAACTCCTTGTAATAAATGGAAAGAGAGGAAGTGCAAATGAACTGGCTCCTCCACCCTGAGCTCTCACAAAGGAGAAGAATTGAACCTTGTTATTGGAAGAGATACTAATCACCAAGTTATCTCTCACCTAGGAAGGAACAATGGAATCCTGGCCAGGGGCATAGGAACCAATTGTGAAGCTGCAATTAGCCCTTAATAGGCCAGGTCACATGACCCCAGCCTCTGGCCTTTCAAACAGTTTAACATTACATCTTTGGTCTTCACAGCTAGTCTGCAGTTTTAACAACCAAAGCAGGCTTCTCCAGACAGAACAAGCTGCCCATCTAAAACAAAAACAGAAATACCTGGAAAAACTCAGCAGGTCTAGCAGCATCAGCAGAGAAGAACAAAGTTTACGTTTTCGAGTCCTCATGACCCTTCAACAGAACCTGTTGCTGACCATCTAACCTGACTCTACTAGAAGATTTTGTACCATCCCCAAAAGAATTGTCTTAATTGGGCAAACGAAGTGCATGTGACAAACTGAGGGAAGACTTGGAGTTTGGTGAGAGGGGAGTTTTAAGTGTTTATTTTGTTCTTAAATTTCGCTCTTAAAATCTAATCCAGTCTATAATTAGCAGTAACTGGAAAGTACTGTGTAAGCAGGCTAAGTTCTTTCTTCCTTGTAGTTTAGACAAGGTAAACTCAATCTCAGCTGTAGGAGCTGAGTAGTTAATTAGCTAACTGGTTGAATCTGGTTCCTATAGCCCCAGTTAAGTTTACTATAAATTCAGGGTTCTTCCAGCACTTTGTTTTTATTTCAACATAACTGTTTTCCATTTCCTTTCTGTGGAAAAGTGGTCAAGCGATTTCTAAAACATGACCGTAAGTCCGTACTCTTTCCCCTTAAGCTCTGCAAATCCCATGCCTTGTAACCTCTCCTTCCAAGCTGCTTCCCAAACTGATCAACAGTAGCCTACTTATGGTGACTGACAGGCTCAAGAAACTTATTTCATGTAGTACACTCTCTCCTTCCAACGTGGTATGTCATCTGTATAATGAAATTTGTGTAACTGTGCTATCATTATTTGTACTACATTATTTACAAAATCCTTGCCAATATTTCTTCTGTTTCAATACAGCACCGTTAGCATGATCTTTAATAATTAATATTGTTTTGTCTATATATATGTCCCTTTCTATTTTACAGAAATATTTATGCTGTATCTTTGTCCCCTTTCAGCACACTTGCCAAATAGTTTCTCTGAGTCATTGGAATTTCTAAGTGTGACCTAAAGCCAAATTTGCACCTTCCTTTGCCTAACTGGAGGCTGCCTTCCCCACTAAAAGTTTCTCCATATCACTGTCAACCACAATGGCCAGGGACATTGTCTTCAGTCCCTGGCACAAATTACTAACTCACCAACTTTAATCCCTCTTCCCAAGCAATCCTCTGAGGTTGAACCAGGCTGTTGCAGCCCTGTCATACTATTTGACCCTGAGCTGAGCTTCGAACCCCATATCTTCTCCAATACTGCCTACTTGCATCTCTGTAAGGCCCATCTCCACTCCTACTTCAGCTCACCTGCAGCTGAAATCCATGCCTCTAGACTCGGTGTTCAAATGCTGTCCTTGGCAGCCTCCCACCTTGCTGCCCATATCCTAAATTGCACCAAATCTCACTCAGCCAGCACTAGTGAACAACCGATCACCCCAGCCAGCAGTGCTTCAATTTTAAAATTCTCATCCTTGTTTCAAAATCCCTTAAAAGCCTCGCTCCACCTGATCTTTGCAAATACCTCTAGCTCTAGAACTCTCCAAGATCCCTGCACTTCTCAAATACTGGCCACTTGTGCAATCCTGATTTTCGTTGTCCACCATTAATGGCCATGCCTTCAGCTACCTAGGTCCTAAACTTAGGAATTCTCTCCATAAACCTCTCTGCCTCTCTCCTGCTCTTTCCTTAGAGGCTCCATAAAACCTACTTTGACCAAACTTTTGGTCACCTGTCCTAATATCTCTGTGGCTCTGTGTCAATCGTGTTTGATAATGCTCCTGTGAAGTGCCTTTGGACGTCTTTCTACAACTAAGGCACATTATAAATGCATTGATTTTATTGATTTAAAACAGAAGAGTGGGAGACACCGTATGAGACACGTTGAATCAGTAGTCTGTGGAAGAGCTGGAATCTATGGCCCAGGATTTGCAGCAGTAAATGTAAGTCCTCATCTTAGTTGTATTTAGTTTCAATCACTTTAGAATTTCTTTGGATGTACTTGTAAGTATGTTATGAAACTCCATACCAC
Source organism: Cetorhinus maximus (assembly GCF_964194155.1). Lineage (NCBI taxonomy): Eukaryota > Metazoa > Chordata > Chondrichthyes > Lamniformes > Cetorhinidae > Cetorhinus > Cetorhinus maximus. The sequence continues at coordinate 27,608,551 of NC_135895.1, read as the reverse complement.
AGTATCACAATATCTTTGCAGAGCAGAAGAAGGCCATTTGGCCCATCAAGTCTGCACTGGCTCTCTGAAAGAGCATTCCATCTAGTCCCACTCCCCTGTCTTATCCCCGTAGCCTTGCACATACTCTTTTCAGGAAGCAATCTCATTCCCTTTTGAATACCTCGATCAAACCTGCCTCCATCACTCTTTCATGAAGTTTGAACCAGACTCCAACCATCCTTTGGGTGAGAAAATTTTCCTTACTTCACATTTAAGCCTTTTGCCGATTATTTTGAATCTGTGCCCTCTAGTTCTTGATGTTCTCTTGAGTGGAAACAGTTTCTCACTATTTACCCTGTCCATACCCCCCCAGGATCTTGAATACCTCTATCAAGTCTCCTCTCAGCCTTCTTTTCTCCAAGGAAAATAGCTACAATTATTTGTCCTGGGAATCATTCTTGTGAACCTCCTCTGTACTCTCTCTCCAATGCCTTCACATCCTTCCTCAAGTATGGTGCCCAGACCTGGATGCAGTACTCCATATGAGGCCTAACTAGTGTCTTATACAAGTTCAACATGACCTCCTTACTCTTGTACTTAATGCCCCTATTAATAAAGCTTAAGATACTGTATGCTTTATTAGCTGCTCTCTCAACACGCCCTGCCATCTTCAATGACCTATGTACATATACACTGAGTTTCCTCTGTTCCTGCACCTCCTTTAGAGTTTCTCCCTTTATTTTACATTGTCTCACCATATCTTTCCTGCCAAAACAAATCACCTCACTTCTCTGCATTGAACTTCATCTGCCACTTGTCTGCCCAATCCACCAACATGGTAATGTCCTTTTGAAGTTCAAGACTATCCCAATCACAAGTTGACAACATTTCCAATCTTTGTATCATCTGCAAATTTTGAAATCATGTCCTGCACACCACATATATCAGGAAGTGCAAGGGTCCCAACACTGACCCCTGAGGAACTCCACTACAAACCTTCCTCCAGTCTGAAAAACAACCATGAAACTCATCCATTTGAATTCAGATCTTCACTTAAACTTGCAATATCATCAGCTTTCTGGGCCTGTGGAGGTGCCATACTGGTGACTTGAACTGTTTCCATAGAAACTAAATCATTCTTGAATAGTTTCCTCTTAGGAACTGGTTTCTTCTTTGGAAAATATAATTGAGGACAGAACTGTGAAGCTTTTTGGTGGTGAAGATAAACTGTTTCCTGTAAAAATGACAATGGAAACGTGTGCAGATATTGCATAACTATTAGCTTTCCAACTAAGAAATTAAATGCAAAATAATGCTATTTGAAAAGTACTATTAACAACAATATCGAGATTGGCCTCTGTGAAATTTAGGTGGAATATCCAGTATATCTGTTCATTGGGAATATTCAAAGTGTTTTGGAAGTAGTTGTCATCACTTTGTCTTACTTGATAATGAACTTAGGAAGGATATATTTCCTCTGTTACATGTAACAATATCATAACTGGGTGTTGCAGGAATACTCCTCAATCATGCACTTCTCTATCATGCTAGGAGTAGAAGGAATACTCCTCCATCATGCATTAACATTCTGTAGGTGGGAAAAGGGTTGATTTTAATGATAAATCCCCCCTGCTAGGCAGGAATGATGTGTGGAAGAGATTAAAATCTGCTGAGTCCACTTGAAGCTGTACCATTCCCAACTGGCAGCATTTTATCTTCACCAAATTTAATGTCTGCCAAGCCTCCTGCTGTAAGCAGGTGAGGACAAAGTTAAATTTAATTCTAAAAGTGGAACCTTCAAGTCACACAGTTCTGACTTGGACATATATCACTGTTTACTTCATGATTAGATCAAATTCCTGTAGCTCTCACTTAACAGCACCTGGGGAGCACCTTTACTATAGCGACTGCAGCATTTCAAGAAAAATGCTGAAAGGCAACTTGGTATAGGCAATAAATGCTAGCTTTGCTAGCAATATCCATATCCCCAGAATTAATATTTTAAAAATTGGATGGGGAGGAATGCACAACTGTAACAGAACCTATTCAAGTTATATGCATGAATATAACTGGAAGGAAAAGTCAAGCATTTTCGCTTGTGGATGCATGCTCCTCCCTGCCTATATTTGCTGCTTTCAGACATAGAACTAGGGAAATCTTGTCTCTTGTCTTCTACCTGGCCTTTCCATGACCAGAGTCTCACCTTGTTGAGGACTTACAAAACCCATGTCCTCGTCTCCCTCGGCATGTTGCTATATGTTAGACTATCAACACCTTGCCTTCTGACCCAACATTTAATTTGAATACCAATAATGCAACTTATCGACATACATCATGTTGCACTCTGAGGTGCTTCCAACTAAAGCTTGAGGCAGCCGCCGCAAATGCACAATGGGGAAAGGTCATTTCGTATTCACTACATACATTCATTGTGAGTCATACAGTCCGAGGGATCTATACAATTCCCAGCCCCTCGGTGCACTATGACAGAACGGTCTTAGACAGTGACCTTTTCCCACTGCGCGTTTGTGGCAGCTGCCCCAAGCTTTAGTGCATCCCTCAGCATGTAGTCCTGGACCTTGGAATGTGCCAGCCTGCGACACCTGGCTGGGGACAACTCTTTGTGCTGGAAAACCAAGAAGTTTCGGGCAGACCAGAGAGCGTCTGTCATTGAGTTGATGATCCTCCAGCTGCAGTTGATGTTTGTCTCGGTGTGTGTCCCTGGGAACAGCTCGTAGAGCACAGAGTCCTGTGTCACGGAACTGCTCGGGATGAACCTCGACAAAAACCACTGCATCTCTCTCCAGACCTTCTTTGCAAAGGCACATTCCACAAGGTGAACAATGGTCTCTTCCCCACCACAGCCATCTCGAAGGCAACGTGCAGAGGGGGTGAGACTCCTGGTGTGTAGGAAGAATCTGACGGAGAGGGCCTTTCTCACCACCAGCCAAACTACATCTTGGTGCTTGTTGGAAAGTTCTGGCAATGAGGCATTCTGCTGAATGGCTTTGACAGTCTGCTCAGGGAACCATCTGACAGGATCCACCATCTCCTTTTCCCTCAGGGCCCCTAGGACGCTACATGCAGACCACTGCCTGATGGACTTGTGGTCAAAGGTGTTTCTCTGCATAAATTTTTCCACGAGGGACAGGTGGTGTGGCATGGCCCAACTACTTGGAGATTTCCATGGCAGCGTGGCCAGACCCGTCCTTCGCAACACCGGGGACAGGTAGAACCTCAGCACATAGTGACATTTGGTGTTTGCAAACCAAGGGTCTAAGCACAGCTTGATGCAGCCACACACAAAGGTGGCCATCAGGATGAGGGTGATGTTAGGCATGTTCTCTTCCCCCCCCACCCCCCCCACCCCTATCTAGAGGCTAGTACATCTTGTCCCTGCGAATACGGCCCATTTTTGACCTCCAAATAAAGTGAAAGATGGCTTGTGTGATTGCCACTGTGCAGGAGTGAGGAATGGGCCAGACCTTTGCCATGTATAGCAACAACGAGAGTGCCTCACACCTAATGACCAGGTTCTTATCCACAATGGAGAGGGAGCGTCATTCCCACATGCCCAGTTTCCTTTTCATCATAGCCACTCGCTCCTTCCAGTTTCTAACGCATGCCCTGATCCCTCTGCACCATATCCCCAGCACCTTCAGGCCGCCTGACCCAATGTGAAGGGGACAAAGGATTGGTCAGCCCAGTTCCCAAAGAACATGGCCTCGCTCTTGCCACGATTTACCTTGGCTCCCGAGGCCAGTTTGAACTAGTCGCAGATGTTGATCAATCTGCGCACTGACAGTGAATCCAAGCAGAAGACGGCAACATCGTCCATGTACAGGGAGGCGTTAACTTGAGTGCCTGCACTGCTTGGGTTCGTCACTCCTCCTATGCCCTGATCCTTCCTGATGGACTCAAAGGATTCTATGCAACACACAAACAGGACAGGGGAGCGAGGGCAGCCCTGTCTGACTCCAGATTTAATTGGAAAACTTTCTGATTCCCATCCATTGATGTTTGTGTAGAACAGTTGGATCTAGTTGCGGATTCCTTCCCCAAAACCCCATTTTGGAGAGCACATCCACCATGTAGGTGTGTGATACTCTGTCAAAGGCCTTCTCCTGGTCCAGGCTGACGAGGCAGGTGCCCACACCCCTGCCCCATGCAATCGTATCCCTGAGTAGCGCGAGGCTGTCAGATCTTCCTGCCGGGTACAGCACAGGTCTGGTCAGGGTGGATAACCAACTCCAGAGCAGACCTGATCCGATTGGCGATGACCTTGGACAGAAACTTACAGTCCACAGTCAACAGCGAGATAGGTCGCTAATTTCCTCCCTTTCCCCCTTCCACTTGTAGATGAGGGTGATGATGCCTTTCCTCATGGATCTGTTGGTAATGACCATGTTGAAATGACTGTAATATTCATTGATTGTATCGAAGAGCCTCATGTTCCATGTGTAAAAGTTGAATCTGATTGCACTTTTTGTGATGGCCATTTAGAAATGTTTTGTAATGTTCTTTCAGATATTTTATGAATAAATTATATTTTTCCAAAAAAGAGGAATTTAAGTCACATTATTCACTCCAATAAAAAGTAGGAGACAATGTGCTTTGTCTAACAAACGTGAAATGGTGTAAACTTTGCGCTGTTTAATAAATAAAATTGGGCTATGTATGCCAATGAAGTTACTTTGTCCTGTTGCTAAATTGGAAAAATAAAATGTCAAACCTGACTCTAGATTTACATTGCAAATTAACATTGGTATGAACCTGAAATTGTTTTGCATTGATGCTAAACTTGCAATGTAAAAGCATACTTAAATTTATCCAAACTGTGTATACTGTCTTGTTAAATTTAGCACAAAGAGGGAATTAGGGCTTGCTCTAAATCAGTTGGGTTGCAATGCAATGATAGTCCAATTATACTTTACGCTTACCAACAAGCTATTACCAATTAGGGCACAATAAAATAATGCAGAGAATGAGCCATACAATTTTACTTCTTAGGAATGTTAACCTGTTACAGAATACCTGAATATACAATCAATCTCATTGTTTGCAGATGAATTATGTTGTTTCATGAATGATGCAATTGGTATGCAATTAGCAAGAATTTTTTACTTGATGGGTGGTAGGAAATGTATGCCACCATCCATTGTCCCAGGGAGTTGGGTCAACTGTTCTCATGCATAACTATTGTCATGCATAGTTTAGAGATTGCTGCTACGGGAACCAAACACTAAGAAACTGATGGGTGAATTAGGCCTTTGTAGTGACAAACACGAGTGAGGTCACTTTACTCTAGTGAAATATAATTTGCAGAATCTGATGCTGTGTGGTCTCTGCCTGGTGAAAGATTTACTGGAGAAAAGGAAATACTTCAGTTTAGTTTTCCTCCCTCACATTGTTTCTCTTTAATGTATCTGGTGTCTGTAAACTCAACCTTATGTGGTTTTAACAATGTAGAGATCCTCAATGAGAGTTATCTATCAGTAACTATTCAGACATGTACTGTAAAAGAATATATTTACAGAAAACCATGTGACTGTTAAAACTTTTGATTTTCAAAATGTAGTACCAAGCTTGTACTACATTCAAATAGGAAAGATTCTGCCAATAGTGAATTCTGAGGGTGGAATTTTCCCTTCCAGAACTTAAGTGCGACGACAGGCGGGTTTCTTGGCACATTTCCTGCTGGGCAGCATGGTGGGAATTTGCACCCAATTTTGTGCTTGTTGGCTCATTAATTATGCATAGGTGAGTTGTTCTCCAAATCATATGGTGGGTTGGGAACTGGTTCATCTGCCCCACTGTCACCTAATGGGTTCTAAGTTCCAGGTGCCATATTTAAACACCACCCTCACTCTCCAGCCCAGCTTTGTGAAGAACGTGTCTGGAAGTGGCTTTGGCAAAGAAGAGAGCTGCTCCAAAGTTCAGCAATGACTCCTAGGAGGCACTCATAAATGGTGTACAGGAATATCTTGTACCCCATGAATGGCTCCAGGAAGCCCAGCAATGTCACCTCGCTGGCCTGGCAGGCCATTACAAGGGCAGTCAGCACATCGGGCAAGCGCCCAAGAAACGCAATGCAGTATGTGAAGAGGATGAATGATCTCATCCATTCCGCCAAAGTAAGTGTACCTTCTCCTCACTCCATCTCTCACTCTCATAATGGCATCATGCACTCAAAGGGGTTGTTACATTGTTTAGTGGTCTCACACAATATTAGCAGGGGAAACATCACCACTGATTGTTTCATGGGCACTTTAACATCACCATCTTATCTATGGTGCAGCACAAACTCCATTCTCAGCCCTAACTGGGGAGAGCTCAGTGCACAAAGTAGGCATGCATGCTTCCTAACTGCTCCTCCAGCTCTTCTCATCGCATTCCATCTACTTGTCTTCAATCGGGTCAAGCTTGTGCACAAGAGGGAGAGTTCCCAGCCCAGAGGAGGGAGGGCAGATATAGCAGAGCTCACCAAATTCGAGGAGGATGTCGCCAAATTGCGGGGAGGACAGGGACTGTTCCTGTGGGGAAGGTGAAATCAGCCCCTCCCAGCAAGCCAGTATGGATGAGCCGTCCACGAGTTGATCACATCTTAACATTTTCAGTGTGTGACTTGCAATATTGTATTCAGTCTGTTCCTGAACTATATCTATCTGCTCTCTCTTACGGGCTCCAGCAGGTCCAGGCACACGTTGAGACCCAACTTAAGCCCCAGTCCCCAGGCCACCTCAGATGAGGAAGCAGAGGATCTGCTTGTAAAAGATCTGTTAATCCATTCACCCACACCCTCCACCAGCTCAGAGAGACACAGCCCAGTGATTCCTAATTATAGAGTGGACTCAGGGAAACAATCTGGGGGACACCTCACTGACACGTCTCCACAGCAGTCGGAGGCAGTGACAGCTAAGGTCCCTGGCTCTTGGAGGACTGCTGGAGATCAGGCACCAGCTGAGTCTGAGTCTGATGATGCGCCTCTGGAAATGACCATGTCACATGTGCTGTAGATGCAATGACAGGTAGCGGAAAACCAGGTAGAGTTGCGAGAGGCAGTCAGCAGACTTGAGTGACGGATGGAGAAGTCCGTCCACTTTCTGCCTACTGACATAACTCCGATATGTAAGTGCTTCATTGTTACCATGGGAGGGGTGGTGACTGCCTTGGAGACCTTGGTCCAGCAAATCTTGCTGGATTTGTGCTCGGACCCGCAGTCCATCGCTATAGGCATTGGTGGAATCCATCAATGGCTAGGCAGGGGGTTGGTGGGGCACCTTGACCTCCCTCCAGGTGCCTTTTCTCAAGGACTCAGGCAGGGACCCTTGGAAACCCACAGGGAGGATGACCAACAGATGGATGCCTGGGGGCTATTCACCCAGGTGACTTGGAGTGTCCAGCTGATCCCAGTAGCCTCTGCCTGTGATCCCATCACCTCCAGCTGTACAGGCCAAGGAAGGTACACCAGCCCCATAGCCAAACACCCAAAGCAGGCTGGGGCCCTCTAACTCCCAACCCTCTAGAAGACGGCCACCAAAGTCATCAAAGACAACAGGGCGTACCAGTCAGCAGGCTGCCTCCACCTCTTCTGTGGATGTCGCGGATGCACCTAGTCGTAGCGGTAGGGTTAGACAAAATAAGCTTTGCCTTCACTTCTGGATCATGGGTGTTCAATAATTGTAAATATCATGCACCTTTGTAAATACATTTGCCATTCATGAGAATGGCCTTGTCATTTGGAAGTGCTGTGATATGCATCTATGTGCCCTTTTATTGCGAGGGTGATCCATGCTCCCACTCAGTATTCGCCTTCCTTTGTGAACCTCACATTCATGTGATATATAGCTGACTCGTGATACTTATTCTACCCTTGTGTTATGTCAGGGAGATGTGTGAAACTCTTTACTGAAAGGGCTGCAAAATGTGTTAGCAACAATACTCCTTACAAGACAGCATGGAGTTAGGTGTCCTCACTAGCCTTGAAGGGGTAGCTGTAACTATCTCTCCAAATGAGAAGGCTGCCTTCATTGGTACTGCCAAAGTGCAAGGCCTGCAACCATGCCTGCATCTCTCAGTCTGTAAAAAACCCTCCCAGAAAGATGGTGACCACTGCATCAAGGCTTTTGACAGTGTCTGTGCTGTTGTGGCGACTATTATCTCCCAGAGTGCAATAATGGAGGGTTCACCGCTAACCTTTCCAATGATCGGGGCCTAGTATCATGAAGTTTGAAGGTGCAAGGCCAAATGCTGAGATTGTTCTCGATGTCACTGGTTGTAAAGGCCTTTCAGTACACAGGTATAGCAGTCAGGATGCCTCTGCCTGTACATTACTGCTCCTGGAATCTTGTGGCTATCAGTGTATCACGGGCACAACTTCCATGTCGTGCTTCTTGGAGGGTATCCTCACGTGGGAGCTGACCCTCATCTCCCTCTTCAGGTTTCTGCCCATCCTGCTCTTCATCGTTCAAGGAGCTCTCAGCGTCCTCCATGTCTCCCTCTGGCAAGGGAACCCCCCTTTGAATAGCCAGGTTGTGAAGGGCGTAACACACCACAGTGATGCGGGACACCCTCTCTGGAGAGTACTGAAGAAACACACCTGAGCGGTCCAAGCATCAGAAATGCATCTTCAGGGTGTCAATGGTTTGTTCGATGGTGGATCATGTTGCCTTATGTGCCTCGTTGTATCTCTCCTCTGAGTGACTCAGAGGACGACACATGGGTTGTCATGAGCCATCGTTTGAGCAGGTACACTTTATCCCCAAACTGCCAACCCTATATTCGCTGAGGCCCTTCAAATATGAGAGGCACCTGGGAGTGACTCAGGATGTCTGAGTCATGGAAACTCCCAGGGTACTTGGGACAAACGTGCATGATGTGCTTATGATGATCACACATCAGTTGAACGTTGATGGCATGGAACACTTTCCTGTTAATGAACATCAGGGGCTGGTGCCTTGGAGCTCTCATTGCCACATGTGTGTAATCGATTGCACTCTGTATTCTAGGGAATCCTGATATATCTGCAAACTCCCAAAATCTAGCAGCCAAGAGTGAGAGTTCAGATAACAATGAGTCTTATGGTAAAGGGCATCTGCCACCTCCTTTATATGCTGAGGACTGAGATGCTGCATAGGTCCCCTGTGCAGGAACGATCTGCATGCGAAAAAATTGTGTGGTGGGGTCCTTCAGGGCCACTGGTAGGGGATGCCCTCCCAGTCCATAGGACGTTAGATCCTCTTGCAGAATATGGCAGATGTGATTCATCATTTCTCTTGACAAGTGCAGATGGGCATGGCATTGTCTGTTGCTCATCTCCAGATAGGAGAGTCTTCTTTGGTAGACTCATTGTTAAGCTAGTCGCCTCCTTGGGATGGGCCTAACCTCCTCCTCCTCTGATTGTTGCTGGGGCTCCCTGGACCATAGTTCTCAGGCTGGGCCTCCTCTTGAAGCTGGGCTAGGTAGTACCGGCCCCTTCTCCTCCTCAGCCGGATCATTGCCATCAATAAAGCAGCATTGACCACAGGCTCCATTATTCAATCCCCCTTCTCCCTGGGGAATGATAGATGCAAGAGATTAATGAACACAGGGCAAATATAGTAGACCTCCTAATCGCACTCAGAAAGGCAATGTAATGCCCCAGAGCTGCATCTGCATTAATAGCTTCTCTCTAATACAGCTTTGCAGCTAAGGCACACACTTACATGTTTAGGCACGATGTCCACGATGCCAACCCTGACACTTTACATTTCAATCCCACAGAACTTGTGCGAGAGCTCTGGGGACATCATGAAATGTGTGACCTTAACCAAAGATACTCCTGCAATCTATTATCATGTTTTTTTTCAAAAAATATACTTTATTCATAAAATATCTGGAAGAACGTTACAAAACATTTCTAAATGGCCATCACAAAAAGTACAATCATTTACAACTTTTACACATGGATCACGAGGTGCTTCAATACAATCAATGAATATTACGGTCATTTCAATATTTATGCTAATCAATCTTAACTTGCACTTCAGCAATGACTGGATGCCCTTTGGCCCCTGATACATGCCAATTGGATGAAACACATTTAGACTTTCATTGATGATCTGGCACATATGCAGCAGCTGTGCTTCATAGACGCTTGCCTTCATTAACATTCTCACATACCTCTCTGTTAAAGCTCAAATGGAGCGATTACGTTGTGAAGCCAGTGACTCCTGTTGTCTCTCCTTAAAGCACTAAAAAAGGCAATGGCTCCAATGGAACCTTCTAAAGGAGATCTTCCTTTTTTCTCATCTCTGACTCTATTTCAATGTTCTGAGTGCAAGCAGGTTGAGGCTGCCCCATGAAATGGGCCCCTGAGTGCAGCCCTGGGCTCCTCCCACACCGACTCTGACCCTTCCTGTCCAGATTCCTTTCCAATTTAAATTTGTTACTGCACCATCACTTTGACTTGCCAAGATGGTGGTGCTCAGATTTTACTATGAAACCAACTACAGCCCTCTTGCTGTGAGTGTTTCTGCCCCTCAAATCTTTCTGGAAACCCCATGGTGTGCAGGTAGAGCTCCCTTCCATTATTCTCTTGGATCACAGAGTCATTGTGGTCGATGTTCCAACCCCCTCACCTGAACCCATAACTGTAGATGTGCCACTGCCCACTGTGGACCTCAGCCCTCCCCATTTTGAGGCTGTGTACATGGTCACGTACAGAGGAGACACCTCCAGGAAAGTTTTGAGTACCCCCCTCTGTTTTGTTTTCCCCCCCTTTTACAGTCTGCAGATTCCTACCCTAACCCTGACCATCCAATCTCCAGCCCAGTACCAAGATAGACAATACCAAGGACAGCAACATTAAAACCATGACGAAGCCCTGCATACCAAGCTGTGCTTTATCCCTTCTCCCTCTCTGGAATGGGACTATGACGTGCGTGCCATGCATAACCCTATAGCATGGCCCACAAAGCTCTAGGATTGACTTCACTCCCGCACCCTGAGTATGAAGTGAATGAAGCTCCAGGACTGATTTCACTCTTGCACCCTGACTATGAAGTGCACTAATCCCCAGGACTGACCACTCTTGCACCCTGACTATGAAGTGCACTAATCCCCAGGACTGACCACTCTTGCACCCTGACTATGAAGTGCACTAATCCCCAGGACTGACCACTCTTGCACCCTGACTATGAAGTGCACTAATCCCAGGACTGACCACTCTTGCACCCTGACTATGAAGTGCACTAATCCCCAGGACTGACTTCACTCTCGCACACTGACTACAAAGTGCACAGAGCCCCAGGACTGACTTCACTCTCGCACATTGACTACAAAGTGCACAGAGCCCCAGGACTGACTTCGCTCTCGCATACTGACTACAAAGTGCACAGAGTCCCAGGACTGAGTTCACGCTCACACACAGACTACAAAGTGCACAGAGCCCCAGGACTGACTTCACTCTCGCACACTGACTACAAAGTGCACAGAGCCCCAGGACTGAGTTCACGCTCACACACAGACTACAAAGTGCACAGAGCCCCAGGACTGAGTTCACGCTCACACACAGACTACAAAGTGCACAGAGCCCCAGGACTGACTTCACTCTCGCACACTGACTACAAAGTGCACAGAGCCCCAGGACTGACTTCAGTCTCGCACACTGACTACAAAGTGCACAGAGCCCCAGGACTGAGTTCACGCTCACACACTGACTACAAAGTGCACTGAGCCCCAGGACTGACTTCACTCTCGCACATTGACTACAAAGTGCACAGAGCCCCAGGACTGACTTCAGTCTCGCACACTGACTACAAAGTGCACAGAGCCCCAGGACTGAGTTCACTCTCGCACACAGACTACAAAGTGCACAGAGCCCCAGGACTGAGTTCACTCTCGCAGACTGACTACAAAGTGCACTGAGCCCAAGGACTGATTTCACTCTTGTATCCTGACTATGAGGTACACTGAGCCCAAGGACTGACTTCACTTTCGCACCCTGGCTACTTGGCTACAGGCCAGGGACTATGACTGTCTTTCTCTTAGCTCTGCTATTCCTTCTTGACTGCTGACAATACTGTCCCTCTACCCGCCCCCATTTCCATGAGCTTCTGTGTAATCCGTATCTCATGTGCAAGCCTTTTCCCTCCCCTACCTCCATGAGTCTCTGTGCAAGCCTTACCCTCTTGTGCCACACCAACATAACATCCTCTTGTATTCCGGAACCTGCATGCATCCCCTCCAATTCATGTAGTTCTGTTCCTAATCCATCCCCTACTGTGTCCGTGTTCCAGTCTTTAATGTTGGGCTCCAGCTTCCCAACCCTCGGTCTCACCTCTACCTGCCATTATTTCCACCCCCCCGCCCCCCGCCCATGCCCCCTCTGTCTCTTTCCTCCTCCCGCCCTCCCCCCCCACCCCCCCACCCCTCAGGTCACAATGCTGGCCTCTGTCTGGTTTGCTGCCTGAGCCCCGTTGCTGCTGGTCAACGGAGGAAGCCAATGAGGAGAGTGTGCCCATACTCCTACCAATGTAGCATCTCACTGGCTTTGGTCAGAACCCGGAGCAGTGCTGTTGCAGGAAGGCTTTGAGTGTTGCACTCACCTCGAAGCCAGGAATGAAGTGAGGGCCAACAACTGCTCGCCACTTATTTCCAAAGGTTTTTCAGACTGGTCTAATTTCCCACTGGGGTGGCACTAGATTGGGAGGGGCTACGTGATTCCGACGAGTAGCATTTTTAATGAGCACTCATGACATGGTAATGCATGCAAATGGGGTTCCTGCCATGGATCAGCAGGAAACCTGGCCCAGCCATCAACCTGTCATGGAAGTGGTGAAGGGAAAATTCCAAACTCTTTTCCCACTGCCAGTTTTCCGATTCTTGGTCTCTCCAAATTTTCCGTCTCTCCTGGCACGAAACCCGCTGTAGTCAAGAGGGGAAAATTCTGCCCTGAGTGTCTAAGATAGCTAACTAGATAAGTTCAACACCATAACCTAAAAATGCAAATGAACTGCTGTATGAAATACTCCATGATAATATTCATTGTATTTCTGCAGCACTGATCATGGACAAAATGTTTTTGTCGAAATTATATTTACTGTGAAGTGTCGGCTACTCAGTTTGTCTCAATTGTTCGGTTGGTATCATTCTTGTCTCTGAGTTATAAGTTGTGGGTTCAAGCCCTATTTAAGTACATTACCAAGCTGACATTATCACTAATCATAAGGTTAGCTCTGAACCAGTTTTACCTCTTCCCCCACCACTCTCAACTCTATGACTGTTGTCTGGTCGCCGATCAGAAATCAAGTGCTGGATATTCAACCTATGGAAAATGGAAGACTGAAATAAACACGGAAAATGCTGGAAATACTCAGCAGGTCTGGCAGCATTTGTGGAGAGAGAAATGGACTTAATGGGCAGAATTTTTGATTAGTGAGACTAGGTGCAGTAATGGGCAGTTTTGGCAGCACCCACCCCGCTGCCCGGAATGGCAGGAGCTCATGCCCGATTCTGGGCTTGGAGGGTCATTAGTTATGTACAGGCAAGTATTGGTCTGAATCACCTGGCGGGTCAGGAGTTGATTCATCCGCCCGCTCTCAGCTGGTGGGTTTGAAGGCCTGGGCGCCATATTTAAAGACCAGTCCAACACACAATCTCTCTCTCTCCAGCACACCAGAAATCTCTGGCAGGCAGAAGAGGGAGCCTGAAGAAGGCAGCAGCACCACGCTTCACGCACCAGGCCCTCCAGGCATTGATCAGAGGGGTGCAGGCGCAAAGGTGTGTCCTGTATCCCGGGGATGGCTGCAGGAAGCGCAGCATCCTCACTCCTTCAGCCTGGGAGGTCATCGGGGAGTAGGTCAGAGTGGCTGGTAACCATGCTCGAAATGCCACCCAGTGCAGGAAGAGGATGAATGATCTCATCCGCTCCACCAAGGTAAGTCATCCTTCAACTCCCTATGATATCAAACTCTTATTCTGGCATAAAAGCAAAATACTGTGGATGCTGGACATCTGAAACAAAAACAAAAATTGCTGGAAAAGCTCAGCAGGTCTGACAGCATCCGTGGAAAGGAAGAGTTGACGTTTCGAGTCTGTATGACTCTTCATCAAACAGGTACTCTCTTCAGGGATCTCACACAACTATTAGTGGGGGACACATCAACATTCATTCTCTCACCGAGACTTTCACATCACCATCATCTCATCTAGCATGTTGTTCACACTTCATCCACTGGCCCTCCTGGGGAGGGCTCACCACACACAGGGGACATGCATCTCACCCAACCTCTGCTCCATCCCTTCTCATCACATGCCTTTCTTTCTTCTTCTTACAGGCTAAGCTGTCGCAAAACATGCACAAGAGATCGCAGACCAGGGGTGGGACAGCCGAGATCATTGCCCTCACTGAGTTTGAGGAGGCTGCGGCCGAGCTGGCTGGGGGAGGACAGGGATAGCTCCTGTGGGGAAGGGGGATCGGTCTCTCCCGCCAACCTAGTACGGATCACAGCTCCATCACTTCTTCAAATCCTGACAATCACAGTGACTCACATGCAATCTTATCTAGCTCATTAACGGAAACTATATTTTCTATTTTCTAGGCCCCAGCAGATCGAGGCCCCCAACCCAGTCCAGCATCAGTGCAAGCCCACAGGCTTCATCTGAGGAGGAAGCTCTGGAAGAACCGTCATGGCACTCAGGCACCCTCCACAGCTCAGAGACACACATGCCGGTGGGGCACAGCTGTAGATTAGGCCCAGGCTCACTTTCTGGGGGACACCTCACTGACATGTTGCCGCAGCAGTTGGAGGCAGGGACAGCCCCGGCCTCTGGCACTCAGAGGGCTGCAGAAGACCAGCTAACCCCTCAGTCCGAGTCAGATGATGAGCTTTTGGAAGCGGCTGCCAAATCAATGCTGGAGATGCAACGACAGGCGGCGGCAGAACATCAGGCAGAGAATCAACAGTCCCTCAGCAGACTAGCGTGAATGATGGAGGAGTCCATCTATGTTGAAGTGTTGAAGAGTCATACGGACTTGAAATGTTAACTGTGTTCCTCTCCGCAGATGCTGTCAGACCTGCTGAGTTTTTCCAGGTATTTTTATTTTTGTTTTGGATTTCCAGCATCCGCAGTTTTTTTGCTTTTATCTGTCTATGTTCTCTCTGATGTTGTGGTTCCGACATGCGAGCACCTTGAGGTCACCATGGGAAGGCTGGCCTTGGTCCAGCAGGTCTTGCCAGATGTGCACTCAGCTCTGCACTCCATGGCCACACACCCTGGTGGGCACCATCAAGATGTAGGCAACATGGGGACGAGGCACCTTGACCTCCCTCCATGTGCAGCAGCAGGGCAGGGCCCTTTGGCACCCACCTGGTGGACAAGCGTCAGCCGGAGCCCCCCGGGCGCCTCCTCTCAAGACACTCCAAGGGTGTGCAGCTGCTCACAGCCCCTTCTGCCTGTGACCCCATTCACTCCAGCTGCTCAGGCTGCTGAGGGAGCTTCTGCCCCTGAGCAGATGACCCATATCAGGCCGGGGCCCTCACTTAACCTTACTCTTCCTGGAACTTGTCAGCAATTAATGTATCACGGGCTCGTCTCCCACGTCTTCCTTCCTTCATGGCGCGATCGCGCTCATACTGATCCTCAGCAGCCTCATGCGCCTGCATCTCTGGATCTTCAGCCTCCAATGACCTCTCATCCTCCTCCAGTTCATTCTCTGGCAGGGATTCACCTCTTTGCATTGCCGGATTGTGAAGGGCACAACACACTGCGATGATGTGGGAAACCCTGTCTGAGAGGTGCTGCACAGGTTCCTTGTTGATCCTCGAAAAGAACCAGAGGCCAAGAAATTGAGTGCTGCGGTCACCTTCAAAGTCACTGGCAGGGGATATCCTCCAAATCCACGTGGCATCAGGTCTTCACGAAGAATGTGGCATATGTGATGTACCAGAGCTTGGGACAAATGCAGATATGCACGTTATTGCCTCTCACTTATTTGTAAATAGGAGACTCTTCTATAATAAACCATAGGTCTGGCGAGTTGCCCCTGTTGTCTGGGCCTCTGCCCCTGACCCTCCTGTTCTTGCTCTGGCTCCGCTTGACCATGTTGCTCCTGCTGGAGCTGTGCGCAGAGTCGCCCCTCCCTCCTTCGCCTCCTCCATTGCATTAGGACCCTGACAAAGGCAGCATTGAGCCCTGGATCCATATCTGCTTTTGCTTTCTCTCTGAAAGGAAACATTGAAGACATTAATGATTCAAGGGGAAAGAAAGTGAAGCTCAGAAGATGACACGTTTGGAAACTGTATGGGTTCCATAGTTTTTCCTGCCCTACTTGCATGGTGGCTGACTCTGCCTTGTTTCTGAGATATTAGCACACACATTGAGGTGACCAAGATGGCATCGCAGATAGGTAACGTGTTGAGCACTGCTTGGGATGCTAATGTTTCAGTGAGATGAGTGACTCAACCTAGCTCTGTGTTCCAATCTCTGATGTGGCATATTAATGACCAATCTGTTGCTCATGGTCAATACCTGGCCTTACTACTTAATGAGTACTTACAGGACTGAGTTCACTCTCGCATACTGACTATGGTCTAAAGTATGATCTAAAGTCATGATCTAAAGTTGTTGAACTCAATATTCAGTCTGGAAGGCTGTAAAGTACCTAGTCGGATGTTGAGGTGCTGTTCCTCCGGTTTGCGTTAAGCTTCACTGGAACATTGCAGCAGGCCAAGGACGGACATGTGGGCATGAGAGCAGGGTGGTGTGTTGAAATGACATCTTTTGGCAATCTCCACCTATCACTGGCCCTCTATCCAGCTCTACTTGTCCCACCCCCCCCCTTAACCCAGCTTATATTTCACCTCTTTTCTGTTTTTCCTTAGTTCTGATGAAGAGTAATTCGGACTCGAAACATTAACCGTATCTCCCTCCGCAGATGCTGTCAGACCTGCTGAGTTTTTCCAGGTATTTTTGTTTTTGTTCTAGATTTCCAGCATCTGCAGTATTTTGCTTTTATCTTAGTGTTTAATTTAACTGCCACCTCCCTTCAAGGAATGTCTATCTTGAAGTATTGCTCTTCTCTCCGACAGGATTTCCGCCTATCTCTACATGGGGTAAGTCGGAGACGGAGACAGTCACTGAGGAATGAAATATGGCTGTGAAAGCGAGTTTTAGTAAACACCTTGTCAAACACCAGGAGAGAAATGGAAAGCAATGAAGGTGAACAAGGCAAAAGAGAGATACGGAAATCATGTCAGAGAGAAGAGCAATACTTCTTCAAGGTAGATATTCCTTGAAGAGAGGTGGCAGTCAAATTAAACACTAAGATAAAAGCAAAATACTGTGGATGCTGGAAATCTAGAACAAAAACAAAAATACCTGGAAAAACTCAGCAGGTCTGACAGCATCTGCGGAGAGAGATACAGTTAACATTTCGAGTCCGAATTACTCTTCATCAGAACTAAGGAAAAATAGAAAAGAGGATCACTGGCCCTCTATCCAGCTCTACCTGTCCCACCCCCCTTTAAACCAGCTTATATTTCACCTCTTTTCTATTTTTCCTTAGTTCTGATGAAGAGTCATTCGGACTCGAAATGTTAACTGTATCTCTCTCCGCAGATGCTGTCAGACCTGCTGAGTTTTTCCAGGTGTTTTTGTTCTAGATTTCCGGTGTAGCTCTATGCCAGGTACAAAACGTATGTTCCACTCACCTCGAATTACCAGCAAACTGAGGTCCGACCTGTGCACTCTATCCCTTTTCAAATGGATTTGAAGCCGACATAATTTCCCACTGGCGTGACACAGGATTGGAAGGCCTGACAAGATTCCAATGAGCATTCATGACATGTTAATGAATGCAAATGGCGTTCATGCCACTAGTCGGCGGGATAACTGACCCATCATAAACACACCATTGGGAGAATTGCAATCTGTTTTTACGACGGTGGATTTGCAACTTTTTGCCTGTCGCCGGATTCTCCACTGCTGCCCACCGTGAAACCCGCCACAGGCAAGATGGGAAAATTCTACCCAATGTTTCAGGTCTCTGACTCTTAATCAGAACTAGGAAAAGTTAGGAATGTAGTAGGTTTTGACCAAGTGAAACTGAAGATTGATGATGCCCTCTTCTATTCCCACCTGAAAACAGGCCACATTTTGCTCAACTGAAGCCAGCTCTTTTCCTGTTCCAGCAAACCCTGCAGCTTGTCTCTGAGTTATATGATGGTGGGTTCAAGCCCTATTAAAGTACAT
This sequence comes from Cetorhinus maximus, assembly GCF_964194155.1. Lineage (NCBI taxonomy): Eukaryota > Metazoa > Chordata > Chondrichthyes > Lamniformes > Cetorhinidae > Cetorhinus > Cetorhinus maximus. The sequence goes on along the minus strand of NC_135895.1, from coordinate 27,590,338 downwards.
TACTAGGCTGACATGCTCTCTAATGCCTTAAATGATGGCTAAGTTTGTCAAATTTTGTTTGATTAACACTCCTGTGAACTGGCTTTAATGGGTTTACTATGTCAAAGGCTTTATTTATATGCAAGTTATTATTGTTGTTGTTGTTGAATATCTCCATGATGTCACTTCATCCTACCTCTCAATCTTCTGCAGCTCTATTTCCCTGTCCTCTTCTAACTCAAGTCTACTGTGCATTATCCTATCCCTCTGGTCTACCTCAGGGCAAAGGATGGCTGAGGTTTCTGTCAACATGGCCAGAATTTTCCAGCCCCTCATGCTGGTGGGATCTTCTCGTCCCGCCGATATCAACGGAGATTTCAATGGCTCGCCAGCCCCGCCGTGGCGGGGAGGGGTTGGAAAACTCTGGCCCATATTCTTGCATTCTATAATTCTCTTTCTAAGCCATTCTGTTTTTCAACTCTCTCACTACTTTCATAAGTCTCATCAAAATTTACTTCTTCAATCATTTCCAACCTTTAACTTTTCTCTCACTTCCAGCTTGATTTCCTTCAACCTCATGTGAAGCACAATGTTCATTATGTGAAAGATGTTAAATATAAATGTCAGTTGTTGTTCTTAACGTGATATACGTATTTTCTCCCTTTGCAGGCTGTTACTGGTGAAACTTGAATTGCTACAGCCGTTAATAATCATTTAATAAATAACAACTTTCCATTACAAATTTGATTCTCTACTATTTATTTGATGTTGCTATGTTTGGCGTTCCCTTGAGCCTGCTTCCCTCCTTCCTACTGACCACATATTTCTTCATCATCCCTGCATATCCAGTATACTAGGATAAAGATCCATTGTCACATGGCAAAAAAGGTACGAGTTATACATCCCCACCAATTTTCACCAGTTCTGTTGAAACCACTGAGGGAGCTCCACATAGGTAATAGATTTGAGGAAACCTGTTAAGAAAACAATATAGGTTGAGGCCTTGGACGTTAAGAGATTTTTTAGCTCAATCCTCTGTTTGTAAATAAATTCATCACTTTTTTCACATTTTGGAATTTACAGCTAGTTAGCCTTCATTGTCAAATGTCACTGATATAAAGATTGGCTGAATGGTTTTGCTGCTCTTTAATGCATAACAAAGGGAGTGGTGAAGCAAGGATTCTTAATGGAGAAGAACTGTTTGTTGTTTTTCAGGAGAGTAAGCTAAAAAAAAACTGGTCTATAGTTCAGGAGGAGGTTGGTTAGCTCAGTTGGCTAGAATATGGTGTAGAATGATGCCAACAGCTTGGGTTCAATCCCCATACTGGCTGTGGTTGCTCATGGAGGCCTGCCTCTTGCCTTGCCCCATGCTTGATGCAGAATGCTGCTCCTCAAGATATACCACCAAATCTCTCTCTCTCCAATGGAGAGGAATGCCTTTCATCCCTTGTGGACTATGACTAATTACCTTAACAACTGTAGGTAAGTATAAGATCATAGCTAGGCTGTTCAGGGATGATGTGAGGAGGCACTTCTTCGTAAAAAGGTTGCTGAAAGTCTGGAACCCTCTCCGCCCCCCAAAACTGTTGAGGCTATGTCAATTGAAAATTTCAAAACTGAGATTGAAAGACTTTTGTTAAGCAAGGGTATTAACTTTTATGAAACCAAGGTTAGATGGAGTTAGAATCAGCCATTGTATGGGAGAACAGACTCACAGGGCTGAATGGCCTATTTCTGTTCCAATGTTCCTATCTCAATCTATATGGACTCTTTTTTTATCTTAATGCTAGTTATGTCTTTTTGCTACTGACATTGTGTTATCTTTAAATAGAACAGCTGCCCCATCCTTTGTTCTTTCTTTGTCTTTTCCAAAGTGCTTTCTAGCCTGCAGTATTTAATTGTCAATCTTGTTCTTTATGGAGCCATGTTTCAGTTATTTCCACTATACCTGGCTTCTCTCTACAAATTATTGCCTCCAGTTCCCCTTTTGTATTGGATGCTGTGTACAGTGTTGCATACAAGCAATTTAATTTATTTTTATTAATCAGTCCCCTCTGTACTCTGCCCTTTTTATCGTTATTGTTACTCTGCCTCCCTTCTTATCTTTTCAATTATTCCAAAGAGTTCTGGATATGTGGCACAAACTCTCCACCACAGCAAGTAATGATGTGTCAACTAACAGACATAAAATAGGTGGATAAGTATCTGGTTAGGGATGCAGATTGTAAGGATAAGTACAGAAAGGGATGATCAAATATTTTGTGCAACATTATGGCTAATGAGGTGCTGGGATCATGGAAATGCCATACAAAGGAAGGTGACTAATCTGAATGTATAATGTAGGCTATAAGAATAAATAGATACACTGAAATTTGATTTAGTTTGGAGAATCTGTGCAGAACTTTCCCTCAGGAAATTAAATGGTTGAATAAAGCCCATGCTAGAGTGGATTGTATTTGGGCTGTGAATAGAATTGACTTGATCAGACAAATAGCCTTTTTTGCCCCCATGCTGTCTTCCATTTTTAATAGTATTTCTGCTAAATTCTTCACCAGGTAAGTCTGTTGAGACTGCTGATGAACTATGCACCTATTAACCTGTAGACTTATTGCTGATCCCATTGGCTTTTCAAAGAAATCTCAAATCAGTCACATGTTTTATAAATGTATATCCCTTTAGTAAATTCCAAATTGGTACACACTATCAATTCTCATTGAACAACACAGACTTTTTTTTTTCCTTCCCACAGTGATAAACTAAAGCTACATGAAAGAAATTACCTTGCTTTGCTGCCCAGGTCATTTCAAATTGACAAGCTTCAACAAACATTTTAATTCAATGTTAATAGGAATCAATATTAATGCTTGAAATTATGAGATCCGCTGATGATTGTTCATGATTATACTTCATCCAGGGTGCTCATGGTGGGCAACATTTGTTTTATAAAGAAAAAGTCCACCATTACAGGTGTCCTGCCTTGCTTTAGATATAGCTCCAGTTCTTTCTGAGCAGTTTTTTTCTATTACTTGAAATGATATTAAATATTTTAAAGGTTGCTTTGAGCTAGTCTCAGAGCTGTTCCAAAACTAATCAAGAGCAAATAACAATTACCACTGACCTGATAGTGTGAATGATTATGAATGCATGTGTAGATATCTGAATGAGTGTGAAAATATAATTGCAAAAACAAAAACACAGGAGGGTTAAGTTAAATGATATTAGATGTTTAACTGATGAGCCTAACAGATAAATGAGTTATGAAGCTATGTGTCACTGATTGTTATTTTATGCACAAACCTCTAACTCCTGTTGCATTTCTTACTCATAATCTCAGGTTATGTGATACTGAAGTATATTTGAAGACATTAAGATAATTATATAGTTTAGCCTTTTCTGACAGCACTTTTTTTACAAAGGCATCCTAGAAGTACACAAGTGATGTGATGTGGCTGCTTAAAGCAATGAGCACTGTGCAGCTGCAGAATGTTAATGACAATGCAATGGAAAGAGAACAGCTGGAAGAGCAGGCAATGGGGAGTGTGGAGATAACGTTGTTAGGGAGAAACAGTGCCTCAGAAAGATTGATATCAGATATGAGAGCAAGAAGGAAAAAATGAATAGGGATATAGAAGAAAGGTAGGAATGTGCTGCAATAGATTGTAATTCGTGTGGTGAGTCTGCCCCCATTTCATTTTGATTTGAGCGGTCAGAAACAAGTTTTATACTGAATGATATACAGACCTTTGGTATTGTTGAGCTCAGACACATGTGATTTGTACTTGATTCAGAAAGAACACTTATATACAGATTGTAATACTATTAAATCTAATTATATAGTCATATATGAACACTGCATATTTATACATGAATTCTATATATTCAGATTGTAATAGTCATATATGAATACTATGTATTAGGTATGAATACTTCATGGCAAACTGTGAAGAGGAGTTCTATGCTAATTTGATTTGCCCCATTTACACTTTATTTAATTTGAATCTGTTATATCCTTGCTTATGATGTAAATTCATGAAAAATTAGGACACGATCACAAGTTTAGTCTTGATAATAGTGCTATAATTCAATTAGCAAGAGATTACATCATATGTAAATTATCTGAGTGAATACCTCACACTTTAAAGTGATATTGTAGTTTGTGGCATAGTATATGGACATTACCAGTATAGAGGGCTTAATAACAGCAAAGAGTCAAATTGTGCATTTATTTTTATGTATTTCATCATCAGATTAATTTGTCCTCTGTTACAGATTTGGAATGCTGAAGATACCTCCTCAGGTTCAGTGGCTCTGTAAATAGGGGTGTTATGAAACTATAATAATTTTCATAACATTATTGTGGTAGTACAATACAATACAAGTAGGTTTATAGGGATGAGTATGGATGAGTCTGTCTATGTGTGATTTAATTGAGGCGGAGTCATCTAGACTGCAAGCTTGAAATTATCAAAGGGTATATTATAGAAGGGTACTTGAAATGCTAATGAGTAAACATGGATGAGGTCTTTGCATTTAAGGTGTGAAGGACATTTGCATTTTTAGGTAAGTGGAGGAGTTGCTTGGATTTCAAAGGGATGGTAGGATGTTTACAACTGACAAGATAAGCAAGGCCAAGCAGTGTGTTTATTTTTCCCAAAAGGAATGAGATCATATTGGCAACATGAAAGATTTTTATATTATGGGAAAAGTAAATTTCCAAAGACATATAGAACAATGGAATTTACAGATTAAAGGGAGAGAGACATATATAAAATGGAACCAAAAGGCTATGTCGGGGGGCCAAGTAAGATCTAATAGGAGTATGTGAAACAGCCTTGAAGAAGCCTCCAGCCATTTTTGCAGAAGTCTGCTGTGCCCAGTAACTAAAGTTGGAGAAAATCCTTTGGAATTCCACTGTCGAGTGAGTGCTGTGGTAACTTGCTGGCTTGGTTTTTATATTTAATATCTATTTTGGGCTGTTGCCTTAATTGGGAGTGTGTAGTTGGGAGTAAAGTTAATTAAGAATTTTAGAATTTGTTGTAGCATTAGGTAACTGTAATCTTATGTATGTGCTTGAAATCTTTTCTTTTGTTAATAAATATTTAAATTACATTTTTAAAATATCTAAATGTCTTAGTGGACTCATTACTTCTGAATTAATTGCACACATCTTCTCATAATAAATAGAAATTGCAAAACTGTTGTGATAGCGTGGCCAGATTTCCCTTGTGAATTTGGTCCACCTGGCACACACCACCTGCCACATCATAACAGGGGTCTAAGCATTTTAATATTATAGGGTTGCTTCAACAACAATTTGCATTTGTATAGAAACAGAAAATTCCTGAAATACTCAGCAGGTTAGTCAGCAACTGTGGAGAAAAACACAAAGTTAATGTTTCACAGCTCTGAAACGTTAACTGTTTTTGTTTGCACAGATGGTGCTGGATGTGCTTGAGTATTGTCAGAATTTTCTGTTTATATCAGATTTCCATCATCTGCAGTATCGCTATTGTTTAATTCACTGCCACTTCTCTCCCAGGAATGCCCACCTTGAAGAAGTTCTGCTCTTTTCACCAATGGGATTTCCGTTTGCCTCTTCTACCTTGTTCACCTTCATTGCTTTCTATTTCCCTTCTCAAAAGATCACACACCTGAAACATTAACTTTGTTTTTCACTCCACAGATGCTGCCTGACCTGCTAAATATTTCCAGCAATTTCTATTTTTATTTCAGATTTCCAGCATCTGCAGTATTTTGCTTTTGCATTTATATGGCACCTTTAATGGAGTCAAACATCCCAAAATGCTTCACTAGAGGGTTATTCAACAAAATTTGATGCTGAGTCACATTAGGACAGATGACCAAAAGCTTGGCCAAATAGGTCAGTTTTAAGGAGCATCTTAAAGGAGGAGAGAGGTGGAGAGATTTAGGGAAGAAATTCCAGAGCTTAGGGCCCAGGCTGCTTAAGGCAGAGGCCCCAGTGTTGGAGCGATTAAGATCAAGCATGGAGTCAGGCGATTTTATCGAGGTGAAAGTAGGTAGTCTTAGTGATGGAGCGGATATGTGGTCAGAAGCTCATTTTTGGGTTGTGAATGTCTGGTTCCGCCTCAGGCAATTGTCAGGGAGAGAGATGGAGTTGGTAGCAAGGGAATGGAGTTTGTAATGGGGACCAAAGACAATGGTTTCAGTATTCCCAATATTTAATTGAAGGAAATTTCTGTTATCTGATGTTCGACAAGCAATGTAACAAATTGGAGACAGTGGAGGACTCAACAGAGCTGAAGATGGGGTATAGGTGGGCGTCATCAGCACACATATGAAACCTGATGTGTTTTTTGGTTGGTGTCATCAAGGGGTAGCATGTAAATGAGAAATAGGAAGGGGTCAAAGGTAGACCTTTGGGGAATTCCAGAAGTAATGAAATGTGAAGAGAAACTGTTGCAGGTGATTTTTTGGCTATAACTGGATAGATAAGAATGGAACCAGGAGTGTGCTGTCCCACACTATTGCCCTGCATCTACTTTTATGACAGCATGGTCCAGGGAATAACATTGGGGCCCCCTTGTGATCTGAAACAGTTAACACTGTCTTTTTCCTGCGTATTGTTTCAACTACTGTCATGCGGGATTGAGTTGACATTAGATGAGGTGAGGCTTGGGCTTGAATTTTTGCTCCCAAGTCGGGTGCGCAGAGTCGGGGAATTTCCCGACCTCCCAAACCCAAGTTAGGAGAAACTTCTCCAAATGGTCGGACTTTTGTCCCGGGAGGCATGTGCTAACTGGAATTGGGCCGTCTGTCTGGGGAGGTGATGGCATAGTGGTATTGTCACTGGACTAATAATCCAGAGACCCAGGGTAATGGTCTGGGGACCGGGGTTTGAATCCCGCCATGGCAGATGGTGGAATTTGAATTCAATAAAAATCGGGAATTAAAAGTCTAATGATGACCATGAAACCATTGTCAATTGTTGTAAAAATCCATCTGGTTCACTAATGCACTTTAGGGAAGGAAATCCATCTGGTTCACTAATGCACTTTAGGGAAGGAAATTTGTCATCCTGACCTGGTCTGGCCTACATGTGGTTGACTCTTAAATGCCTTCTGAAATGGCCTAGCAAGCCATTCAGTTGTATCAAACTGCTACAAAGTCATAAAAAAGGAATGAAATTGGACAGATCACCTGGCATCGACTGAGGCACCAGAAACGACAATGACAATCGCAGCCCTGTCGACCCTGCAAAGTCCTCTTTACTAAAACCTGGGGGCTAGTGCCAAAATTGGGAGAGCTATCTCACAGACTAGTCAAGCCACAGCCTGACATAGTCATCCTCAAGCAATCATACCTTACAGATAATGTCCCAGATACCACCATCAGCAACCCTGGGTATGTCCTGTCCCACCGGCAGGACAGACCCAGCACAGTTGGCAGCACAGTGGGGAGGGAGTTGCCCTGAGAGTCCTCAACATCGACCCCAGACCACATGAAGTCTCATGGCAGCAGGTCAAACATGGGCAAAGAAACCGCCTGCTGATTACCACGTATTGCCCTCCCTCAGCTGATGAATCAGTATTGCTCCATGTTGAACATCATTTGGAGGAAGCACTGAGAGTGGCAAGGGCATAGAATGTACTCTGGGTGGGAGACTTCAATGTCCATCATCAAGAATGGCTCGGTAGCACCACTACTGACCAAGCTGGCTGAGTCCTAATGGACATAGCTGCTAGACTGGGTCTGAGGCAGGTGGTGAGGGAACCAACAAGAGGGATAAACATACTTGACGTCACCCTCACCAACCTGTCTGCCGCAGATGCATCTATCCATAACAGTACTGGTAGGAGTTGACCACCGCACAGTTTTGTGGAGATGAAGCCCTGCCTTCCCATTAAGGATACCCTCCATCGTGTTGTGTGGCACCACCACCATGCTAAATGGGATTGATTTCGAACAGATCTAGCAACTCAAGACTGGGCAACCATGAAGCGCTGTGTGCCATCAGCAGCAGCAGAATTGTACTCGAACACAATCTGTAACCTCATGGCCCAGCATATCCCCCACTCTACCATTACCATCAAGCCAGGGGATCAACCCTGGTTCAATAAAGAGTGCAGGAGGGCATGCCAGGAGCAGCACCAGGCATACCGAAAAATGAGGTGTCAACCTGGTGAAGCTAGAACACAGGACTACTTGTGTGTCAAACAGCATAAGCAGCAAGTGATAGACAGAGCTAAGCGATCCCACAACCCACGGAGCAGACCTAAGCCCTGCAATCCAACCATATCCAGTCATGAATGATGGTGGACAATTAAACAACTCACTGGAGGAGGAGGCTCCGCAAATATCCCCATCCTCAATGATGGAGGAGCCCAGCACATCAGTGCAAAAGATAAGGCTGAAGCATTCGCAACAATCTTGGATGATTCATCTCGGCTTCCTCCAGAGGTCCCCAACATCACAGATGCCAGCCTTCAGCCAATTCGATTCACCCCATGTGATATCAAGAAATGGCTGAAGGCATTGGATTGTGCAAAGGCTATGGACCCTGACAATATTCCGGCAACAGTACTGAAGACTTGTGCTCCAGAACTTGCCACGCCCCTAGCCAAGCAGTTCCAGCACAGCTACAGCACTGGCATCTACCCGGCATTTTATGTGCTCCCACTGGGAGTGTTTTCAGCAGGGGGGGGTGCATAAAGTAGGGTGGGTGCCCACCTGCCCACCCCACCACCTTCCCACCGACCCCCAAGCTCACCCCCCATGATACAAGGGCGGGCGAGCGCCGAGTTCAGCAGCTCACCCGCCATATTGAAATAGATAATCAAGGGTCAATTAGGCTTGTTACCAAGCAAATTCACCCTAATAATACGCTGCCTGCACCATAAAACGTTTGGTGTGGCAGTAGAGTGTGAGTGGGCAGCCCGATTTTTTAAATAAACTCTTCGAAGGGGAGGGAAGGAGGTGAGGGCTCTATCTTCAGGAGCCGCCCTTTGCAGATTTGGGGGGGGCCCCACTAAGATAGAACCACTCTTGCTTCCAACCCGCCTGCTATCTTAAAACTGCTGCCCTACACCCCGCGCGCCCCCCCTAATCTACCCAAACACTCTCTGTCCAAGAACCTGGACTTGTTGCTTCCGGGGATCCACGGGCCTTTTTCCGCTTCTTCATTGCAGTGGCCACGAATGCACTCTTGATGCTGCCGGGATTGATGGGTCTGCCGGCTAATCAATTGACTGGCAGCTCCTGAGGGCGGGACTTACTCCCCAGTGAGGGGTGGCAGTCCCACACTGCCCCTTTATGCAGATAAAGCCTGCAGCGCTTCACCAGCACCCCACTGCACCACCCGCCCCTGCTTAATATTCAGCCCTCTGTGTTAAACATCACCTGATGTTGCTCAGGATCCCCACTATGGCATGGCAATCTCTGCTGCATTTACTGCAGAGGAAGACAGTGGATTGAGAAGGTGCACAATTCACTGACTTCTGCTTTCTCTGGGGCCTCCTCTTGACCGGCTTGACTCTTCCAATGTCCCTCCAAACAGTCAGCCTCTGGATGTCACAGCTGTTGGTGACTGTCTCCAATTTGTCAGTGTCTATGTCGGTCATCCTCATATCTCGCTTGCAGTTGTCTTGTAGAGGAGATACCAGGAGAGCCCAGCAAGTTGCGACACAGTTCACTATACAGAAGGTCTTTGGGTATATGGCCGTCATCCATTTGATGAACGTGGTCAATCCAGAGGGAGTATTGTTGGCTTAGCAATGAGTGAATGTGATGGAATTGGCATTAGAGCTACTGAAGCCATATTTAAAGGGCTTCACAGGCTGCAGAACATTGGGTAGCAGGGTTTCTTGGTTTTCCGGAAGTGTTTCCAGCTCCTACTTTGGAAAGCCATCTTACATCTTTCTTCTGGATACAGCAAGACTTGGAGGAATGTTAGAAGCTAGAAATATGTTTAGTTTATATATTATCAACTTGGTATAGGTACAGAATTAAGTCAAGGCTTGACCTTCCTTTTACTGGAAACTGCTTAAAGTTTCATTTCTCTAGAAAAACAGTTAGTGATATGATTATTTTTAGGTAAAGACAGTTATCCCAGATAAGGGGCCATAATTGGGTCGTTACATGAATAAATAACCATAACACAAAGCTGTGTTAGGATCTCCATTTAACCTTATTAATCTAATTAAGATGCTTGTTGAAATATGGAAGTTAATTAGTGTGTGGAAGTAGTGAATCACCCATGTGGTGCAGTGGTCTAATAAGAGTTGGAACAGTTAGCCAGATGGCTAGCTTCATGAACAGCTCTGAACATAAACAACAGGTAATAGGCAAATGAAATCGCTGAAAGTGAGCTTGAAGACTGAGGGTGGTATTGAAGGGAGTTATATAACCTGTCATAGGGAACATGGGGGGAGGCGATTGTTTAGTGGTATTGTCGCTGGACTAGTAATCCTGAAACCCAGGGTAATGCTCTGGGGACCCGGGGTCAAATCCAGCCATGGTAGTTGGAAATGAGGTGGTCCCCAGCATCACAGATGCCAGTCTTCAGCCAATTCGATTCACTCCACGTGATATCAAGAAACGGCTGAAGGAACTGGATACTCCAAAGGCTATGGACCCTGACAATATTCCGGCAATAGTACTGAAGACTTGTGCTCCAGAACTTGCTGCACTCCTAGCCAAGTTGTTCCAGTAAAGCTACAACACTGGCATCTACCTGGCTATGTGGAAAATTGCCCAGGTATGTCCTGTACATAAAATACAAGACAAACCCAACCCAGCCAACTACTGCCCCATCAGTCTACTCTCCATCATCAGTAAAGTAATGGAAGAGGTCATCAATATTGCTATCAAGCAGCAGTTGCTTAGCAATAACCTGCTCACTGAAGCCCAGTTTGGGTTCCACCAGGGCCAATCAATTCCTGACCTCATTACAGCCTTGGTTCAAACATGGTCAAAAGAGCTAAACTCCCGAGGTGAGGTGAGAGTGACTGCCCTTGACATTGAGGCAGCATTTGACCAAATGTGGCATCAGGGCAAAACTGGAGTCAATGGCAATCAGGGTCAAAATTCTCCGCTGGTTGGAGTCATACCTAGCACAAAGGAAGATGATTGTGGTTGTTGGAGGTCAATCATCTCATTTCCAGGACATCACTGCAGAGGTTCCTCAGGGTAGTGTCCTCGGCCCAACCATCTTCAGCTGCTTCATCAATGACCTTCCTTCCATCATAAGGTCAGAGGTGGGGATCTTCGCTGATGATTGCACAATTTTCAGCACCATTCGCAACTCCTCAGATACTGAAGCAGTCCATTTCAAAATGCAGCAAGACTTGGACAATATCCAGGCTTGGCCGACAAATGGCAAGTAACATTCGAGCCACACAAGTGTCAGGCAATGGCCATCTCCAACAAGGGAGAATCCAACCATTGCCCCTTGATGTTGAATGGCATTACCATCACTGAATCCCCACTATCAACATACTGGGCGTTGCCATTGACCAGAAACTGAACTGGACTAGCCATATAAATACTATGGCTACAAAAGCAGGTCAGAGGCTAGGAATCGTGCGATGAGTAACTCACCTCCTGATTCCCCAAAGCCTGTCCACCATTTACAAGGCACATGTCATGAGTGTGATGGAATATTCCCCACTTGCCTGGATGAGTGCAGCTCCCACAATACTCAAGAAGCTTGACACCGTCCAGGACAGAGTAGCCTGCTTGATTGGCACCACATCCACAAAATTACACCCTCCACCACCAACGCACTGTAGCAGCAGTGTGTACCATCTACAAGATGCACTGCAGGAATTCACCTAGGCTCCTTTGACAACACTTTCCAAACCCACGACCACTACCATCTAGAAGGACAAGGATAGCAGATAGATGGGAACACCACCACCTGGAAGTTTCCCTCCAAGTCACTCACCATCCTGACTTAGAAATATATCACCGTTCCTTCACTGCCGCTGGGTCAAAATCCTGGAACTTCCTTCCTAACAGCACTGTGGGTGTACCTACACCACATGGACTGCACTTGGGCAGGACAATCAAGACACGGGAATACACGATGAATGGTGGGACCCTGGGAAGTACAAAGCTCAGAGGGGCCTTGGTGTGCATGTCCACCAGTCCCTTAAGGTAGCGGGACAGGTAGATGAGGTGGTTAAGAAGGCATATGGGATACTTGCCTTTATTAGCTGAGGCACAGAATATAAGAGCAGGGAGGTTATGCTGGAACTGTATAAAATGCTGGTTAGGCCACAGCTAGAGTATTGCGTGTAGTTCTGGAATCTGCATTTTGGAAGGATGTGATTGCACTGGAGAGAGTGCAGAGGAGATTTACCAGGATGTTACCTGGGCTGGAGTGTTTTAGTTATGAGGAAAGATTGGATAGACTAGGGATTTTTTCCCTGGAGCAGAGGAGATTGAGGGGGGACATGATTGAGGTGTATAAAATTATGAGGGGCATTGATAGGGTGGACAGGAAGGAATTTTTCCCCTTGGTGGAGGGATCAATAACCAGGGGCATAGATTTTAGGTAAGGGGCAGGAAGTTTAGAGGGGATGTGAGGGGGAATTTTTTCACCCAGAGGGTGGTGGGAATCTGGAACTCACTGCCTGAAAGGGTGGTAGAGGCAGAAACCCTCATAACATTTAAGAAGTATTTGGATGTGCACTTGCGATGCCTTGGCATACAAAGCTATGGACCTAGTGCTGGAAAATGGGATTAGAATAGTTAGGAACTTGTTTGACCGGCGTAGACTTGATGGGCCGAAGGGCCTTTTCCTGTGCTGTAGACCTCTCTGACTCTACCCCACTTTGCTTGGCTTTGTCCTTGGGAGGTGGGCATCATTGGGTAGACTAATTGGCCTTGTTTAGAGGGCATTTAAGAGACTGGAGTAGGCCAGACCAGGTAAGGATGGCAGATATCCTTCCCTAAAGGCATTAATTTTTATAACAATTGGCCTTTTAATTCCAGAATTTTTATTGAATTCAAATTCCCCTATCTGCCATGGTGGGATTCAAACCCAGGTCCCCAGAGAATTACCCTGGGTCTCTGGATTACTAGTCCAGTGACAATACCATGACACCAATGCCTCCCTGACTGACTTATACTGACTTATTACTCTGCATCCTAATGTTTGAGCCTGCTGTTCTGAGGTATTTTGGCTTCAGCAGCTTCTCATTTGTAAAAAATTAGATTGCTTTCTAAATTTTTAAGATGTCTGACTTTTTGCTGTTCTCCTGACTGTCCAGTCAGAATGAAATCAAAAACTTTCAAACCCAATGGTGTGAAGTGATAGTTAATTAGAGTCAAGCTGCCGAATTTTCATTTTTCTTTTACAGTTTATGGCAATTTCACTTCAGTTTATTTGAATTCGATATATTCTTCAGCATTATAGTGCCCGTGGTTATTTGTGAACGGCCTCGTACCTACTGCTTATCTGTCACTGGATTTACAGGATGGGGAAATATTGAAAGAAAAGTGATGGGATCTAGAATACTGTCATTTTGATAAAATGGGGCCATTTTTATTGAATATCAGCTTTGTAATTTAATCCATTAAGATGTCGCAACTGAAAGGGGCCTCAGACAAGCACCATTTGTGAACTAATCACAATCAGGATTATTGATTGATTCCTGGACCATTTAAAGGGAACTTTGAAGCAAAATCAAACTAATGTATGAAAGATTCAGTTTGACACCTCAGTTAGCATATACAGAGGTTTGAATTGAACTTCTATTTTTGACCACGGATGTGCAATATTACAGCTTGTGGTATTCCCTTTCCAATGGCTAGGGATTGAAATCTTATGAAGATAAACTGGAACATCACTACAGGAGTATCCTTCAGTGCCAGGATTTTGTCCCATATAATTATAACAATAATCAGACTCCTGTACTTAAACCTAACTTAAATCACAGGCTTCTGAAATAAATGTAACTGAAGACAAAATTGTCAGGAAAGCGTCAGAGGAATATTAATATATTGAAGATATCCTTTAAATCCATCAATAGGGAAGTAGCAGAATCTGCACTGTATTTGACTGTAACCAAGGATAAAGATACCAACAAGATACCAACCTACTCTTTATGATGTAGGGATGGTGGGAGAGACCTGTATCCATTAGAAGTAGGAGCAGGATTAGGCCATTTGGCCTCTTAAACATGCTACACCATTCAATGAGATTGTGGCTGATCATCTTTCTTAGCTTGCCTTACAACCTACCAGACATATGTATCCTTGCTGGACATCACTCAGAATTCAGAACTGGCATTCCAGTATCTACTCACCAGCACTGTCTGGAGTGAAGTTCAAACCCAACCCTTCCGTTAACATCAGGAGTATCACCACTGGTCACTTCACCCAGAAACAACCCTGGATAAAAACCCACTATTTAGAGAGCACATTCTGGTTTCCACTTGCTAGGGTTGTTTGGCGTGGTTCCTGAACCCTTCAACTTCTGATTCAGAGGCAGGAATACCACTATGTCAAAGAGTCACTTAATTCTTCATTGTACCCTTTCTAAAACCTGAATCCCTTTTCCATAGTGTGTAGCCCAATATTACTGAGAATTTATAAAGGTTCATTATTACCACTTTGTTTTTACATTCTGTACATGGATCTTGTCAAATTTGCCCAGGAACCAAATGTGAACCAATCTTATTATGATCAATTGTTCAGTGCCAGAATAATTGTGTTTTGGGGATTAACATATAGTCCATTCTGGAGTAGATAAAATGTGGCTTAGAATTTTGATGTAAGGAAACATTCAAGTTCAGCAGAGTGAGCTGCTCCTCATCTATGCCAGCTGCCTGGGGACAGGATGTCTCTTTGTCTTGTTAGCTATGGATTGTTGTGTGATACACCAGGGGAGCTGTGGAGTCACAGAGATACAGAGAAAACAAAAAAGCCTACTCCTGCTTGGAAGGAAGAAACATTGTGCAAGATGTTCCCAGTCCGGGATGACAGGCTATGGGGCAGGAGGCCAGGAAAGTAATGGGAGGTGAGTCAGCAGAGCGCCCCAATGCATTCCCATTTCTAGGGAAGTTTCCCAGTTACAGATCGGCCACCCGCCGAATGAGGCAAGTTGCCAATTTAAATAATTAAGACCCATAATAGAGGCGATTCGGAGGGCTCACCAGCATTTTGTCATTAGTGTAGCAGCACCCCCTTCACCACCCACAGCCCCACCCCTCTCTGTGGGCGGAGATCACCAGGTTCGTGGAGGCAGCCTGCCAGCGGAGTCCAGGGACCATCAGAGTCAGAGGCTCCACAGCTTATTGGCAGGGCTACAAGGAAGTGAAGATCCTTGAGAGGCTGTGGAGCAGATTTACCAGAATGGTTCCAGGGATGAAGGAATTTAGCTAAGGTTGGAGAAGCTAGAGTTGTCCTCCTTCGAACAAAGGAGGTTGAGGGGAGAACTGATGGAGATGTACAAGACTATGGAAGGATTAAATAAGGCACAGAAAGAAAAGCTGTTCCCATTAACGGACAGTACAAGGACTAGGGGGCACAGATCTAGGGTTTTAGGCAAGAGATAAGGGGGTGGGGCCGGGTTCATGTGAGGAAGAATATTTTTTTTACACAGTGAGTGATAATGACCTGGAATTTGCTGCCTATGACAATGGTGCAAGTGGAGATGATCAATGATTTCCAAAGGAAATTAGATAGACACTTTATGGAAATAAACTTGCAGGGCTATGGGGACAGAACAGAGGAATAGGACTGACTGGATTGCTCTGCAGAAAGATAGCATAGACTAGATTGGCTGAATGCCTCCTTCTGTGCTGTAATAATTCTGTGACTCTATAACCCTATGAAGGAAAGGGCACACATGCAACCTAAACACTCCTCCCAGATGGTTTTCCCCTCAGCTTCATGGGTCCTTCTACCATTGGCCATGCAATATTTTTTAATTATAGTGACCCACACGATAGTTCTCTCCAGGTTGCCTCAGCAGTGACCATCTCTCCGGGTGGGGCTGCCAAGGCTTCTGAGATGCCAGCCCCCTGACTGGGATGGCAGCGTTCACAATCCACCCCGAACTTGGAGGCAGCCATTTAGGAGGACACCTTTGGGAATATTACTGTGCCATCTGGCTCTTGGCACGTGCAAGCTCGCAACCCCCATTGGTTTCCTACACGGATCTCAAAGTCTGTGGTGAAACCATGCCCATTGGCGTGTGTCACAAATGCATGAGTGGTAGGTTTCAAGTTTGAGCCTTGAATGAAGAAGATAAATCATTTCTATCATTTTGCTGGCAAATATTTTAAAATTCTCACAGGTATCTTGCTTAGATGGAGTCTTTTTGTCTGCACTGGAGTATTGCCTTGGACTGCATTTGAGTGCTTCACTTGGAGTTTGGTGAGTGAGAGAGTTTTAAGGGTTAATTTAATTGTTAATTTCTACTTACAGTCTAGTCTTTCTTTAATTAAGCAGTTAACTAAAAATTGCTCTTTGTGTTGGGAGGAGGTAAGTTTTAGTCAAGCTTTAAAACAGGACTCATTCAGGCTCTGCTCGCAGCTAGTTAATTAGTTAACTGGCTTAAAGAGGTTTTCAGAAGCCAGATTCAGGCAGCATAAAAGCAAGCCATTTACAGTGCTGCTTTTGCCTGCACTGGAGTGCTACTTTGGGCTGTATTTGAGTGCTTCAGTTGGGGTTTGGTGAGTGAAGGAGTTCGTTGAAGAGGGAAGGAGGTGATCCTTTCATTTTCTACCTTTCCTTAGAAAAAAGAGGTGCGGCCTTGGTAAGTAGGACTTGGTGAGTATTTCTACTGATCTTAAAATTTTCTAAACTAGAGGAAATAAAAGTAAAGGGAGTAATTTAAGGGTAATTCATGGCAGGGCAGCTCAGTAATGTGGAATGCTCCTCCGGTGAAATGTGGGAAGTAAGGGACACTTCCAGTGTCCATGGTGACCACGTGTGCAAGAAGTGTCTCCAGCTGCAGCTACTTGAAATCAACATTTTGGATCTGGAGCAGCAGCTGGAGTCACTGTGGAGCATCTGCAGGGCTGCAATCTTCATGGATAGCACGTACAGTGAGGTGGTCACACGGCAGGTAAAGAGTGCACAGGCAGAAAGGGGATGGGTGACCATCAGACAGTGTAAAGGCACTAGGCAGGTAGTGCAGGAGTCCCTGGGTCCATCTTCCTCTCTAACATATTTTCCATTTTGGTTATTGGGGGAGATGGTTTCTCAGGGGAATGCAGCGACAGTCAAGTCCGTGCACCACGAGTGGCTCAGCTGCCCGGTGGGGATGGGGGGGGAGGTGGAGAAAAAAGAGTGGGAGAGCAATAGTGATAGGGGATTCTATCGTAAGGGGAACAGATAGACGTTTCTGCGGCCGAAGATGTGACACCAGGATGGTATGTTGCCTCCCTGGTGCCAGGGTCAAGGATGTCACTGAGCGGCTACAGAACACTATGAAGGGGGAGGGTGAACAGCCAGAGGTCATGGTCCATATCGGTACCAATGACATAGGTGAAAAGAGGGATGAGGTCATACAAGCAGAATATAAGCTAGGAAACAAATTAAGAAGCAGGACCTCAAAGGTAGAAATCTCAGGATTACTCCCAGTTTCACGTGCTAGTGAGATCAGGAATAGGAGAATAGACTGGATGAATGTGTAGCTGGAGAGATGGTGTAGGAGGGAGGGATTTAGATTCTTGAGGCATTGAGACTGATTCTGGGGAAGATGGGACCTGTACAAGCTGGACGGGTTGCACCCCAGCAGGACCGGGATCAATATCCTGGCAGGGCTTTTTGCTAGTACTGTGGGGGTAGGTTTAAACTAGATTGGCAGGGGGATGGGAACCTGAGTGGGGAAACACAAGAGAGGGAAACAAGGATAGAAAGGAAACAGGGGCTGGCGGCAAATAGGGCTATAGTACAAAAAAGGATGCGCAAAAAGACAAGTCTAAAGGCACTGTATCTGAATGCACGGAGCATTTGCAATAAGGTAGATGAATTAACAACGCAAATAGATGTAAACGGGTACCATATGATTGCGATTACAGAGACATGGCTGCAGGGTGACCAAGGCTGGGAACTGAATATCCATGGGTATTCGGTATTTAGTTAGGACAGGCAAAAAGGAAAAGGAGGCGGCATGGCGTTGTTAGTTAATGATGGAATCAGTGCAATAGGGAGAGGGGATATTGGCTCAGAAAATCTAGATATAGAATCAGTCTGGGTGGAGCTAAGAAGCAACAAGTGGTGGAAAACATTAGTTGTATATAGGCCTCCAAACAGTAGAGGTAAGGTAGGGGACAGTATTAAACAGGAAATTAGAGATGCATGTAACAAGGGTGCTACAGTAATCATGGGTGACTTTAACCTACATATAGATTGGGCAAACCAAATTACCAATAATACTGTGGCAAATGAATTACTGGAGTATGTATGAGATGGCTTTTTAGGCCAGTACTTGGAGGAACCAACTAGGGAACAGGCTATCCTAGATTTGGTTTTGTGCAATGAGAAGGGGTTAGTTAATAATCTTGTTGTGCAGGGTCCTTTAGGAAACAGTGACCATAACATAATAGAATTCTTCCTTAGGTTGGAAAGTGAAGTAATCCAATCCGACACTAGGGTTCTCAGTTTAAACAAAGGAAACTATGAAGTTACGAGGCATTCGTTGGCTAAGATAGATTGGGGAACTTCATTTAAAGGGAATGGCTAATATTTAAGGAACAAATGAATGCATTGAAAATGTTATATACTCCTTTCTGGTGCAAAAACACGCAGGGAAAGCGGCCCAACCATAGCTAACAAAAGAAATTAAAGATAGTATTAGATCCAAAGAGAAGTCATATAAAGTTGCCAGAAAAATTAGTAAGTCTGGTTTGGGAACAGTTTAGAATTCAGCAAAGAAATTGATTAAGAGGGGAAAAATAGAGCATGAGAGTAACCTTGCAAGGAACATAAAAGAGGATTGTATAAAAGCTTCTATTATGATGTAAGAAGAAAAAGATTAGTGAAGACAAATGTAGCTCCCTTGCAGTCCGAAACAGGAGAATTTATAATGTAGAACAAGGATATGGCAGAACAATTAAACAATTACTTTAGTCCTGTCTTTATGGGAGAAGATACACATAACTTCCCAGAAATACTAGGGAACCAAAGGTTGAGTGAGAAGGAGGAATTGAAGGCAATTAGTATTATTTAAAACAGTGCTGGAGAAATTAATGGGACTCAAAGCCGATAAATCCCCAGGGCCTGATAATCTACATCCCAGGGTAATAAAGAAGGTGGCCATGGAAATAGTGGATGTGTTGGTTGTCATCTTCCAAAATTCTGTAGATTCTGGAACAGTCCTGGCAGATTGGAGGGTGGAAAATGTAACCCCACTATTTAAAAAATGAGGGAGGGAGAAAACAGGGAATTAGCCTAACCTCAGTAGTAGGGAAAATGCTAGAGTCTATTATAAAGGCTGTGATAACACAACCCTTAGAAAATATCAATGGGTTTAGACAAAGTCAACATGGATTTATGAAAGGGAAATCATGTTTGACAAACCTACTGGAGTTTTTTTGAAGACGTAATTAGCAAGGTAGCTAAGGTAGAACCAGTGGATGTGGTGTATTTGGATTTTCAGAAAGCTTTCGACAAAATCCCACATAAGAGGTTAGAGTGCAAAATTAAAGCACATGGCATAGCAAGTAATATATTGGCATGGATTGAGAATTGGTTGGCAGACAGGAAAGAGTCTTTTTCAGAATGGCAGGTGGTGACTAGTGGGGTACCACAGGGATCAGTGCTTGGGCGCCAGCTATTCACAATGTAAATCATTTATTTGGATGAGGGAACCAAATGTAACATTTCCAAATTTTCTGACGACACAAAACTAGATGGGAATGTGAATGGTGAGGAGGATATTAAGAGGCTTTAAGGTGATTTAGACAAGTTGAGTGGGTGGGCAAATACATGGCAGATGCAGTATAACGTGGATAAGTGTGAAGTTATCCACTTTAGTAGGAAAAATAGAATGGTAGAATATTATCTAAACAGTGGTAGATTGGGAAATGTTGATGTACAAAGGGACATGGGTGTCCTTGTACACCTATCGCTGAAAGCAAACATGCAGGTACAGCAAGCAGTTAAGGAGGCAAATGGTATGTTGGCTTTCATTGCGAGAGGACTTGAGTACAGGGGCAAAGATGTCTTACTGCAGCTATACAAGGCCTTGGTGAGACCACACCTGGAGTATTGTGTGCAGTTTTGTTCTCCTTACCTAAGAAAGGATATACTTGTCACAGAGGGGGTGCAGCAAAGGTTCACCAGACTGATTCCTGGCATGGCAGGATTGTTGTATGAGGAGAGATTGAGCCAACTAGGCCTGTATTCACTGGAGTTTAGAAGAATGAGATGGGATCTCATTGAAACGTATAAAATACTGACAGGGGTGGACAGACTGGATGTAGGGATGATGTTTCCTCTGGCTGTGGGGGGGGTCAGGAGTCACAGTCTCAGAATACAGGATAGGCCACTTTGGACTAAGGTGAGGAGAATCATCTTCACTCAGAGGTTGGTGAACCTATGGAATTCTCTACCACAGAAGGCTGTGGAGGCCAAGTCACTGAATATATTTAAGAAGGAAATTGATAGATTTCTAGACTCTAAAGGCATCAAGGGCTATGGGGAGAAAGTGGGAGTCTGGCAATGAGATAGAGGATCAGCCATGATCATATTGAATGGCGGAGCAGGCTTGAAGGGCTGAATGACCTACTCCTGCTTCTATTTTGCTATGTTTCAATGCAGCAGAATGTGCAGGTGGCATCACTGACACTTAATAATTGGGATTACCTTTATTTAGGTTATCTTAGAGTTTGACAGGACTTTAAAAGAGAACAGCATATGACTTCACTTATGTTAAATAACTACCTTTGGTATTTTATAATACGGTTGCTATATGATGGTGTTTTATACCATTATTTCCAGACATGACCATAGTAGAGAAAGCTTGAACTCAAACTGCCAGAGGTCAATAGAAAGTATGAATGACCAGGGGAGATTGGACTTTAGCCTCAATGGGTATGATTGAGACATTGATATTGAAATTTTTATCTGTATATTTTACTGTATCTTGCGTTTTAAATTTGCTTTGTTATTTAGTTTTAGCTGCTTAATACTAGAATATGTTTCCATTTGTTTACTTAGCGACTTAACTATGGGTCAGCTTGAGCCAGGGACAGGTAATTAATTCATTACAAAAAGGTGTTATTGTCTGTCGTTGTTCAACAACAATTACAACTTATATTTATATTTTGCAAATAAAATTCCCTAAGGTGCTTTACAGGACCATTATAAAATAAAGCATGACACCTAGCCACTTAAGGAGATATTAGGTCAGATGACCAAAGGCTTGATCAAAGAGGTAGGTTTTAAAGAGTGTGTTAAAGGAAGAAAGAGAGTTAGAGAGGCAGAGAATTGAAGGAAGGGAATTCCAGAGCTTGGGGGCCTAGGCGACTGAAGGCATGGCCACCAATGGTTGAACAATTATATCGGGGAATGCACAAGCTGCCAGAATTATAGGAGCGCAGATACAGGGACCTTAGGTATTGTGGGGCTGGATGAGATTACAGAAATAGGGAGGGGCAAGACCATGGAGGGATTTGAAAATGAGGATGAGAATTTTAAAGTCAAGATGTTGTTTGACCAGGGTCAAATTAAGTCAGCAAGCACAGGGGTGATAAGGCAATGAGACTTGCTGCAATTTAAGACATGGGCAGCTGAATTCAAGTTCACGCAGGAGAGAATGTGTTCAGACTTTCTACCTGTGTCTGTTGGGTTATTGTGTAAATTCACAGTATCCATTTGAGCTGAGTAATGAAATCTCAGTCTTGAGCTCCGAGGTATTTAAATGCAGGGACATCCGAGTGATCGAGCTTGTAAGGTTATGGTTATAGACTTTTGCGTCTTGGCTGTTGCTAGCCAGTCTTGTCTGGCTTGCTACCTGGCATTATGGCAGCTATTGCCTGATGGCTGCAAAGGAGCAGAGGAACTGACATCCTGAGAGACGGCAGCACACTCTGTTCAGAATATGCCATTGCTACTCTCTTGGGACTGAGGACCATCACTTACACTGATCTATTGGAGAGCAGACTATAGAAGGTGAGATCTTTTTGAGCACAGATGATTCTCCAATTAATGCCCACCACCTGAATACAATTAACATCCAACATACAGTATACTCTGGGGAGGTAAAGACTTCCTGAAATCCCCTATCTATTTGCTCCACCAATCTGTCCAAAATGGCACCAATCTCTCAGATGTGCAGCTGTTTGAGCTTCCACAAGTGTAGCAAAGGCGGGTGGCATTGGTTCCTTTTGTGAGGACCCGGCTGCAGCATCTCTGGAGGTGCCTACGTTCTCCAAGGTACATCACAGAATGCTGATGTCATAGGAGATGATACCACAAAGGCTACTAGCGGACACCCTCACACTTTCAGTCATGGTGTTGAAACTCCTTGACTGCCCTTCCAATGCCTGGAAGAGCTGGTTGTAGGAGGCAAGTAGTTTCTTTCCATAGCTAAGCATCTGATGTTCTCATCTCTGTTCTACTCAGCAGAGCTAGGGGAAGTGGCAGCTACTGTGAGCTGTCTCCTGGACTGTCCCGGCATGCCATGGGTATCTACTTCCATTCACTCTTAGAGGGCATTTCACCATGTGGAGACTTACCTTGGGTTTCTCTCTATCTCACAGGGAGTGCCAAACTCTGTGCTAGAGTTTGGAAAAGATTCTCAGGAAGATTGTCCTCTTCCAAGGTGTTTTCTTCTGCAGATCCAGGTGCTGAGAGGAGCTGGAGGAAAGAGAAAAGAGCATCAAGGATTTTCTGTTCTATTTGGTTGAAGGCTATGATGTATGGTACTCCTCTCCAGTCTTGCTCCTTCCCTGACATTATGTGCTGTTTTTGTGCACAAAGAGAGTTAGTGAGTGGTTCTTGAAAAGAAGATGTATAAGGCTTGTGTACATAGTGTAATTGCTGACAGATGGAGAAAAAGCAAGATAGAATCAGTGTTAGAACTCAATTAGCCAGGCTGTAAAGGATAGAACACTGGAGCCTAGTCTTTATACACTCACACTTTTATTTGTAGGCTGCCTATTGTGCACTTTCAACCCACAACCACAGTTTCACTGTACTCACATATATATGTGCACAGGTGAATCCCTAATTTATGCCCACCACCTGAATATGATTAACCCCCACTACAGAATTATAATAATATATAATGATAATTATACAAATATACAATTAACGATCAAGATGGGGAGGTAATGGTTGTAAAGCTAAATTGTGAAATTTGAAGTAAGGAAGAGGTCCTGCAAAAAAGTTACTTGTTCTGCATGTGCTAGGATGCAATTATAGAATGTTCCTTGCCTCTCTTGAGAAGTCAACAAGGCAAGAGGTCGATGGGTGTTTTTGTGTCTGGAAAGCTGTTTCCAGTGGGCTTCCTGAGGGCTCAGCACTATGTCCCTTGCTTTTTGTGAATATATCAATAATTTTGACTTGAATGTAAGGGATATGATGAAAAAGTTTGTGCATGATACAAAAATTGGCAGGTTGGTTGATAATAAAGAAGAAAGCTGTAAATTGCAGGAAGATTTCAATGGACTAGTCAGGTGGGTGGAACAGTGGCAAATGGAGTTCAATCCAGAGAAGTGTGAGGTAATGCATTTAGAGAATGCTAACAATGCAATGGAATGTACAATAACTTCTAAAGTATTGAGAAGTGTAGAGAAACAGAGGGATCTTGCAGTGTATGCTGCATATCTCTAAATGTGGCTAGACACATGGTCAAGAAGACATATGGGACACGTGGTTTAATTAGTCAAGGCATATAAGAGGTTCTGCTGGAATTGGAATTAGCTAGGCCACAGCTGGAGTACTGCATGCAGCACACTGCATTATAGGAAAGATGCGATTGCACTAGAGATGGTACAGAGGAGATTTATGAGGATGTGCCTGGATATAGAATTTTAGTTATGAGGAAAGATTGGAAAAGCTAGGGTTATTTACTTAGGGACAGAGGCTGAGGGGAGACCTAACTTAATTGTATAAAATTATGAGGGGCCTAGATGTAGTGGAAAGAAAGGCTCTATTCCCCTTGGTTGAAGGGTCCATAACCAAGTGGAATGGGATAGATTACAGCAAAGAGTTAGGAGGTTTAGAGGGGATTTGAAAGGAAATCTTTTTTACCCAAAGGGTTGTGGGGATCTGGAACTCACAGCCTAAAATAGTGCTAGAGCCTGAAACACTCATAACATTTAAAAAGTACTTGGATATCCACTTGAAGTGCCGTAGCCTGCAAGGCTACAGAACAAGAGCTGGTAGGTGGGATTAGGCTGGATGGCAGTTTATTGGCCAACGCAGACACGATGGACCGAATGGCCCCCTTCATTGCTGTAAATTTCTAAGATTCTATGAGTTGCCTGTATTTGGATTGAGAAAGAGAGGTACAGCAATGTGCCTTTGTGATCATATGTTGAAAATGTGATGGAGGAGAGGGAATATTTGAGAGTTTTAGGGGAGGGGTGAAATAATATTGATATTGTTGAGTTAGATGGAGAGCTGAAGAACTGTTGTGAGATCATTGAACCTCCTCCTATGTAGAACACAGGTCCTAGTGATGCTGCTGCTGGCATTGATCCTCTCAGACATTTGTGTCCAAGCCATCTATATTCTTCCTGGGGATCTCCATGAGGGTACTGAGGAACAGTAGACCCCTCCTTGACCTAACCTTCTTTACCAAGATCTCCAAGAAGACATAAGGAAAAAATAGGGACAACCCTCCAACTCAGTTCTATCTATAGAATAGAGATCACAGTGTTGTGACAAAACCTTAGATCAGAGATTGTAAATTCACTTTAGGAGATGTATTCCTGCTTTAAATGGTGTCCACCATAACGTGCGCCCCCCCCCCCCCCCCCCCCGCACCACACCATTAATTATGCAGTGCAAATGGACAGGTACAATTGCTGGCACAATTGGGCACGAACTCATCAATCTGGTAGTCAAGAACTCATCAATCTGGTAATCGTCTGAGCCTGGCACCAGAGATATCAAGGGGATTTGTCATTTGCCTTGTCTGCCTGATCCCCAATTAAGTTAAAATCAGAGCTATAGAGTATACAGCACTGATTCACCAACACTTTGCAAAGGACAGGCAAATATAGTGAAGTGGAAAGATTTGAGACACTGGAACTATTTCTATTAGAGCAAAGAAGGAGGTGGTGGCATAGTGGTAATATTACTGGCCTTGAAACCTACTAATACTCTGTGGGGGGCAGGGGTTCAAATCCCACTATTACAGTATGTGGAATTTAGTTTCATTTAATAATCTGAAATTAAAAGCCATTTATCACTGATTGTTGTAAAATCCCATCTAGTTCACTAATATCCTTTAGGAAAAGAAATTTGTTATCCTGGTCTGAACCACATGCAACTTCAGACCCACAGCAATGTGGTTGACACTTAGCTGCCCTCTGAAATGGCTGAGAAAGTTATTTAGTTCAAGGGCAATTAGAGATGGACAAAATTGCCAGTGATCCTCACATTCCACGAAAGAATAAAGAAAAGAAGACTGGAACGAAATTTAATTGAAGTTTTCAAGATTATGAAAATAGAATAAATAGTGATAGACATTTTCCTTTGGTTGGAGAGTTAGTAATGAAAAGTCATCAAGTTAAAATTATTACTACAAGGGTGAGGAGAGAGGTTAGGAGAAATTTCTAAAATATGATTACTGGAGTATGATTGTTTTGTCACAGGGGGAAGTTGAGGCAGAAACAATTGCCTCCTTTAAGAAAACTTGTTTAAATATTTGAAACAGAGTCTTTAAGGAAAGAGCCAAGCAATGGGATTAGTTTTGGAACACTCCAGCAGAGAGCCACACAAACACTAAGGGCTGGATAGTTTCCTTCTATATTGTCAATTTCTATGGATTTATTAGTTTAGATTGTGCTGCTTAATAAAACAGGTTAAAGTATTAATTGTTGACAATTGCAAATGGATATTAAACATAAGGATAGTTGGACTAGCTCATATTCCTTAAATTATTCTATATTCTGATGTATGCACATCATGATCTTCATCTTTAAGTGAGATTTGAATCAATGACATGGTGGGGATTCTGTATATTGGTTGGGGAGAGGGGGGTGATTTAGGGAAAAACATCCTTTTCTCACCTGAAAAACTGATGTCCACAGTTGAAAAACTGGTTGAGATCTTGTGCTAAGGCAAGCCTTTAAATTCATTTTTCCTTTATTGAGGTGTGGGCGTTGCTGGCAAGGCCAGCATTTGTAGCCCATCCCTAATTGTCCCCCCGGGCCTGACATGATATTCCCTCGGACCTTGAGGGAGACTAGTGTAAAAATTGCAGGGGCCCTGGCAGAAATATTTAAAATGTCCTTAGCCACGGATGAGGTGCCAGAGGATTGGAGGGTAGCTCATGTTTTTCCGTTGTTTAAAAAAGGCTCCAAAAGTAAACCAGGTAATTACAGGCCAGTGAGCCTGACGTCAGTAGTAGGTAAATTATTGGAAGGTGTTCTGAGAGATCGGATATACAATTATTTGGACAGCCAAGGGCTGATTAAGGATAATCAGCATGGCTTTGTGCATGGTAGGTCGTGTTTAACGAACTTGTAGAGTTTTTCAAGGTTACCAAGAAAGTAGATGAAGGAAAGGCTATGGATGTTGTCTACATGGACTTTAGTAAGGCCTTTGACAAGGTCCCACATGGGAGGTTAGTTCAGAAGGTTCAGACACTTGGTATCCATGGAGATGTTGTAAACTGGATTCAAAATTGGCTGTGTGGGAGAAGACAGAGAGTGATAGTGGATGATTGCTTCTCAGACTGGAGGTCTGTGACTAGTGGTGTGCCTCAGGGATCTGTACTGGGACCATTGTTGTTTGTTGTCTATATCAATGATTTGGATGATAATGTGGTAAATTGGATCAGCAAGTTTGCTGATGACACTAAGATTGGAGGCGTTGTGGATGAGGAAGGCTTTCAAAGCTTGCAGAGGGATCTGGACCAACTGGAAAAATGGGCTAGAAAATGGCAGATGAAATTTAATGCAGAAAAGTGTGAGGTGTTGCATTTTGGAAGGACAAACCAAGGTAGGACATACACAGTAAATGGTAGGGCACTGAGGAGTGCGGAGGAACAAAGGGATCTGGGAGTTCAGATACATAATTCCCTGAAAGTGGCGTCATAGGTAGACAGGGTTGTAAAGAAAGCTTTTGGCATACTGGCCTTCATAAATCAAACTATTGAGTATAGGAGTTGGGATGTTATGGTGAGGTTGTATAAGACATTGGTGAGGCCAAATTTGGAGTATTGTGTGCAGTTCTGGTCGCCTAACCTCAGGAAGGATATCAGTAAGATTGAGAGAGTGCAGAGAAGATTTACTAGGATGTTGCTGGGTCTTAAGGAGTTGAGTTACAGGGAAAGATTAAACAGGTTAGGACTTTATTCCTTGGAGCGTAGAAGAATGAGGGGAGATTTGATAGAAGTTTACAAAATTATGAGGGGTATAGACAGAGTAAATGTGAGTAGGCTCTTTCCACTTAGATTAGGAGAGATAAACATGAGAGGACATGGCTTTAGGGTGAAAGGGGAAAGGTTTAGGGGGAACATTAGGGGGAACTTCTTCACTCAGAGAGTGTGGAACGAGCTACCATCTGACGTGGTAAATGTGGGCTCACTTAAGTTTTAAGAATAAATTGGATAGATACATGGATGGGAGAGGTCTGGAGGGTTATGGACTAGGTGCAGGTCAATGGGACTAGCGGAATAATATTTCGGCACAGACTAGAAGGGCCGAATGGCCTGTTTTCTGTGCTGTAGTGTTCTATGGTTCTATTTCAAAGGCCAGCTTAAGAGTCAGCCACATTGCTGTGGGTCTGAGGTCAGACAAGGTAAGGATGGCAGATTTCTTTCCCTAAAGGGCAGTAGTGAACCAGATAGGTTTTTTAACAATCAATAATTTCACGGTCATCATTACTGAGATGAGCTTTCAATTCCAGATTTATTAATTGAATTCAAATTCCACCAGCTGCCCTGATGGGATTTGAACCCATGTCCCCAGAGTTTTAGCCTAGGCCTCTGGATTACTAGCCCAGTGACATTACCACTACATCACTATCTCCCCCTACTCTACCATTTTCCTCCCTCATTCCCAGCACCCATAAGACCATAAAACCATAAGACATAGGAGCAGAAATTAGGCCAATCGGCCCATTGAGTCTGCTCCGCCATTCAATCATGGCTGATAAATTTCTCAACCCCATTCTCCCGCCTTCTCCCCGTAACCTTTGATCCCCTTACCCAAAGCAGGCAGGATGCTATTTAAATGTGAAAACTGGGATGATATGCCTGTTATAGAAACCTGATTAAAACTTTCAGAAAAGAAAAGGGCAAAGCAGACGCAGTACATGCCAATTTCACTTTCTCAGATGTGGAAAGGCTTAACAGGCAATCCTTAAAGGGAACAGGCAATCCTTAAAGGGACCACTGGAACTCTCGCAAAATGTAAATATTTTTGTGGTAACAGGGGGAATATCTGTTTTTGAAACCATTTAATTATAGGTCAATATCAATGGTAGGTATGGATAAATCAAATGTGCAGACTGCCTGAAGGTGTGCAGGAGTAACAGAATGGTTGAGTATCCTACCCTCCACATGGAGAAAGGTGTATAGTGACCTCAACTCTCACAGGTGGAGGAGAATGCTGAGAACCTCACTCATTACAAATGAGCCTGATGGTGAGGCACTCTCTTTAAACTAATTTCATGCTTTAGGGATCATGTAAAAAAAATTATATATCAATAATTTCCCCCTAAAAGCATGATGTTGAAATAAATCGCACCCTTCAGAAACCATTTCTATTAATCTTACCATTTAAAAATTCCTCTAAATCATTCTCACAGTTTATAAATCCTGTGGAAGCACCTCATGCTTTAGGAATCCTGTAAATTAATCTCACTATTTAAAATGCTGAGTATCAAACAGCATCTCCTGATATAATGGGCTTCACTCTCAGACCCATAACACTTTTCATTGCGTTAAATTACTTTGCACAGACATCATGCATTTAACAGTCTTCTGCTGCATTACTGACTCCTGGAGCCACTAACGAGAGTCAGTGCTCAGACTACCATTAATAACCCTCTTTGATTTTATAAAATTCAGTTCCCAGGATTCATCCAGGGAAGATTTACAGTAGTTCACTCTGTACTGCAGCTGATCGATTAGCTAACCATTTCACATAATTGATCCAGTGGCTAAGGAATATGAATGTATCAACTCAAATAAGTGAAATTTATAAACACATGCAATTTATGGTAAAATTCTCTGATTTGCTTCCTTTTTGATAAAGCAAATTAATGTTAACAACTGTCCTGTGGAGCTCTCTTTAACACAAGATCTATAGTACCTCTACAAAGAGAATCAGTAATTTGCTACTAAACCTCTGGATTTAATTCATACAGAATGAATAACGGATATTGAATTCTTGTTTGTTCTTATGTGATAGTCTATTTTATATTGGCTGATATTCATAGAGTTTTATTAGTTATGTGCTCCGAATATAAAGTGAACAAACGTTTTAATTATCAAAGACCAGCTAAGTTGTCCAGACAGTTGTCACAGCAATCATTTCATTTAGGCTAAATGGCATTTCTATATTTAAGTTTAGAAGAAAATATTTGCGTTTGTCAATCAGGGATACTATTGCTTGGGAATGGAACATCTTCCATCTACTTTCAGGACCACCTACTGGTCAAATATAATGTAGTTTAGATGCCGGAAAAACTCTTTCTACAGATTCCCAGCAGAATACTTTAGCTCCAATCTCCTAAAACCACCCACTGTATATAAAAATCTCCATTTCCGCATAACCTAGTTTCTTCATGCGTTTATTTAAATAAGACTTCTAATTTATACCAACTTGTTGATGGTTTTGTGCTGTGGACTTGATCTTTCTAGGTACAGGGCAGAGAGTTTCCCAAATGCACTTTGATTAAGTCACTTTTTATTTCATTAGTCTGAGTCCATTTGAAAGGATTGCGTTCAGTTGTCTATGTTACTCAGTTTGTCCACATTTCCATGTTCATGTTTTATTCAGTTCAGCCCCTTTGAGCAAGCAATTCCAATCTACTTTAATACAGATGAGTTTTTCATATACAGAATCTATTTTGATATCTGTTTCCTGTGAGGAAATCATTCCATTTTAGCTGAATTAACTCACTTAAGGCACCCACAATTACCTGACTTGATTTCACATTCCTTGCTACACAATCCTTGCTGAGGCCTGCTCAGATTCCAGATTATTTGATTTGAAGGCATGCACACTTTGAAATACTTCATCATAAGGGATTCAAAATATTAACATCTACAGTCAGTTCAAAACACGAGTGAAGTGTTTATTTACTCCAGCTGTCTGTATTGTAATCAATCAAGTCTAGTATCACTCTACTATCTGTCTAGCAGCACCCTAATTCCATTTTAATGCCAGCATTGCAAAACAATGTTCTATGAAAGTCTCATAATAACCATCCTTGCACTATGCAGTCTATTTGGGATTTCATTATAGAATTTGAGTATTAAAGTATATTCCATTGGACAACTCACTATTTACTTATTGTCTGGCATGCATACTAAATATAAGGTTTCAATCCATAAAGCCTTAAATCTAGTTGACCACTAGTTGTATTTTATTTTGCTTCAGAGTGCTGTATGTCCAAAACCATGTCCTAAATTTTAAACACATCCATTGTTGTGCTTGAAGAGCAAGATGAAAATTTGGAGGAGAAGGGAAAAAAATAGATAGCAATTTTGACTTTAACAAATGCAATCCAGTATTTGAAACATTTAAGACAGGGAATATAAGTAACTGCCCAGAGTAAAAAAAAACTTCAACTCTACTAGGTCACCTCCCAAAATCAGTCCCTTGGTTTCAAATCTAAACCAAAAAAGATCCAGTTTTTCTCCCACTTCCCTCCCTCAACACCACAGCTCGAGGCAGTAAAACACAGGTGCACCACAAAGATTCAGGACTATGAAATGTAATTTGCTTGCCTAACAGCAGTGATTATACGTCAAAGGCTAATTCATTGGTTGGAAAGCGCTTTGGTTGTCCTGTGAACATGATAAGGTGCTAGAGGTATTTAAGCTTTATTTTATTCTATAAATCTTGTGCAGATTGGCCGCAACTTCTTGAGTGGTATCATGAAATCTTTGAATTACAATATGTAAATTAATTAGGGAGAGGTGGCTGTCTCATGAATCTGCTGATTACATTTGTCTATTAGCTAACACCCCTCCTCATGTAGCTCATAAATTATATAATTCAGATTTTCTTTAAGTTCTCCAACAGCCTGCCCTATGTTAATATCATTGCAGCCCCCAATATCACTGTGCTATTAAGTACCATTTCTCTTAAACTGACCTTGTGGAAGGTATGAAAACTGTTGCTTTTTTAAAATTCATTTAAGAGATGTGGGCATCACTGGCTAGGCTAGCATTTATTGCCCATCCATAATTGCCCTTGAGAAGGTGGTGGTGAGCTGCCTACTTGAACCGCTGCAGTCCCTTGCCATAAAGGCATAAATTAAAAATGGATGATAGCCAAAGAAGAGGATATTAGGAAAGGAAACTGAAAACTAAGTCAAAATAGTGTGTTTTGAGGAAGGTCTTAAAGGACAATGAGGAATTGAAGAAGCAGAGGGATGTAAGGAGAGTTTTCCAGGCCATGGGATGTGACATTTGCAAAGGCCATACAGGACTTGCATATCGATAGCAATGCTGCGTCCATGTGCTCACTTGACATTGCTAGCCTATTCACCAATGTTCCACTTAAAGAAGCCATAGATATTTGCACTGCAGCACTATATCGTGGCGATCTAGACCCGCCACCATTGCATGAATCAGTATTCACTGAACTTATGAACTCAGCATCTCACACGGTTGAGTTCAGTTTTAATGACTCCATGTAAGCCAAATAAATGGTGTTGCCATGGGATCCCCTCTAGGCCCAGTTCTTGCAAACATCTTTGTTGGGTTCCATGAGAAACGTGCCTTCGATGAAATTACACCTGACCTCCTACCCCTCGCAAATTTCTGATAAGTGGATGATACATTTGTTATATTTAAATCCGCAGCTGCATGTAACAATTTCCTTACACATCCTGCGCTCAAATTCACCTATGAAATGGAGCAGTCAAATGAATCCCTTCCTTGACAGACTAGTCGAGAAATCTGCCAGGGGGGTCTCTACCATAGTCTACCACAAGCCTGCCTTCACTGGTCAATATATGCATCAGGATTCTTACAGTTCCACCTTGTAAATAGGGCCCAAGCCATTTGCTCACCATGCAAGCTTGATACTGAAATAGGGTGCATCAAAGGTATCTTGCAGGATAATGGCTTCCCTGATCAGATCATTTTGCGCTGTATATCACACAAACTCATGAACGGCCTAAGGCCATCACTTTCAACCCAGAAAGTGCCCAGTCTACTTAGATTACCCTGGAAGGGCAAGGTATCTCAAAAATTTGAGCAACAGGTGAAGCTAGCTGTTTCCCGCTGCTACTATGCAGTAGCAACAAGAGTGGTATTCACCACTAACAGGATGCTGCCGACAAGCCAAAAAGATGTTCTGCCTATTACACAAATGAGTAATGTGGTACATGAATTTCAGTGCCAGTGTGATGATAGCTAGGTAGGCCGTATGTCCTAAAGACTGGCGGATCATATCAAATAGCATGTCCCAGCCACTGTTTGCAATGGACAAAGTACAGGCTGTACCCAACCAACCTGTGCTTGCAAAACTCAAAACGCAGTGTCCAACATTAGATGTGATTCTGCGATTGGACAACATTTGCTAACTAACCCTCAATGTACAGTTCTGGTCACCACATTATTATAAGAAGGATGTGATTGCACTGGAGAGGAGATTTGCCAGGATGCTATCAGGAAAGATTGGATAGGCTGGGGTTGTTTTCCGTGGAGCAGTGAAGGTTGAAAGGGGTTCTGATAGAGGTGTATAAGATTATGAGGGGCATAGACAGGGTGGATAGGAAGGCACATTTTCCATTAGTAGAGGGGTCAATAACCAGGGGGCATGGATTTAAGGTAGAGGTAGAAGGCTAAGAAGGGAGTTGAGGGGAAATATTTTCACCCAGAGGGAGGTGGGAGTCTGGAACTCACTGCCTGAAAGGATGGTTGAGTCAGAAACTCTCATAACATTTAAGTAGTATTTAGACATTCACTTGTATTGCCATAGCCTCCAGGGCTATGGGCCAAGTGCTGGAAAATGGGATTAGTGTAGTTAGGTCTTTGTTGACCTGCACAGACACGATGGGCTTAATGGCCTCCTTCTGTGCTGTAAACGTCTATGAGTCTATGAGTGCTTAGAATTATGTTGACAACCAATGTAAGATTGTCAGTCGGGCTCACAATGTGGCGCATTTGTATGTACTGGAAGCTGCATATATTAATACACAGGGCCCTGTTCTATGCAGACAGAAAGAACATGTACATTCATCGAATCTATTTCAGCTAAACAAAATAAGGAACAACCTTTCACTGACTCATTCCTCAGGGCAATGCCTTGAACAATCAGGGTCAAGCTGCCTGGTTTAAATTTCAAACAATGCTTAGCAGCTAACTGTCAGTCACCATCAATGATGCATTCTCCATGGCAATGTCACTTGCCAACCAATCACACTCTCTTCACATACAGTATAAATTGTTGTTTTCCCCTTATATTGGTATTCTTGCGAGTGTCCTGATGAGTGCAAGACGAAAATCTTAGACATGTCTCTTTTTTCAGCAATACTCAAGCTCTGTACCACCAAATGACTATTTTTGTTAGTCATTTTGGCTACGTCG
The DNA here is from genome assembly GCF_964194155.1 of Cetorhinus maximus. NCBI lineage: Eukaryota > Metazoa > Chordata > Chondrichthyes > Lamniformes > Cetorhinidae > Cetorhinus > Cetorhinus maximus. Next base: position 27,556,464 of record NC_135895.1, on the reverse strand, counting down.
GAGGGGCAGAACTCTAATTGCGCGTGTGAGACGTGAATTTATATGTATGATACTTGCATACAATTAAGAACAGATGACGCAGAGATTACTTTTTTTAATATTGCATATTCAAGGAAAATATGGAAAGCTATAAATTGTGATCTCCCACTAGATAGAGGTATTAAGTTGGAATTTGAATTGGACACTGTGGCTGTAATAGCCAATATGTCATCAAAAGTATTTGAGGGAAAATTTCAGAAAATAGCCCTACAAAAACGGAAAAGCTATTCTGGATTTTGATTGCCAGTCCTTGAAAAAATACAAGTAAAACAAGAAATTCAGATGAAACATTTGTTGTAATTGTAGTCAAAATTCCAGTTAACATTGGCCATGCATTCTCTTTCAAGAGGAAGGAACTCTGTGCAGTTCTGTTGAAAATTACTTTCCAATTGCCATTTTGAGAATTAATTATTTTTCCTTAGGTTTTAAAATGTGTTTCTCCAGTAACAGCAGGTAATGTATTACTGAGAGAAAAAAAAGTTTTATTCAATTTTCTTTCAAAACAGAAGACTCAAAGCAGCTCCAATTTACCACAGTCATATTCAAGTCAGGGCTGCAGGGAGCAAAATTAGAACTATACACAGACCTTCCAAATGTGGCCTCCCTCCCACACACCAACTGGTGTTATGTTTCAGAGAGGATGCAGGCGTGTTCTGTTTGAAATTTTTAATTCTTATATTAAAAATGCTGCATTCTGGTTAAGTTTAAATAAATAGTTTTTAACAGCTGACCAGATCCAGCTTCCCCAACACTTACCTCACCAGTCATTCTCCTTCATCCACGCAAACTTTCATACCCTTAAGTTCATGGAGGTGTTCTATACTTGGTGGACTAGTGTCAAAATTAGTGCCTGTCTTCTGGATTATAGTGGGTGCATAGCCGAGGAACAGCTTGTGCCCAATCTGTGCAGAGCGTTGGGCCCACTGTTAAATTTGCTGGGCTCGTTTTTTTAGGCAGCTGGACAACTACCTAAGACTAGTGTTAAACCCATTTTAACTCAATTGTGTATTAGATCTGTTGGTCTAACATCTATTGTTGGGAATTTTTTGAAATCTACAATTAAACACTATGACTGAGCATTTAGATACATTTGAGCTGAGTAGAGAGAGCCAACGTGGATTTGTAAAATGTGGGTCATGTCTAAAATACCTAATTGAATTTTTTGAGCAAGCCTATGGATGTAGTTTATATGGACTTCCAGAAGATGTCAGATCAGGTTTTACATAAGAAACTGTTAGCTAAAATTTAAAGCTCATGAAATTGAAGGCAGATTATTGACCTGTTTAGGGGCTTGGTTGGATAGTAGAAGACAGAGAGGAGGGATAATGAGCATGTACTTGAATCAGAAGGAAGTGATTACTGGTGCCCCCACAAGAGCCTGCGCTGGGGCTTCAACTATACACCAAATTTATTAATGACTTGGGTATGTGGCTTTCTGTTGTGCTATCTATGTTTGTTGATGACACAAAAATTGTTGGTATGGCAGGTAGTGTAGACAGGAGCATAAAATTACAAAGGGACATTGATAGAATAAGTGAGTGCTCAAAACTGTGGCAAATAGATTTCAACGCAGGTTAGTATGAGGATATCCATTTTGGAACAAAAATGGATACATCTGAGTATTATTTAGATGGTTACAAGGGGCCCAAAGAGATTCAGTGGTCCATTTACAAGTATCAGTAAAATGTGGTAGTCAGGTACAAAAAAATAATCAAGAAGGATAATGTAATGTTAGCCTTTATAACTAGATGGTTAGAATATAAAGGGGAGGATTTTTTGCTGCAGTTATACAAAGCCCTGGTTGGACCACATCTGGGCTACTGTGTAAGGTCCTAGTCAGCTTAGAAAGGATATTGGTCTTGGAAGGAGTGCAGCGCAGATTCACCAGAATGTTATCAGGGTTGCAAGTGTTAGATTATGAGGAGCGTTCACATAAACTAGGTTTGTATTCCCTGGAATAGGAGTTAAGGCGTTATTTGATTGGCATTTTTAGGATTTTAAAAGGAGTTGATAGAGTAGATGAAGAGGCCTTTCTCCATTGGTGGGAGAGTCTTAGACAGGGGAATGGAACCTCAAAATCAGAGGCTATTTAGAAGAGAAGAAACACTTCTTCAAGTAAATGGTGGGAGGACTGTGAAACTCTCTCCTATAAAAAGCAGAGGATGCTAGCTCAATTAATAATTTTAAATTTGAGATCGACATTTGAGATTTTTGCTAGCCAAGGGTGTACGAGGATATGGAACCAAGGTGGATGAAGTTAGGATTCATGATATCCTTGAATGGGAGAATGGTGACAGTGGTAATGTTACTGGAATAGTAATCCAGGTACCTGCTCTGGAGACATGGGCCAGGATTTTCCCCTCGGCAATTTGGGGGTGGGGCCCGTTCGCGAGGGGAAAATGACACGGGATGACATCAGGAGGAATCCCCAACGTCATCCCGGTCCCTTTAAATTTTTAGGAAGGCGGGCAGACAGCAAAATCAGCTGTCCGCCCGCCGACCTGTCAATGGCCAATTGAGGCCATTGACAGGCTAATTAAGATAATTAAAGACCTGCCCGTCCAAGCTTAAGGCTGGCGGGCAGGTCAGGAGCCCCAGCGGGCTCCAGATTATTCATGAAACTTCATCCACTGGCGGGATGAAGTTTCATGTCCGTTTTTAAAAAATGTAATAAATTTTATGTGTTTATTATTAACACGTCCCATCTCGTGTGACATTGTCACATGAGGGGGACATGTTAATAATTTTAATATTTATCTATTTTTGGACTCGACTTACCTTTCACTAATCTCCCTGAGACAGGATTTTGCCTCAGGGAGCAGTGCGCACTTTGACAGATGGGGAATCCCTCCACCCCTGCACAGGAAGTGCATAGCGCTTCCTGTTGGGCAGGCCGCTGGGCGGGCCTTAATTGGCCCGCCCACTCAAAATGGCGGCGGGCCCCGTATCGGTGGTGGGGGTCGGCTGTCCGTCTGCCGCTGAGTCAGTGGGGCCCGCATGCCACCCGAGGGCAAAATTCTGCCCATGGGTTCAAATCACAACATAGCAGCTGGGGGAATTCAAAATCAATTAATTAATAAAAATCTGGACCAAAAAGCTAGTCTCAATAATGATGACCATGAAACTATCATGAATTGTTGTAAAAGCCCATCTGGTTCATCCATAGAAAAGTTACGGTCAGACTGAGGCCATTCAGCCCCTCATGTCTGTGCCGGCCAAAAAGAAACTAGCTGCTCATTTTAACCCCACTTTCCAGCACCTGGTCTGTAGCCTTGCAGGTTACAGCATTTCAGATGGAGATCCAGGAATGTTTTATGAGTTGAGCGTTTCAGTCTCAACCACCAACCTAGGTGGTGAATTTTAGACGTCCACCATCCACCCCTGGGCGAAAAAAATCCCTCCCCGTGTCCCCTCCAATCCTTCCACCAATCACCCCAAACCTATGCCCCCTGGTAATTGATCCCTCAGCCAGGCAAACCAAACCCCCCCCCGCCGTCCACCCCATCCAGGCCCCTCATAACTCCGTACACCTCAATTAGGTCACCCCTTAACCTCCTCTTCTAAGGAAAACAACCCTAGCCAATCCAGTCTCTCCTCATAACTGCAACTTTCAAGCTCAATTGTTATGTTTTTAGACTATGATCCTAGCCCTAGACTCCACAACCAGCAAGAAACGTTTCTCTCTATCTACCCTATCAGTTTCCATTATTCTCCTCAAAACTTTGTTCGAGTTGCCCCAATCCTTCGAAATTCCAGGTGAATATTTTGAGTCTGTCACGTTTAAAGTACTAACGTTACCTTATGGAGGATTCAGCTCTGTCATAAATGTCTCGGTGCTGTGCTCACATAAAATGGTCACCATGAACAAACCTAAAATGGCTGACTGATGTTTGTAGATTTTTTACAGATTCTGAGAGAGAGGGAGGGAGTAAGAGAAGACACAGAACGAGCAAGTGAGATAAAGAGGGAGACATAGATCGAGAGGGCGACCGAGAGACAGAGTGTGAAAGAAGGATATTGGTTATAGCACAGGTGAAGAGGAGGATTCCATTTAATCCCTCAACCATATTCTGACATTCAATTAGATCATGGCTGCTCTGTGGTCTAACTCTATATTGCTTTACACCTTTGGCTAGCAAAATCTATCAACCTCAGATTTAAATATTAACGAGAGACTTAACATCAAATACTATTTCCAGAATATTGTTCCAAACTAATACCACACCTTTAATGCCCCTCAGGGAAGAAAATGTGTTGTCTTTACCTTTTCTGGCCAGACCCACAGCAATATGGTTGACACTTAACTGTTCTCTGAAAAGCCACTCGGTTGTACTAAACCACTACAGTTGAGTAAAAATAAAACCGGACGCAGCACCCAGGAGCAAAACAGCACACCCAGCCCAGTCAATCCTGCAAAGTCCTCCTCAGCAACAACCCGGGAATGTACCAAAATTGGGAGAGCCGTCCGACAAACTAGATAAGTAACAGTCCGACATAGCCATACTCACCAAATCATGCCTCACAGCCAATGTCCCATACTCCTCCAAAACCATCCCGGGCATGTCCTGCCCAACTGGTAGGACAGATCCACCAGAGGTGGTGGCACAGTGGCATATTGTTGGGAAGGTGTAGCCCTGGTGATTAACTCTGGACAATATGAAGTTTTATAGCATCAGGCCAAATATGCACAAGGAAGCCTCTTGTTGATTATAAACTACCACTTTCCCTCATCTGTTAAATCAATGCTCCTCCATGTCTGAAAGTATTTACTCAAAGTATTTAAAGAGGAGGTAGATAGATTTTTGAAATATTGGGGAGCTGAGGGCTATGAGGAGCTGGTACAAAAGAGGAGTTGAGGCCTGGGGCAGATCAGCTATGATCTTGTTGAATGGCGGGGAAGGCTTGAGGCCTGCCAATGGCCTACTCTTGCTCTTATTTCTTATGTTCATGTTGAACACCACTTAGAAGAAACACTGAGGGTAGCAAGGGCACGGAATGTGTCCATCATTAAGAGTGGCTCACGAGTACCAGTACTGACTGAGTTGAAGGACTCCTGAAGGACATGCTTGCAATAGATTGGAAAAGAGCAACTTATGAAAAAATGAGGGAATCGTATCTAAGTGCTTCTTATGTCTTTTTATTTAAATTCAATTATCTCTTTTGTTCTTTATTCATTCACAGGTCCTATAATTACCTTCTTTTCTTTTACTTTTAGTGGAATACTTTTCTCTTGAACTCTTTTGGGTACCCTTTAAAAAATGCCCAATCTTTTTCTGTCTCTTTGTTTTTCAAGATTTTCTCCCAGTTTATCTTCTTTAGTTCTACTCTCATTTCCTCATAATTTGCTCTTTTCCAAACTATTACCTTAGTCTTCCTTTGATTTACGACACTCTCGATCCTAATCTTGAACTTGACTATATTGCGATCACTACTCCTAAGGTGCTCTCCTACTCCTATTTGTGCTGGTACATCACTCAGCAGTGTTTCTTTTCTTGTTGAAATTCCTATGTACTGAGTGAAAGGTGCCTTGCATACACGGATAAAAACTTCATCAGTTCTTTTTGCCAGTTTAGTTGAAACCTCCCATGATTATTATTCTATACCTGGCATGAACCTTACTTGCCTACCTATTTCTTCTTTCAACTCCCTTCCTCTATTTGGTGGTTGATAATATACCCCTATTAGGGCAATGGATCCCTTTCACTACATGCTGACTTTCCTAATCTGGCTATCCCTGTGCCAATTTGGACATGGTTCAGGTAACAATCCTAGATTATTTCCTGTATGCTCCTGCTTCAATTTGGCTCTTAACTCCTGATACTCACTTAGCAGGACTCCTCCCTAATCTTTTCTATGTTGTTGGTTCCGACATGGATCATGGCAACTCAATCCCCTTTCTCTCTTTCCAGATTCTTGTCAAGCTATCCTTTACCCTGGTACACCCTGCAGGATTCTCAATTCTGACTAAAAAGAATGCCATCTATCCCCTTAATTATAGAATGCCCTATAACTACAACCTTTCTACTCTGTGCCTCCTTGCCTTTGCCAGCCTTCTTCTCCATGATGCCTTTGTGATTTTGTTTAGTTAAATAATGTAACCCTTAATTTTGCTGGATTAGCATTTTTCCCCATTTGGTGTCACTAACCCTTTCATGTGAGCAAAGCAGACCAGGTTAAAAAAAAAACCTCATTGTGAACTTCTCTTACTCAACACAATGCTTAAAAAATATATGATAGGGAATGAATAATTATCTTTTATTTGTAATTGCTTGCAGTCACTGCTACTCAGTCTGACCTACAGCATTATCCTACCAAGCAACAATCAGCAAACTCCATCAGTGTAAAAGGCATACAACAGCGCAGTAGTTTGATAACATACAATTTAGAGCTATGCAACCTCTCTCCCTCCATCTGTCGACTCTGGTTGAATTCAGGACTTAAATTGTTTGCCAGCGTGTGCAAAGACTGAGCTGTGGTTAGTGAGACAGCAGGAAGTTTGAATAAGTGACTCCACAATCCACACTGAGACACAGATAAAATGTACACTGACTTCATGTAGCAATATACATTCTCTTACTAAAATTATATGTGTGGTCTCCAACCATCAATTTCCCTTAATACCCAGTAACAGTTAGAGAGATAAAATTTCACATCTTTTCACCAGACGATTGTCCTGGAGGTTGCCAATCATAAATACACTTTGAGAAATGGTTCCCTTTGGCTTCTTCTTTGAAATCCATTCCCATGTTGACAATGGAGGGTGTCAGGAGGAGCAGGACACATTGGCACCTTGGACATATTGGCGCTCAGAATAATAAGCTTGATGCTGAAAAAACATTTTTTTCCTGGACTATCTTATAAACTCTTTAGAAAAGCTAATTTGATTTAAGACCTATAGGACTTTATAATATGCAATTTCTTAAACACCTACAATTTACTTTTTTAAGTAATAGCATTACCTCTGAGGATTTCTAAGGATATGATATAATTTGATCATGGAATCTTCAAATGCATCAGTAAACATAATGTACTATTTGCACCTGGGTTTATTCAATTCATATCATGTTGATCCAATTCAATCACATCCTTTTCCAGTATATGCATTACACTCAATTAAACTGCAGTCTGATGTGCAGGAGAGCAGCAATGGAAACAGAGATGTTTATAGGTGATTCAATTGAATTTGAAGATACTCTCTGAGCTGCCTTGAGAATGTTAGCATTAGCACTGTAACAAAGCTATGAAACTGTCAATTTATATGTTTTAATTTCTACTTTTGAACACGTCAGCTTTGGTTCAGTTGATAGCGCTCTTGCCCCTGAGTCAGAATGGTTGAGGATTCAAATCCAGAAAATTGAATTTGTTAGTCCAGACGAAGAACTTTTGTGAATACTGAATGAGCGCTGCACTGTCGGAGGTGCAACCCTTCAGATGGAGCATTAAACCAAGTCAGCTGTTTCAGGCGGAGGTAAAAGATGTCATGGTATTATTTGAAGAAAAGTAGGAACTTCTTCTAGTGTCCTGACAAACATTTATCTCTCAACCAGCATCACCAACACAAATTATCTGTTTGTGCTGTGTGTAAAACTGGCTGCTACATACATTTCCTGTATTATAACAATGACTATCCTTCAAAGAGTGCTTCATTGGCTTTTGGACATCCTGAAATCATGGAAGGCGGAATCTAATTCAGAACAGTTGATAGTGTGGAACAGACTGGAATTTCCACTTGACTTTATCTTTTTTATTCTTTCACAGGATGTCGTAATCGCTGGCTAGGTCAGCATTTATTGCCCGTCCCTTTTTGCTTTTGAGAAGATAGCGCTGAGCCATCTTCTTCAACTGCTGCAGTCCATGTGGTGTAGGTACACCCAGTGTTATTAAAGAGGGAGCTCCAGGATTTTGACCCAGCGGCAATGAAGAAACCAGATAATGTTACAAGTTAGGGTGCTGTGTGGTTTGGAGGGGAACTTGCAGGTGGTGGTGTTCCTATGCATCTGCTGCCCTTGTCCTTCCAGGTGGTAGAGGTCGTGGGTTTGGAAGGTGTTGACAAAGGACCCTTGAGTCTTTTCATCATATGTGATACTCTTTATTATTTATAATAGCCAGTCTGCAAGACTGATCGAGGAAAATTCTTCTGTTTTTAAAATTTTCTGCCTTTCCATCCTCTTGTGATTGTGGCTTTTGGACATCCTGAAATCATGGAAGGCGGAATATAATTCAGAACAGTTGATAGTGTGGAACAGACTGGAATTTCCACTTGACTTTATCTTTTTTATTCTTTCACAGGATGTTGTAATCGCTGGCTAGGTCAGCGTGACTCTAGGTCAGGTGACTCTTGTGGAATACATTTCTACAGGAGCCAGCAACTCTCTCAAACCTCATCAAATTGCCAAATGTAAGTTTAGATAGTGAATGCCAGAAGCATTACAGCTAAGTCTCATTCTTTCTCACCCAACATCCAGACGTGTACTTATTATAGAATGGGTTTCTGGAAGATATTTAGGAAGGGGAGCCTTCTTTCAATTATCCCCCCCGCCAAAGAGAGATTGAGCCCAACTGTAGGGCATCACCATTATATGGCAAGAGGTCACCTAATTCAGAGGCCACCTAGTCCAGTATTAACTAATGATTGTACCTACATAGGATTGCAGGGGACATATGGCACAGAAACAGGTCATTCAGCTCAAACAGTCCATACCAATGCTTGTGCTTCGCTTGAGCCTCCTCCCATCTTTTCTCATCTAAATCTACCATTGTAACTGTTGGATCCTGTGGATCCCTGGTGAGGTCGGTGGCGAACACCCACATGAAGATCCTGCATCACATCACCCCTCTCTCAATGCAACTGTGAGTGCTCTCTCTTCTGCCTTTGACTCTGCTGCCATGTACTAATTATCTCTACTTTGGTTCAGAGGGAGCTCTGCCAAGCGACCGATGTCCTCAGCCAGCCAATCCCTCATCTCCATCCAGGTCCTCACCTCCAGCCAAGAGGATAGCTCCTCTATTGAAGAGCTGGAAATAAGCAGCCTGGAAGACCCGTCACCCCATCCTGCACCAGTGCAGAGACACACACCTTGGTGGGACCTAGATCTAGAGCAGGCTCAGGTTCACAAACTGGTGGTCATTGCATGGACACGTGTCCACAGCAGCAGGAGGCAGGTTCAGCTGAGCTCCCTGGCATTCAGAGGACTGCTGGGGATCAGGCATTTGTGAAGCCCGAGTCAGCTGACGAGCCTCTGGATTTGGCCTTCCAACTCATTATGGAGAGTCAGCAGAAGACGAGGGAACCTCATGCAGAGCTGTTGGAAGCCCTCAACAGGATGGCATGTGAGTTGGAGGGGTGCGTCCGCCTGCTCTCTGATGAAGTGGTGCCCATATATGCGTGCATGGTGTTCACCATGGGAGGGATGGTGATTGCCATGGAGACCCTGGTCCAGCAGAATGTGGAGATGCGTGCAGATCTGCATTTCATTGCAGAAGCCAAGGGTGAGTTCCTGCAGTGGCAACGCGAGAGAGAAACAGGGCACCTCAAAGTTCCTCCAGGTGCTCCTTCCCTTCAAGGAGACAGGCCGGGGGCCCTCAGAGTCCCGAAGAGGGTAGAAATGGCAGCTGGACACTCCTGGGTCATTCACTCAGGAATCTCAGAAGCTGTCTGCACCCTCCAAGTCCCCTTTGCCTGTGATTCCCTCAACCTCGTCCTCTGTCACTGCAGAGGGAGCAGCTGGCCCACAGAAGGACAGCTGAAGCAAGTCGGGGCCCTCCATGCCTCGGCTGTCCAGAGGACCCATGCCGAAGTCCTCAGAGGCAACATGGCCAAACATTGCACAGGCTGTCTCCACCCCTGCTGCAGATGTCAGGGCAGCACCTAGAAGAACTGGTAGGCCTAGAAAAGTTAAGAAATTCTGATCACAAGTGGTTGCACAGCTGAACACATTTTGTCACTTTATAATCTGAAAATATATTCACTTTCATTGAATATTGTGTAATTGTGTCTTTCAGCTTCATTGACAGGCTTTGCCAGTCCTCCCACTACATCACCCCCACTAGTAGTTCAGCTGCATGCAGCTGGCCTAAGAGTGATTCTGGAGCAAGTGGCAGGGCCTTTCAGAGCCTCATGCAAGCATTCTCTCACACATGTAGTGCCTTCATCCATCACACTCATCTTAATGCCCTGAGAATTTTCAATGCTGCCTGCTGGGGTTCTCTTTCAGTTGGTCCATCTGAGCTGACCTGCATCTCCGTCCACCTACTGATCGCACACCCATGCAGCACCTGTGCCTGTCCAACATGAGGCTCCGCTCACTTTCGATGTCGACAACCATGGTCATGGTCAAGTATCTTGTCAGCTCCCCCGTCCTTCCCCCAGTCACCCATGCCCTTTCCTCCATCACTGTGGACCCCCGTGGCATCATCTTCCACCTCCCATTGTCACCTAATGTCCTGAACCCTTGTCATTTCAGGATGTCCAGGTGAACATGCACGTTCCCTACCTTTGTGAAAAATCCCACCCCAGTACACATTGACCTCTCCAACCTCCTCCTTCCCACCCCCATGGCCTGTGTTTGCCCCCGAGTCCCCACCAGCCACCCTCATCGTCCCTTCTAACATTATCTATGCAACCTAACCCCCAACCTACTGGCTCCCTCTGCCCCCTCTCACACTCACCATTCCCTTCTACCACCCTCACCCTCACTTCGTTCCCCAGGAGGCAACCATTGACTCCACAGACCCCTTTTCTTGCATGTTCACCTGGGAATCCCACCCTCATTCCCTCCTTTACCCTTACTCCCTTCATCCCCTGGACACCTTCCCCCCTTTGAACTCCCTCCTTCCCCTGGACACCTTCTCCGGATGCCTTCCCCTCTCTGAAATTCCTCCCTTACACCTTCCTCTCCCCCTACCTCCCCGCTTACAGCATTCTCCCCCGTTACACCCTCCTCCCCCCGTACTCCCTCCTCCCCATCCAAATCTTACACCCTCCGATACCTTCGTTTTCCCCCTCCCAGCCTCACCCACCCCGAAACCTTTGCCCCCCCCTCCCCCAACCTTACCGTCCCGTCCCGGTACACCTTCCTCTTCCACCCCTTGGTCGATCATCCGTAGCAGCCCATGGCCAAGACTGTGATGTTCTGAAGCAGACACGAAGCATCAATGGAGACCTCCCAACTTCTGAGAGCTGCTTCGCGGTGGAGCCATGTGCATGATGATCCACCCAGCATGCGATACATGTGCTCCTGCATGGTCCGGTAGCTGTAGGGCTCCAGCATCTTCTCTTCGGAAGTCCACGATCTGAGCAAGGCCCTAAAAGGGAGTCCTGACCTCTGCGTGTTTTCCCGCCAGTGTAACAGTAAATCAGGCATGGGGGGTTGATTCCGGTCAGGCCTTACTTTGCATCCCATTACCGGGATGCAAATTGGATTCACGCCGACCACCAGTGGGATTCGCATTCCACCATGGCGGTCACCATCAGATGATCCCGCTGTGATTTCATGCTGGCGTGAAACCGATTTCTGCTCCTCACGCTGAACTGTCCCCCCACCTCCCTGCCCGCTATGATGCTCGCTGTCAATAGGACCAGATGATTCTGCCCATTCCCTCTATTCGCTCTATTAGAACCTTGCATAATTTTAAAGGCCTCTATTGGGTCACCCCCTCAGCCTTCATTTTTCAAGAGAAAATCGACACAGAGCTGAATTTTGCGCTTGACAGGTGGGCGGGCCTGACTGACTCAGCGGCGGGCAGGCAGCCGATCCCCGCCGCCGAAACGGGCCGTGCCGCCATTTTGCGCGGGCAGGCCAATTAAGGCCCGCCCAGCGGGGTTCTGACTCCCGTGTTCATCGGGAAAATTAAATCTGCGGCGGGTGTGTTCAGACCGCCGGTTCCAATGGGGAACCAGCAGTCTGTATAAAGAGCGGCCAGGCAGCCTCCTTTAGGCTGTTCACCATGGCCAGTCATAGGGCAGGACAAGAGGTGAGGGCAGAGGAGGAGGAGGGGGGCAGGCTGCAGGGTAGGCCAGTGGGAGTGGTGAGGGGCCACTGTGCCCCTCGGATCTCAGATGCCTGCCTTGCTGTTCTCCTCCAAGAGGTGTCCAACTCATTGGGAGGTCTTGTTTCCGGAGGATGGGAAGGGGAGGGCCCCCACGTCACCAGGCAGGCGTGTCAGGAGGTGGCAGAGGCTGTTAGCTCTCATGATGCTGTGTGGCGCATTGGAACCCAGTGCTGCAAGCGCTTCAATGATTTGCTGTGCTCTGGAAGGGTGAGTACCATGTCAGCCTTGGCCATTTGACCCAGCAGGTAGCCTTAGCCTTTGGGGCCCCCCCCACCCCCCCACCCCCATGTTTCAGTGTCGTTACTGAATTGGGCATTTGGCGCACGCTGGGTGGGCAAACAGATAGTGACCATGTTTACATCAGCCTTAGTGGTTGAGTAGAAGATGGGTTCTCCCTGCAGCATATGTTGGTGTTTGTCGCATTTGAGTAGTCTGGGGGCAACCTGCAGGGGAGGCCACTAGACACATACTCAGAACTCCAACACATGTCTTATTGATGGTGATGAGATGGTGGAAGGGGAGCCTCAAGGTGTCGTGGCCAAGAACCATCTGCTGGCCTCGGCGCCGCACCTAGTTGCACCTCCTTGCCATGGGCACTAAGACCCGTGTGTTATTCAAAGTGATGGATGCCGAATGTGTCCAAGGTGTCCGTTGGGGGAGGGAGTTGGGAGCAGATGTACTATCTTCTGGGGACTGATCACCAGTAGTGTGGACAGGAGCTGCTGGAGGCCTCAGATGGGCCACTGTGGTTGGAGTGCGGCATGCGCGTGCAGAGTACATGAGCGATCAGCCCCAATAAATGCTCTTCTCTGTTCTGCAGGCAAAAACTGAGAGCAATATCCGGGAGCATTTGCGGACTGGTGGTGGGCACGCTGTGCTGCAGCACCTCACCACATATGAGGAGCAGGCCATGTAGCTGGGGAGGAGGCAGGCGGCCAGGTCGGCAGGTGTCGGCGAGGCTGGGGTCCCACGACCAGGTATTTGAGGGCCACAGTCCCATCCACTCTGTCTCCCCACCATCCAAAGCACTGATGGTTGCTGCAACTGTTAATGCAGCAACACTGCTCTGAAGGGTTCTGAAAATTCCCACATTTTTCATATCACCAACAAGGATATGACTTTTGGACTTTTAAACTGCTGAGTTAAGTGTAAAACCCCGCAGACAGGAGGCTAGGCCAATGACGGCCTGGAACTGGACATGCCCGGGCTTGTTGAGTGCAGTGTGGTTTTTTTTGCCTGAAACCAGACAATGAGAGGAGACAGAATACGCATTCTTCCCTTTAAAACAATCAAACCAGAGAAAGACTTCATGTTACATGAAACTAAAGCCCATCAAAATTTTGCATAAATAATCGCTACTAACTACTAAGGCAGGAAGGCACAATCAATGCAATTAGGTGAACCCATCAATACTCCACATATACAATGGCTTTCGGTTCAAAACTAGTTACGGGGGCAGGAAGACAATGATAAACATCATGCGAGCCCATTAAAAACGAGACAACAATCACCGGGGGAAGCTCACCAAAATCAAACAAAGAACTAACCTTGATTTGGATTCCGATAAGAAATTCAAAAGACAGTATAACTGGCACAGTCATTTTCGAAGGAGGGAGCGAGAAACCAGCTAGCAGGAGGGCAGTGAGCAGTTGGGACCGGTTGAAGCTGAGTTTAGACAGGGAGCTGAGCCAAGCGGAGGAAGGAGATCTGGAGGTTTGCAGGCCCGCAGGCAACATCACGGCGAGGGGTATGGGGTGGCAGGCTCAACCGAAGACAACAAGGCCGCAACTGAAGAGCCTTCGCAGATTCCACAGACCAGGACCACGTGGGGACGGCAGGTCCCAGAGGACACATAGAGCGTACCCCAAAACGGCAACCGGCTTACCTGGCTGGATTTCGAACTGTCAAGGTGAGCATGAACCCTGACCTCTCCTAGTTCAATTTAGTTAGGTTTTGGGGGTGGGACAAGGGTAAGGGGATTAGTAGCGTGATTTTCCCTCGTTATGCCGTGTGTTCCCCATTCTTAACTAAGTGTACTTTGTAAGTCTGTATAATCTCAGTGTAATCCTAATGTTATAAGTTCATTTGTGACTTCAATAAACTTAGTTTTTTTCTTGCACCAAAACCAGTTGTCTGCTGCACTTTGTCACAACCCCCAAATAAGTCCAAGGTCTAGAACCCAGGGAGTGGGAACGATTCGAACTGCTCAGAAGTCAGAGGTGAAGCAACTCACACCACCACCCCCTACAGCTCATTCACAGACTGAGACACTCTGACGTGTGGGTCATACACAAAGGTTCCTCGGCCCCTTGAGGATGCGCGTCTCTAGCACCTTCCAAAGCTGCCTTATCCCATTTCTGACCACTATCACCATGGCCTAACATGCCATGGCATCGCTGCTGCACATCCAAAGACTTATTGCATCTTAGGAGGGTTTGTACCTCCATCACCTTTCAGCCAGTGCGTCCCACATTACTCTGTCCAAAAGGTCCTCAGCACCTCACCTGTCAACCTCATGGCACTCAACTTAGATAAATGCCACCACGTTAGTCATCTCTGCGCCAAGGGGAAATGTTGCCTTCTGTCCACCTGTTCTATGCCCCTCATAATGGTATGAAGGTCAATAATGTGACAGGAGCAATCTCCTGTGCTCCACGGAAAATGTTGGAAGTGTTTGCGATGTTTCCTCATCACTCCAACTCTCCAGGCCAGCATGCATCCAGGTCAGGAACCTCTGCACTCTTCCCACTCCAATGCGATCCCTCTCATGAAGTGCAGGTCACAACTGGACACAGAAATGTAGATGTGGCCTCGACAGCGTTTTCTGCACTTGCAACATGACCTCCCTTTTCCTACATTCTATTCCTCGGCTAATAAAGGCAAGTCTGGCTTCGACCTTGTTAAACGCCTTATGTTCCTATTCTGCTACCTTAACGGGTCTGTCCAGCAAGGTCCCTGTAATCGTCGTGACTTCCCATGGTTCTACCATTACTCATGTATTCCCATACCTTGTTTGTCTTGCCCAAGTGCTTAACCGAACACTTATCCACATAACATTCCATGTGGCATTCCTTAGGCCATCTGACCAGCCTGTCTGTATGCGCGTGTAATGTTTGGGCCTCCTCTTGATTATTTACCACCCCACCAATGTTCGTCTCCGTAGGTTCTGGAACGATGAGCGACTTATGAGGCTGGGGGGAAAGGGATGAAAAGTGTTACTTACTGAACGCTAACTGATGCACTGTCCTTGTTGTTGATTTCAGCATCACCACAGCATGGCCGCCACCAACATGTCCAGAGCCCCCCCCTCCACACCTGAGGGCCAAGACTTGCAACTTGCGGCACATCATTTCAGCGAGCCAGGCAGCGACAAACACTTCGGTGGGGAATATAATGTCGGCTAGTGTCCCGGAGCACAGTGGAGAGGGCACTTCACAATCGCTGGAGGAGATGGCACGGACAGAGAGTGCCGATGGCGCCAGCAACCGGAGGACTGCAGGGGACCAGGCACATGGTGAGTCCGGCAGTGATGATGTGTCTCTGGAGATGTCAGCCATGCAGCAGCTGCAGGAGAAGCAGCAGGGTGCGCGGGAGCATCTGGCAGGGTCGCATGAGGGTGTGCTTCAGTTGGTCTTGTGGTGGAGGAGTCCAGGCAGAGTGTCAGTGAAGGCATGAATCTCAGGACAGAGCTTCAGGCTTCCTCCATTGAGAGATTGGCGACTCTCATGGAGAGGGGGTTCTATTGGATTGAGAATCTTCTGATTGGGTTACGCTCTGACCTGCAAGCCCTCACAGCGCTAATGGCCACAGGTGGTCATTCGCAATGTGGGAGATGTTCTGGGCACCAAGTGTCGCCGCTCGGTGCCCATCCATCTGCGGTGAGCAGGGAGGTCCAATGTGACCTCACGTCGGCGCAGCAGCTGCCTGTCGTTGCTGCGAGCTCCTCTCAGGGCGCTCCGGATGAGGGCAGCAGCTTCTCCGCCCCTCTGCCAGTGACTGTTGCATCCGTTGAGGCTGCGACAACTGGGGAGGTGCCAGTTCTGGAACTGGCCACTCCCTCCCAGGTTGGGCTATCACAGACTCCACAGGCCAGAGGACGGCCGCCAAGGTCATCGAGGCCAACAGGACAGCAGAGTCAGCAGGCTGTCTCACAAGCCACTCCGAGCGATGGGGCAGCACCTAGACGTAGCACCCACAAACGTAAGCATAAGGCACGTTAGGCAGTCCACGGGTTTGTCACTGGTGATTTTGTGTTGGCCCTAGATTAGGGAATATATCATTATGTACGTCTGAGCGACGCTTGTGGTTTATTTTAGTGGGAATAAAGTCCACTTTTCTGACCATGGCTGAGGGTGTTTCCTTTGTGCTGCATTTGTCTGTTTCACAGACATCTCATGAGTGTTCGAGTGGACATTGATGTTTCTGTACTAAGCCCTTAGTTGCAGCTGATGAGGTGGAAGATGGAGCACCTAAGTGCCATGTGTGGAAGCGCCAGGCAATGCTGGTCCTGCTGATCCATGTGTGTGGAGCTAGCTGAAGGTTCATTGGATTAAAGTGTCCCGGGTGTCCCTGCCTCCTTGGTGTAGTAGCGGGTCGGCGTGCTGCCCCTCATCATTGGGAGACACTGCAAAGATCACCCACCGAGCCCTGGAAGGAGCCAGATTCATAGAAGTGGAGGGCAACTGTGACCTTCAGAGCCACTGGCATGGGGTGTCCACCCACACAGTTAGGGGAGATCTCAGGGCCAATCATCTGACAGATATAATTGACTGTTTCCCTTGAGAGTCAGAGTCTCCTTCGGCACTGCACCTCTGTCATATTGAGGTAGCTGCTTCGCCGCCTGTATACCCTGGCAGCAGGATAGTGGCGTCTTCTGCGGCCCCTTCCACCTTGGACAACCTCTTGGTCCTGCGCCCCTTGTGCCTGCGCCTGGCCTCCCAAAGGTGGCTCCTCTGGAGGCTGATTGTTCACTCCTGGCCTCCTCCTTATTCTATCCCTCCCTTCCTCCTCAGAAGAGCTGCCTCCAGTGGAGATGTCAGAACCCAAACCCAGGCTAAATGGAGGCCTCTGGAAAGCTGCAGGCCCGATAAAGGTTACTGTCTGCAGAGTGCTGAGCTGAAGCTTCAAAGTACAGAGAAAGCTATTGGAAATCGATCTGAACTGGTAACAATCACACAGGCAAGTTTAAAACACTTTCTGCATTAAATACTTCAGAAAAAACATGAACAACTCCTCTGAGCCCACATATCCCGCCCGTGGATGAGGTTCGTTAAAAAATCAGTACCCGCCTGCCCGTTGGGCCCATGTGCCAAGGCGAAGATCACACGGGCTCCTCAAAATCGGCTTCAATTGCCGAGTTAAAGGCCTTAACAAGGCCTTTAATTAATGGTGGGCGCGCGTCACACTTCATAGCGCACCCACCCACCTAAATATCGCGATGCCGCACGCTGACGTCGGGACACTCACAGGCGACATTTTAAGTGCTGACGTGCAGGCTCCACCACCCACACGTCAGCCATAAAATTCTGCCCACAGGCTTTTCATCTTTTCCTCATAAATGAGTGAGATGTGTTCTGCCTGAAGGCCGGTCCTTGGCTCATTGTCTGCTGCTGCTTCATCCTGAGCTGTTTTCTTGGCAGTATTTATTGGTGGTGGTTTGACATTGCCTTCCATTGTCAGGGGCAGGACGAGGAGACATGCCCCAGTCTGCCTCACCCAGAATGGGGAACAAACCCACGCTGTTAGTGTTATTCTGAACCACACACAAGCCATCTATGCTAACTGGCCCCCATCCTAATACGTATTGCTACCTGTACCTCATATCATCCTTGTTTAACCTTCTGTGCACCCTCTCCCGTGCCTTGATTCAATTATTGCTTTCCAGGTTGTGATGTGATGGGTGGCATCCCACAGGGGTCTTTGCTGGGGCCTCAACTTTTTGTGATTTACATCAATGACTTAGATGAGGGGAGTGAAGACATGGTAGTTAAATTTGAAGATGACACAAAGATAGGTAGGAAACTATGTTGTGAAGAGGACATGAGGAGCTTGCAGGTGGATATAGATAAGCTGAGTGAGTGGGCAAGGACCTGGGAAATGGAGTTTAATGTGGGAAAATGCGAAGTTGTTCACTTTGGCATGAAGAACAAAAAAGCAGAGTATTACTTAAAAGGAGAACAGCTGCATAATTCTGACCTGCAGAGGGATCTAGACGTTCTAGTACATGAGTCACAAAAAGTTAGTATGCAGGTACAGTAAGTAATTAAGAAGACTAATGCTATCCTTTATTACGAGAGGGATTGAACATAAAAGTAAGGTTGTTATGCTTCAGTTATACAGGGCATTGGTGAGGTCGTACCTTGAATACTGTGTGCAGTTTTGGTCTCATTATTTAAGGAAGGATGTAAATGCATTGGAGGCGGTTCAAAGGAGGTTTACTAGATTGATACCTGGAATGAGTGGGTTGTCTTATGAGGAAAGGTTGGATATACTGGGCTTGATTCCACTGAGGGGTGATGTAATTTAAGTATACAAGATCCTGAATGGCCTTGTCAAGGTGGATGTCGAAAGGACTAAGGGACACTGTTTAAAAAATAGGGGTCACCCTTTTAGGACAGAGATGAGGAGAACTTCTTTCTCTCAGTGGGTTGTGCACCTT
The DNA here is from genome assembly GCF_964194155.1 of Cetorhinus maximus. NCBI lineage: Eukaryota > Metazoa > Chordata > Chondrichthyes > Lamniformes > Cetorhinidae > Cetorhinus > Cetorhinus maximus. The sequence continues at coordinate 27,537,716 of NC_135895.1, read as the reverse complement.
TGGAATTCTCTGCCTCAGAAAGAGGCAGGGTCATTGAATATTTTTAAGACAGAGGTAGATAGATTCTTGTCAGGCAAGGGAATCAAAGGTTATTGAGTTTAGATGGGAATGTGGAAATCGAAACACAAGAAGAGCAGTGATGATCTTATTGAAAGGCGGAGCAGGCTCGAGGGGCCGAATGGTCTACTTCTGTTCCTATTTCTTATGTTCTTATGTTTGGTCACTGGCATGTAGCTTTATTAAATGACCAGATATCATAGATTCGAAGCCACGTTAACTAATATCTTAATGTAAAATTAATAAAATGTTCTTCTAGAATGCACCCTAAAAATATTTATAAGGCATTGCACCCTAGTATGTCCCAGAAACTGAACTGGACCAGCCTGTGGTTACAAGAGCAGGTCAGAGGCTGGAAATTCTGAGGTGAGTAACTCACCTCCTGAGTCCCCAAAGCCTGTCCACCATCTACAAGGCACAAGTCAGCAGTGTGATAAATACTCTCCACTTGCCTGGATGAGTACAGCTCCAACAACACTCAAGAAGCTGAACACCATCCAGGGCAAAGCAGCCCACTTGATTAGCATCCCATTCATCACCTTAAACATTTACTCCCTCTATCACCAACACACAGTGGCAGCAGTGTCTACCATCTACAAGATGTACTGCAGCAACTAATCAAAGCTCCTTCGACAGCACCTTCCAAACCTGCGACCTCTACCACCTAGAAAGACAAGGGCGACAGATGCATAGGAACACCCAGCATCTGCAAGTTCTCCTCAAAGCCACACACTATCCTAACTTGGAACTATATCGCCGTTTCTTCACCGTCACTGGGTCAAAATCCTGGAACTCCATTCCTAACAGCACTGTGGGTGCACCTACATCACATGGACTGCAGCGGTTCAAGAAGGCAGCTCACCACCACCTTCTCAAGGGCAATAAATGCTGACCTAGCCAGCGACACCCAGATCCCATGAACAAATTTAAAAAATGACATGCATAGAAATTGTAGTGCAGCAGGACCACAAAAATATGTGTTGGTGACAAGCTGTCAGCACCCGTTGTAACTCTCGAGGCAGCTATTCAGTCATGTGGGGCAGGGAGATCTCCCTGCTGGGATACCAGCCAAGGTGAGTCCAGGAGGAGGAGGTAATCAGGAGGCGGTTGAACCCAGGATGGCAGCAGTTTGCAGTTTTGTTGTGGAGCTTGTTCCTCCTGCATATAATTTTACTTATCATTTTGGTGGTTTTCCCTTCAAGGACCACTGATTTTTCTGCTCTACACCTGAGAATTGTGATGGTGACACACAAGGCACATGCTGCGATCACTCGTAACCAATTTTATGGAGGGGCTTTATTCTTCAAAAGTGTATATTATACACAACTACCACTATCTCAACAATTGAATCACTGAAGTAAATTTTAAATGGAAATTACAACAGAAGTACACCATTCAGTCCAACTAGTCTGCTGTCACGACAGTGGATTACAGCTGCAAATTACTTACGGGCATATTGAACTTCTGAGGAAGACACGTGTGTTTTAAAAACACGTGCAAGCAAAGACACTGAGCAAAAGATGGCTGAGAATGTAAAGTAACTGCTTTCTGGAAAATTCCTATGTGAATTATACTTGACTGGCTAGTCCAGAGGGGACATGGAATGTTTCACCTAAAAAGGTGTCAAGGCCTATTTTAGGCAGAGACACTTGAAAGGAAGAGATGAAATGCGAAAGACTGAACTTTAAACGCCTGTGGTTGCAGAGACAATGGAGACTGATTACCATATCTTAGCAGAAACCATCTCTTGTTGAGTTATATCTCGAATGTGGAAATGATCTGAGTTGAAAGAAAACAGACTCTGAGTGAAAGACATGTTTGTTTTTTCTCTTCCAGGAATACGTAATGAAATGGGTTAAAAAGCTAGTTGCTGACCTGATCTGTGTGTGCTAGTGTGCTGTGCGGGTCACAGCAGAAGAAGATCAACTATGTATCCCTGCAGCTTGGAGGTAAAGGCTATCTTTCTCTCTCTGTTGCTGGAGGCAAATCAGCAAATCAAAAAGGAAATAGGACAGCTTCTTCAGCTAGCCTGCAGAACCAAGTGCCTCCAAACCAACTGCTAAACTGTCAAAGTCAGCTCTACTGGAATCACCCAACTTAAAGGATGCAATGTTTCGCCACCTACTCCTCGCGGACAAGTCAAAAGTTGATTCTTATAATTTAAAAAAAAATTTATTTTGGACCCAACTTCTAATTTCCGATCTGTGTCTATATGTGTTGCGTTCTTATTATTTTTTTCTTGGGTTCTAGTAACTAATAAATTTACTCTTTCTTTTGGCTCCCTTTAAAACATAAATACATTTGGACTGGGAAAAGGTATCCATGGGGGAAGGGATCCCTTTTAAATTAACCTTGTTGCGACCAACCGAGGGTGTTGAATAAAGATGGGAGCCAGCTCTTTCCTCCTCACCTGGGAGCATAACACAATTGGGGTCCCATTTGTGAAGTTAACATAATGGTGGACCTCGCCCAGGTACTGGTCGTAACACTGCACTAGAGCTTGTTTTCCAGGTGAATAATAGGCCTGATTCCATGTCCCTGTTCTATTTCCATATTCCTTGATCCCCCTTTCCTTCAATAAACTGCTAAACCTATTCTTAAATGTTGACATAGTCTCTGCTTCAATTGCCATATAAGGGTCTGGCATAGAAAGGGTTAACATGGGAGTAGGTACAGTACCGCCTAGTGTTATGTAAAGGAACACATGACTTGAGTCTAGCATCTAGTCTTGTACTGGACAGAGATGTGTCTAGAGGTAAGCATGGGGATGGCTCCAAGCTTAAACCTTAAACTGTATATATGTATATAGTCACTAGTTAATAAACACTTACTCTTAAATTATAGAAGGCTCAGAGCTTCTTCGTGAGACCTACCAAACTACACACAATATCCTACAACATGGTGGCAGCTATGTAAAAAAAATACAGAGTCTCACAGAAGCTGGAAAAAAAATTTAAAACCTGGAAGATTGAAAAGAGCAACATTCTGACCTGACTAAAAGCACCAGAAGCAAAGGCACAGAAAGAGATTGCCAGAGAAAAGCTCCAAAGTAGGATTGGAAGTAGAAGACAGAAATAAAACTCCACGCTGCAGCAGAAAACTCCATTGAATCCCCTGGAAGTCCAGCTTCAATACCCAAAGAGTGCAGAGTCAGAAAACATAGCTGGAGTGAGCTAAAAAAAAATTAAGTTCTTGGCCAGAATGAGTTTTAAAAAGTGCTTGAACACATGGTGGCTGAGCTCGCTCCAACCAAAAAAATATACAATTAAAATATAATTGGCAGTTAAAAAACCCAGCAAAAGCCAGGAATCGATGGTTTCACAACCCAAAATACTTAGATACTGCAAGGAAGACTCAGAAAGTTTGACTATGGAGTTGCTGCTGAGAATTTTAAAATGCACCTCAGGAGAGGTGCCAGAGGACTGGAGTGTGATACCATTATTCAAGAAGGGTAGCAGGGATAAACCAGGTAATTACAGGCCACTGAGTTTAGCATCAGTGGTAGGGAAAGTATTGGAAAAAATTCTGAAGGACAGGATTAATCTCCACTTGGAGAGGCAGGGATTAATCAGGGATAGTCAGCATGGCTTTGTCAGGGGGAGATCATGTCTAACAAATTTAATTGAATTTTTTGAGGAGGTGACTAGTTGTGTAGATAAGGGTAGTGCAGTTGATGTAGTCTACATGGACTTCAGTAAGGCTTTTGACAAGGTCCCACGTGGGAGAATGGTCATGAAAGTAAGAGCCCATGGAATCCAGGGCAATTTGGCAAATTGGATCCAAAATTGGCTTAGTGGCAGGAGGCAATGGGTGATGGAGGAAGGTTGTTTTTGCAATTGGAAGCCTGTGACAAGTGGTGTACCGCAGGGATTGGTGCTGGGAGCCTTGATGTTGGTAGTGTAAATGAATGATTTAGGCATGAATATAGGAGGCACAATCAGTAAGTTTGCATATGACACGAAAATTGGTGGTGTCATAAATAGTGAGGAGGAAAGACTTAGATTACAGAACAATATAGATGGGCTGGTAAGATGGGCAGAGCAGTGGCAAATAGAATTTAATCCTGAGAAGTGAGGTGATGCATTTTGGGAGACTAACGCAGCAAGGGAATACACAATGAATGGTAGGACCCTAGGAAGCACAGAGGATCAGAGGGACCTTGGTGTACATGTCCATAGATCCCTGAAGGCAGCAGCACAGGTAGATAAGGTGGTTAAGAAGACATATGGGATACCTTATTAGCCTTTATTAGCTGAGGCATAGAATATTAGAGCAGGGAGGTTATGTTGGAGCTGTATAAAATGCTAGGTAGGCCACAGCTGGAGTACTGTGTGCAGTTCTGATTGCCACACTATAGGAAGGATGTGATTGCACTGGAGAGAGTGCAGAAGAGATTCACCAGGATGTTGCCTAGGCTGGAGTGTTTCAGCTATGAAGAGAAGCTGGATAGGCTAGGATTGTTTTCCTTAGAGCAGAGAAGGCTGAGGGGGGTTCTGATTGAGGCATACAAAATTATAAGGGGCATAGATAGGGTAGATAAAAAGAAACTTTTTCCCTTAGTGGAGGTGTCAAAAACAGGAGGCATAGATTTAAGGCACGGGACAGGAGGTTTAGAGGGGATTTGAGGAAAAATATTTTTACCCAGAGGGTGGTTGGAATCTGGAACACACTGCCTGAGGGGGTGGTAGAGGCAGGAACCCTCACAATATTTAAGGAGTATTTAGATGAGCACTTGAAATGCCATAACATACAGGACTATGGGCCAAGCGCTGAAAAATGGATTAGAATAGATAGGTGCTTGATGGCCAACATGGGCACGATGGGCTGAAGGGCCTGTTTCTGTGCTGTATAACTCTACGACTCTAAATCAGCATTGCTGTGGGACCCCACAAAAACCAACAAATGCAGGAAACCTCACTGAGAAGAATCATACAGCAACGCCATCTTTGGTTTCCTAACAGTATTTAAAGCTATACACACTTATAAATTTAAATGACCATGGATCAAAAATCTACCTTACTAGGCAGTTCACCCAAGGCTCATACTAGTCACAAAATTGTGGATGTTGGAAAAAAAGATTTCTTAGATACATAATTGCTTCAGGTCTAGACAAAAAGACAGTAGCTGAAGAGATTAACACACTACTTTATTCGGTAAATCCAATAGCCAATGATACAATAGCTAGACAAGGAAGCATGACTCCTCAGCAAAATTTGATGAAGTTTTAAAATAATTTGAGCAGTATCAAGATCCTTGAAAGAGTAAAGTTTAACAAATGTGTCCAATAGCCAGGAGAACCTGTTGACTCCTTCATTAATGAGCTGTACAAAATGGTTGAAGGGTCTGACTATGGTGACCTGAAATCAGAGCTAATCAGGGACAAAAATGTTGTCGGAGTGTGGATGATGCACTCTCAGGCATATTTCAAGCTTAAGAAGATATCACCCTTAAAAAGGCCATTCAGATTGTCAGACAATCTGAAATCCCTTTACAGCTCAGATCCATCGTAAGGTGTGAAAGCAAACCATGGTACAGAGCAAGACCCCTGTCCAGCTAGAAAAACAGCAGAGGAGCAGGGACACTCCAGGCCAAGGGAAGCAGTACCCTAACTGACCACTAGAGGATGAATGACCACGCCAGTGCTGCGGAACCAAGTGACCCCACAAGTGTGATCAATGTCCAGAAATCTCAGCACCGTGTTTTAATTGCATAGGACACTTCAGAAAACAATGCAAAGCTAACACCCCCAGACACGCAGATGATCCCTGGACGCTTCACGAGATTGAGATGCCACACCAAGAGGAAACATAACCATGCTTCTTAGGTGAGGTCAAAGATCAGGGATTTTCATTCTGCAATGTGGAGATCCCAATTAATGGTCATCTCACAAACTTTAAATTGGGCAGGGGTCCTCTTGGACAAGGAAGCCTGGCTGAGAGATCTCTTGATACAAACGACAGACACACCACTCTATGGACCCGGAGGAATCCGACTTCTGGTTATAGGCATGATTCTAGAACCATTAAGTTATGGCGGCAAACAAATCTTTGAAGTCATGTACATCATCCGTAACCCGTCTTTTTCTCTTCTGAGCAGACTCGCCCGTGTTGCCCTGAACCTTTTTAGAACGGCAGATGTCAAAACAACCTCTGTCATCAATTACATAGGGCTGCAAGTTCCCGAGAGTCCCAACAGAAAAGATACTCCCAACTGGGACTTCAGCTCTGAATCCTCTTCACTCTTTGTAGACTCAGGCCAGCCAATCACTCAGATGGTTACCATGGCACCCTGAGTGGAAGACAGTCAAGAAATGAACCAGCAGCAAGAAGCCCTCCGCTTCTGGCTCTGACATATGTTGGTGAAATACCTCAAGACACAGACACTGCAACCTCCGGCCAGGACATCCATTAGCTGGAACAGAGAAGCAGCCATCAACCGACTGCAGCACACCTCATTGAGGCAAGGAAGCAAACCAGTGAGAACGTCATTGCACCGAAAGCTAAACTGTAAGATGAGGTCATTGATAAATCATACAGACACAATAGGAAGAGAAATTTTCCATCTCAATGTGCATTACGGCGAACTGCACATAGAAAGAAAATCAGAATAGGACTATAGACGAGCTGTGAGTTCTTTCTCCCCTTAAGGAATTTGATAAACCAATGACCATTGATAACACCAGATGGGAAGTTGAGAAGGAGCGGTTCAACTCCAAAGCACAAAAAAAGAGAATTAAGATCAACAACTAAACACCAGAATGACCACATCCAAAACGACTTCCTATTCATCAAGGTTTACCTAGTACAACAGAGTCTACCACTCCTCCAGCTGTTGTAAAGACAAGATTTGGAAGAATTATAAATCTTCTAGACTGCCTGAAACTTTAAATGCAGAGACTTGAGGTGAGGAGAAGGGGTAGTAGAAATAATGTGAATATGTTGGGTAAACAGAAATGCACTGAAAATACATTGGATAAAGACTTTGGAGGAGGTGTAGTATAAAGGCCTGGCAAAGAAAGGGTTAACGGGGGACTGGGTACAGTACTGCCTACAGTGTGATGTAAAGGAACACATGACCTGAGTCTAGAGGCCAGTCTTGTGCTGGACAGAGGTGTGTAGAGGCAAGCATGGAGACAGCTCCTAGATTAGACATTATATTGTTTATATGTATATGGTTACTCACAGTTAATAAACACTTACTGTTAAACTATACAAGACTCAGAACCTCTTCATGAGATCTACCAAACTACACACAGCATCTTGCAACATCAATCACCTACACTCGTCATGCCTTTCAATTCTTTCTTCATATTTTTGTTCCTCATGGAGGCAGCATCATAACCCAGTGTTAAACCCACAGTATTGCTTCAACGTCATTCCCATAGTGTGCCGTCCAACACTGCACACTGTACTTCAATTGTGGTCGCATTAAGGTTTTATAAAGGTCTATCATTACACCTCAATTTTATATTATATTTCTCTTGCCATGAACAAACAAACATTAGGTTTTTATAGTGCTATTCACTTAAAGTTCTTCAAGTGCTTTTGTTCTAACACTTCCAAGTACATATAGCTGAAAAGCCAATTTATACAATAAAAATAATGAAATTCTGAAGGAAAATGCTAAGCCTCTTGAAAAGTTAGTCCAATGTGTTCTAAAAATGCTTCTAAGAAATTTTGCATGCATAGACTTTCAATACTTAAATTGATTCTAGTCTTCTTCAGAAAATGTGTACAGATGTTCCTGTGTCAAAGAGAGAGAGAGAGAGAGAATATGGCTGGGATTTTCCCAGATGGGGGCTAAGTCCCGATGGGGGACCAAGTGCATGTCCTGACCCTTGGCAGGAGGGTTGCGAGACCATGGTGGCAACCTTCCCAGTGGCAGTCTCTTAATTGGCTGCTGTTGGACCCGCTGTCCAATGGAGGCAGGCAGGCGCCACATGCTGCTGGCCCAATCAGAGGGCCTGCAACTCTGCAGCCTTGGCTGTGCCACTGAGAGAAATGGATGCCACCAAGGCTGCAAGGAGTGCGAGAGGGCACCTCCATTTTGAGGTGCCCTCACAGGAGAGTTACAAATTTTTTTTTCCCTGCTAGGGCCAGGCAGGCAGGCCCTGGTGATTGGAGGGGAAACCCTCCAATGGCAGTGTTGGGGCTGCGGCGGCAGCCTGTGCCACCTGGGACCCCCTTCCTTGGGCCATGGAATCTCTGGATGTGATGCCCGCCCCAACCCCCACCCCCACCCCCAGACAGCTGCTGGGAGGTTGCTTCATTTGCATAACAGAGCCAACATAGGATGATTGTGTATACGTCAGAATAACTTTGGTATAAAACAGAAGATGGCCCTATGCCTATAGCTTCAGGGATAGGTGGTTGCCCCAAACAGCTGCAGAGCGAATTCTTTGTATATGACTGAAAAGAGTGACCGTATATTATTGCAGGAATGGTTGTCCTAATTAGAAAGAATCAGAGATTTACATTTATGCAGCATCTTTATTACTTCCCACAGATACACCTTAAAGCATTTTACATAAATTGTTTTAGAAATTTGTATGTAGACCAAGTTTAGTAGATGTGAAGCTAATTTAGAGGCTAATTGTATTAAAGGTTATAGAACCCAAGGGAGATAGATAGAGTTAAGATTAAGATCAACCACCATCTAATTGAATGGCAGAGCAGGCTCAGAGGGTTGACTAGGCTCATCCTGTTCCTTTGTAACAGACTTGAGGAGCTGAATGGCTATTTCCTGTACCTATGTTCATAGATTTCCGAGCTAAGTTAGAGGCTGACTGCTGTTACTGAGGGAAGATTGGATCAGAAGTCAGGAAGGAAAACTAGAAAGAGATACAGCAAAGGATACTGGCAGAATCAAAAAGGATGAGCAAAAAAGAGAGAAAATGCTCCCAAATATATGATAGCAGCATCCTGAAAGGTACCATGCAAGCCTTGTGTTCTGGGATAAATAACACGCATGTGGACATGCAAAAATATTTAAAGGGACCACACACTGAAAAAACCAGGACATGCGCAATAATTAAATTTTAAAGGGAACATTGGTAGTTGAGATGACTAATGTAGATGTTTATGAGGGCTGCCAGATTAACACATGAGAGGGATTAGATAAAATAAGGTGGGAGGAGACTCGTGTGAAGCATTAACAACAGTTGGAGCAAATTGCCTGTTGTTGTTCTGTAAATTCCATGTAATTCTATGCAAAACACAGTAGCCAATTTTGACAGAGCAAGATCCTACATACACCAATGAAATGATAATCTATTTTTGGTGGTGTTAGTTCAGGGAAGAATGTTACCCCCTGCTGTTTTTAGAGAAGCAGAATATTTAACATTTACTCATCAGGGCCTTGGTTTAACATCTAGTGCAAAAGACAGCATCTCTGGCAATGCAGCACCCCTCTAGTATTGCAGTGATTTGACTGCTAAAGATTGGTTACTCAAGAGAGGAGATGGTGACGTAGTGGTAATGCCACTAGACTAGTAATCCACAGGCTGATGCTCTGGGTTCAAATCCCATTAGAATTAAAAGTGAGTCTCAGTAATAGTGAAACCATGAAACAATTGTTGTAAAGACAGTCCTTTAGGGAAGGAAATCTGCTGTTCTTACTTGGTCTAGCCTACATGTGACTCCAGACCCACAGCATTGTAGTTGACTCTTAATGCCCTAGCACTCACATAAAGGGCAGTTGGGGATTTGCTACCCATGTCCCATGAAAGAATAAATTTTAAAACATAGCCGTGGAGTGGGGGTTCTATTCCACAAACAGAGTCAATAGGTTCTCAATGGGAGCAATAGTTCTATGCAGGCAATGATGTTCATTAGTACAAATATTTAAGGAGAGATAGTCATGCTTATAAGATTGTATATTACTAACTGACTGCAGGACGATCATGATACATATGTAACTGCAGGGAGAGACAGGTATGCATACACCAAATGGAAAAATAGCTATCGAAATGTGCACTCTTTGGAACACATTTTCAACATCCCCCTATATGATATAATAGTGTCAGTTAACTTGGATACTGGTAGAATGTGTACATGAAAAGTAACATTCCTTGAGGGAAGAGAGAGGGAAAGAATGGGTACTAGCGAACAAATTCAGATTCTCCAGCTGCATGCCCATCTTCAATTGCCCAGAATAGTGGTTTGCTATGCCTGGGGTGAGTTTTTTGAAGTGCGTCAATGACTGGAGATTTGGTAGTGAGCCTTGTCCAGTTTTATGTTTCTCCTTTCTATTTGGTTTCCTTGGCCTGCACTTATAAGACATTGATAAAATGTTGATTGTTTTCCAAGGCCCTTCAAAGCTAATCATTTAGACACTGCAAGGGCACACAACATGCAAGTGAATACTAGAAGAGTTTAGTTGCACTTCCCACCATCATCAAAAAGCCTTCTGGGAAGATGAAAGGTACGGCATATATCTTGACAGGGACCGCAACCGTGTCCGGCCCATATCCTGCGCATCCGCCCTCACGCCTTCTCCTCCTTCCCAGAAACATGATAGGGTCCCCCTTATCCTCACTTATCACCCCACCAGCCTCCGCATTCAAAGGATCATCCTCCGCCATTTCCGCCAACTCCAGCATGATGCCACCACCAAACACATCTTCCCTTCACCCCCCCTAGCGGCATTCCGTAGGGATCGTTCCCTCCGGGACACCCTGGTCCACTCCTCCATCACCCCCTACTCCTCAACTCCCACCTATGGCACCTCCCTATGCCCACGCAGAAAATGCAACACCTGCCCCTTCACTTCCTCTCTCCTCACCGTCCAAGGGCCCAAACACTCCTTTCAAGTGAAGCAGCATTTCACTTGCATTTCCCCTAACTTAGTCTACTGCATTCGTTGCTCCCAATGCGGTCTCCTCTACATTGGAGAGACCAAACGCAAACTGGGCGACCGCTTTGCAGAACACCTGCGGTCTGTCCACAAGAAAGACCCAAACCTCCCTGTCGCTTGCCATTTTAACACTCCACCCTGCTCTCATGCCCACATGTCTGTCCTTGGCTTGCTGCATTGTTCCAGTGAAGCCCAACGCAAACTGGAGGAACAGTACCTCATCTTCCAACTAGGCACTTCACAGCCTTCCGGGCTGAATATTGAATTCAACAACTTTAGATCTTAAACTCCCCCTCCCCCCATCCCCACCCCGTTTCTTCCCCCTCCCCCCTTTTTTTTTTCAATAATTTATATAGATTCTTCTTTTCCCACCTTTTTCCATTATTTTTAAATCTACAACTAATACTTTGTTAGTCTGTCCACCCCACCCCCACTAGAGCTGTACCTTGAGTGTCCTGCCATCCATTCTTAATTAGCACTTTTCTTAGATAATATCACCACCTTCAACACCTCTTTGATCCTTTTGTCTGTGACATCCTTTGATTATCTGCTCCTATCACTGCTTGCTTATCCCTACAACGACCCCACCCTCAACTTCTCTCTCCCCCCGCCCCCCACCTTAGACCAGCTTATATTTCACCTCTCTCCTAACTATACTTCAGTTCTGCCGAAGGGTCGTGAGGACTCGAAACGTCAACTGTTTTCTTCTCCACCGATGCTGCCAGACCTGCTGAGTTTTTCCAGGTAATTCTGTTTTTGTTACGGCATATATCTTCATCTTCAGCTGCTTCATCAATGACCTCCCTTCCATCATAAGGTCAGAAGTGGGGATGTTCACAGATGATTGCACAATGTCCAGCAACATTTGCGACTCCTCAGATACTGAAGCAGTCCATGTCCAAATGCAGCAAGACCTGGGCAATATCCAGGTTTGGGCTGACAAGTGGCAAGTAATATTCGCGCCACACACGTGCCAGGCAATGATCATCTCCAACAAGAGAGAATCTAACTATTTCCCCTTGACATTCAATGGCATTACCATCGCTGAATCCCCCACTATCAATATACTGGGGGTTACAATTGACCAGAAACTGAGCTGGACTAACCATATAAATACTGTGGCTATGAGAGCAGGTCAGAGGCTAGGAATCCTGTGGCGCGTTACTCACCTCCTGACTCCCCAAATCTGTCCACTATCTACAAGGCACAAGTCAGGATTGTGATGGTATACTCTGCACTTGCCTGGATGAGTGCAGCTCCAACAACACTCAAGAAGCTTGACACTATCCAGGACAAAGCAGCCCGCTTTGATTGGCACCCCATCCACAAACATTCACTCCCTCCACCACTGACACACAGTGGCAGCAGTGTGTACCATCAACAACATGCACCGCAGAAACTCACCAAAGATTCTTAGGCAGCACCGTCCAAACCCGCGATCATTACCACCTAGAAGGACAAGGGCAGCAGACACATGGGAACACCACCACCTGGAAGTTACCCTCCAAGCCACTCACCATCCTGACTTAGAAATATATCACCGTTTCTTCATTGTTGCTGGGTCAAAATTCTGGAACTCCCTCCCTATCAGCACTGTGGGAGTACCTATACCACATGGATTGCAGAAGTTCAAGAAGGCAACTCACCATCATTTTCTCAAGGGCATTTAGGGATGGGCATTAAATGCTGGCCTAGCCAGCGAGGCCCACATACCGTAAATGATTAAAACAATTATGGGTTGTATTGAGCCAGTGGTAGAGAGAGTGATAAAATGTGTAAAAACAAAGTTTCCCAAATAATTATGCAGCTATTTGCGAAGGAAATCTAGACGTATGTTCCAGTATTGCAGGCCACTGTAAAGAGATAAGTGCAGGATTCACATCCTGTCAAGCTTCTTGAAGGTGTTAAATTTCTTCTTCATCTGCCAGGATCTCTTTATTGCAGAAATTGCACAAATGTACATAGCTATTAGGATATCCTCACTGCTGCTCACTGAGGAGATTACCCTCAGATTCAAAAATGACACACCCTGCCTGGACCTCTCTTAATATCACCTCCAGGGTCTTGCTAAAGGAACCCATCAGTGCCCTCAGCTTGAGACTTCTTAGATTTTTACTTCATTTCCTATTTGCAGCAACAACAAAGCACTCAAATCTTTTTTTCCTTAGAAGAGGAAGTGTTATTAGATGCTACATCTGCCATTTCAAAACTCTACCCAGGAAACACTCTGACCTTTGTGCTCCCAGTGCCATAGATTTGTTATGGGGCTGTGGAAAACCAGGAATGTCCTCTCTGTGCACTGGTGGTGCAACACATACTCCAGAAAATACCCTACACCAACAACATACTGGGAGTAGAATTTCAACCCAGTAGAAATGTTTGTTTGTAGTTCCTGAAGTACAGACCTGGGCCACCATTGCAATTGGCACTTCTCACTATGTCACCAGTCACAATCCTAAACTGGAATATGGAAAATGGTATCAACAGACATGCTGCCACTCTTAGCATACATATTGCTAAAGCACTTCACAAACAGGCATCTCTGAATCCGAAGCAGCATGATTCAGTGCTGGCTTTCTTAAAGCAAAGAAGATATGAGTTTCACAGGCCAGAATTTTCGGCTCGGCGAGTGGGGGCATGGCCCGCTTGCCGAGGCATAAAATGATGTGGGGCGATGTCTGACGTGCGTCCCGATGTCACTGCACGTCATTTAGATTTTCAGTTTGGCGGGCACGCAGCCGACTCAGCTGCACGCCCGCCGAACTGTCAAAGGCCTATTAAGGCCATTTATAAACTAATTAAACTAATAAACTGAGCTGCCCGTCCAGCCTTAAGGTTGACGGGGCAGGCGAAGAGCCCAGGCGGCCTTCGCATTTTTCATGGAACCTCATCCACGGGCGGGATGAGGTTTCATGAAGTGTTTATAAATTGAATAGAAAATTTTTATAAAAATTGATTGACATGTCCCAGCTCATGTGACACTGTCACATGAGGGGACATGTCTTAAAATTTTTTCTTTTCTTTATTTAGATTTTTAAAACTTATACTAATCTCCCTGAGGCCCCTCTGTGCCCTCAGGGAGATTTCTGCACTCTTTCACACGCATTGTGCGAAAGTGCGCAGGCCCCAACTCAGGGAACCACCCCCACCCCGCCCGCACAGCACTTCCGGGTGTGCGTCACGCCGGGCGGGCCTTAATTGGCTCGCCCATGTAAAATGGCGGCATGGACCCGATCGGGGAGCTGATTGGGTCTGCGCCCGCCCCCGCCCCCACACAACCCATCCAACGGGGGGAATACTCTCCCCACAGTTAAGTTCAAAATGCTCAAATTTTGATTATTTTAGTTTACAAATTACTTTGAAAATCACACTTAACTCCTGGATTGGATAGTACGATTTTAAAGATCGAGAGGCATGGCACAGTACTTTCAAACTAAACTGACAATAGACGTGTCTCAATCCCATCTTCAAAGGAGAGCTCTGACCTATGTAACATTTCATGAACTATCCATATGGCCTGTCTCAGTGCAACTGATAAATCAGCATCTGAACTTGGGTTCAGGTTTATATATCTGGATTCCCATGAAACTATTAGCCTAAATACAGGGGGGAAGGAGTTCCTTATTAATTAGATTACAAATTTTTCATTCATTCGCTCTACCTGCAAAATGACCATGTAGGCAGAATATTTATTGCCTACATCTGTATTGATGTGCCTTGTGCTTCTCATAGGATAGAGTATTTCACTTTGGCTCCAGGAAAATTCTCAGCCATCCGCCACTTAACCTCGTCTCACACAGGGAGCATCTTGTAGAAGTAATCAATTAGGAGCTAGATCAACTAAGTAAACTGTTGCGAAGGGTAACCTTGATGATAAGAAGTAATTATAAATAGGGTGTATCAATTTTTCAGGACCTTTTGGTGCTTTTGTTCCAGAAAGTAAATACAAGTTGACCACAAAATGTTCAGAGTTAATTTCTGCGAATGCTTGCAACTTTTTGGAGCTGGGTAATGGCAAAGGAAATGTAGACTTCTGTTTTATGTTGGAAATAAGCAGACGTCTTTGACAATGAAGGACTTTGAGAGGATGGTTAGGGGAAGAATAGGCAGATGAGGTGACTTTTTTAATGTGTCAGTTGTTGCTCATTGCAAACACTAGACTATAAATTTATTTCTCTGGTTGCTAGCTGGGGGCTTTCCTGTTTCACGTTCTCTCCTTCTTGTGCATCCTCCTCATGTTGTGGAGATGGAGCTCCACCTCACTGTCTTCACCATCATCCCCTTCAGCTTATTAAGTAGTATGTCACCTGTCATTCTATGCAGCGAGCTACAATGATTCTGGGAACAGTCAGTCAAGGAAAGAAAATGAGGGGCCTAAAGGGTGGTGTCAGTACAGTCTAAATGTGTGCCCATCTCAAAGTGTTGGCCGACAGAGTCCTTTCAGGGCCTCGAGTTCACCTACTCATAAAAGCAATAACAAGTTGTTCAGAATCTTCCCCATTGTCAGACGACTTTACCCCAGTACAACTGGATGTTGGCCTAACAGCCACAGAAAAGGGCAAAGCTGCTGGGAAAGATGATATCCCACTGGACTCCCTGCACCATTTTGGCCCACTGGCAAAATAGTGGCTACTGGCACTCTTCTCAACTGTGGTGGAGAATGGCCACATTTCCCAAATCTGGCATGAGGGGATGGTAGCCCTGCCAAAATCAGGAAAGCTAGCAGATGACCTTGAGAGCTACAGGCCCATTTCACTGCTCTGTACAACCTATAAGTTTCTGGAGCAGCTCATTCTTTTAAGAATTAGCCTAATTACCATCTCACCCCTCCTCCAAGAGCAGGCTGGCTTTAGGCCCCAAAGCAGTTGCTGTGACCAAGCCCTTGCTATCATCACAAACATTGAGGCTGGTTTTCATTGCAAGCTCAAGACTGCAGCTGCTTAGATAGATCTTTCCTTAGCCTATGATACTGTGTGGAAACATGGACTCATGCTCAAACTATCCCTGTTACTGCCACGTGCCAAACTACTCTGGCTGCTGTGGACATTTCTGAGTAACAGAAGGATGAACGTCTACGTACTGAGACAAGGGCAGTACTCCAAGAACACTCAACAATGGTGTCCTACAGGACAGTGTCCTGGCACCGACCCTTTTTAACATCTACATAAGTGAATGCCCAACACTCCATCATTTATTTATGCCAACGTTATTGCCTTGACAATTCAGGCAAAATCTTTCCAGGATATGGAAGCCACGCTAAACTCTGATCTCTCAAAAATGGCTGAATATTTCTACAAATGGACCTGCAATCAAACCCAGCCAAGTCCATCGTCTTTGCATTCCACCTTGAAAATCGCAAGATACAAAGTGTGGCATAACCGGCTCCCACCTATCTTGGAGTGACCCTTGACTGCACAACCTCTGAAAGACTGCCAAATAGACCAAAACATGAGTCATCATTCATCTGCAAGCTTGCCGGCACAAGCTGGGGAGCAAAAACCACTGTCCTTCAATACTTCTGCTGTACCTTTGGTCATCTTGACAGCTGAATACTGTGCAACTATATGAGCCTCAAGTCATCACACAACTTCAGTAATGAGGATAATCTCTGGAACTCTGAGATCAACTCTGAGTCAGTGGTTACCAGTCCTCCCAAGTATCATCCCTCCCTTCATTTAACGGGATGTAGCAACATGCAGAGAAATAACTCGTAGCAGCAACAACTTGGACCTCTCCATCCATAGAGATCTTCAAGACCTGCCAACTAGCCACATGACTCTACAAAACTCCCTTTGGACATGAATTGAACACCTCCAACCCCATAACACTGATGAAACCTGGAGGGAAGCTTGGAGAGAAAACACCCTTTCAAATAAACACATTGACTCCGATCCAATCTCTCAACAACCAGGTTTCAATCTCCCCTGGAGCAATGTGGACAAGCCTGAATAGAATACAGACTGGATATGGCCAATGTGGCCACCTGGTCACAACTGGCACCTCAAAACCTCACCTGGCTGCGAGTGCAGAAACCCTGACCAAACCACGGAGCGCATAATAAAGTCTTTCCCCCGACTCAAGTTTGAGGAAAACGCCCTGGAGTTACACCTGCTCTCCAGCAGGAGAGTAGACTGGTTAGGGAGCTTGACATTAAAACTGTGACAGCAGTTTCTGCTCCTAAAGCCATATGAAAGAAAGAAAGAAGTTCACCTATAACATTTCAATTATCCCCGCTGAGACTGATCTTGGACAATGTTCTTTACAATGCATAGAAGGGAGGGCCAGCTGAGCCTGTAAGTTCAGCCATGTCCCACAGAGTGGCAAGTACAACACTGGACACTAACATGAACATTCAATAAAAAGTGAATAAAAGAACACAACATTGTTTCTTCCACAATAGAGGAAATGCTCCTAACTCCCCTTTAACCATCAATGTGTACCAACCATGAGGCTTGCCAATACAGTTAGCTCTCTGACTAAACTAATCTCAGCAAATAACAATGATGCACATATGAATAAAGTGAAACCAATGTAATGTTAAATATTTACAAGTGAAATTTAATTTTGAATAACACCCATGCCACCTTTGTGCTTTCAATAACTCTTATGTTAACAGAAATGGAGTTGGGCAGGAAAGTTGTGGCCGTGATGCACAGCCTCCCCGTTTGACCACGAGACTCTTTCATAGCCCACCCACAGTTGCAGCATTGTCAGCTGACGGTGGGCTTCACCACTGAAAAGCTTCCCCCACTGCAGAGTGGCACGTTCCCCGTGTACGCCATCAGCACTTCAAATTGTAATTGTAATCACGTGGGGAACAGGAAAAAGCAAAAGAGCCTCAGTTACACCATCAGGAGCGGCATGCTGTTGACAAAATCCCTCTATTATATTTGTTGTCCACCTTAGTCTGTGGAAACCTGATTGGACTCATCAGCCATGACTGGAGGGCATAGACCTGATGACCAACCAACCTCGGTGATACATAGCTATGAATAATCAAGCCTGGGATGGTGGATTTGATACTTGATGAAAGCACCATGACAATTTCTAATATTGCAGGCATTAATGTGTAGATAAGGTCATTGACATTACAAAGCAGCTGCATATTAATTGAATGAAAGTATTCATTTTCTAATACGAGGCTTTGAGTGTCACATATGCTCCAGTGCTGACTCAGTGCTGGCACTTTTGCTTGAGCCAGAAGGCTGTGGGTTCAAGCAGTCCTGAGACTTGAGCATATAATCTAAACTGATGCTTCACTGAGGGAGTGCTGCGCTGTTGACGGTGCTGCCTTTTGGATGAAATATTAAACTTTGCCATGTTTGCCCTCTCAGTTGAATGTATAAGATGTGATGGCACTCTATTCAAAGAATAACAAGTGAGTTCTCCTGTTTTCTTGCCAGTACCTATCCCTCAAGCAACACCTAAAACAAATGATTTGATAACTTATTTAATTGTTGCTTTGGCACCTCGCGTTGCTCAAATCAGCTGCATTTCATTATACTAAAAGAAAGAATATGCTGCAAAATTATTTAATTGGCTGTGAAGTGCTTTGGGTGTTCTGAGCCCACGAAGGCACAATATAAATACGAGCTCTTTCTATTTCTTTCCTTGCAGCTGTGAGAATTTTGCCAGTTTATAGATTTTGACAATTGGATACTGATAATATGCAGATGCTGGGATGGATATGTGGTATAATGAGAAAGGACAAAATCAGGAATCATCCTATCAGAGGGTCAGGGAAGATTGTGGGAGCTTTGAGCAAAATAGCTGAGGGGAGACTGAAAGGGTACTGTCACCTGTTGCAGAGAGAGAGAAGACATGTGGTGAGGCAAGTGATGGAGATGGGTCTGACAAGAAGAAAGAGAAGAGGAAGGCCTAAGGTCAGGTAGAAAGATATGGTGGCGAGAGATTTAAACATAGCGGGATTGGAAGAGGAATGGGTGACAGGCAGGAGCAAATGGAGATGGGTGATCAATCAGAATTGTCGCATCCTCAAGCAAAATGGGAGAAGCCAAAAGAAGAAGAAGGAGTAGAATTTGATATGTCACTCCATTTAGCTGATCCCACCAGGAAGAAAATGACCTACACAAAGAGAGCATCAATGACCTTCACTATCTCACTAGTGTGACAAATGTCACCTGATACTGCCTGGGAGGATCCTGTTGCAAATAAGTTCAAGGCATTGTTGACTTTGATTGGTATTGACGATGTTTTTCTGCTGTTAAAAGTGGACTGTAGATATTCAAGCAACAAGTAAAATATCTCCCCAGTTGCTAACTGAGGTAGTAATACAGAAAGTAATCCAAGTAAGACCTTTCAGTCTGTAAACTCTGTTGAGTGGTTATCCAAGTATAGGGAAAAAAAAAACATATTTTGTGCTACCTCATTCTATCCGTATCCTTTTGAGCATCTTCCATGTCCACTTTGTCTCCTCTTCAAAACACAGGAATAGAGGGAATTCTTTGGAAATGTTATGGTCCCAATCGAAAACTGTACCTTCCGCAGAACTAACTGAATTTTGCAGTAAAAGTCTTGACAGAACCCCCACCACAGCAGCTAAGATCAAATGCAAGGCAAGGAATGAGCTCCTGTTAGCAAAGTTGTCTCTTCAGTGATGAGTTTGCCTCAGGGATACCATTGTGCTGTCCATATTGCCACTTATATGGGGTGGTAAAGGGGTTTGGGGACAGAAATTGGGAAAATATATTAGGGGCCATGAGCACTTAAGTTTGGCAGGAAGGTTCGGCATGAGGCTTAAAAGGGAGTGACATTTCTTTTAAGAGGGCAATTCAATCTTTAATGAGGTCTTACCCCCAAATTCTATTCAATTTAGTGGCCCAAAGCTGAATGGCAATTGAAAGAAAAATCCAGCGCTTAATTTCTCTGCGATCACTCCTCTGTGCTATACAATGTTTTTAAGTGTCAGCTGATTACTTTGTTTCGTGAATTATCTGCCAGTTGACAGCTTTGGGACATTTGTTTTCTCACTCATTCATCAGATTCCTGGTACTTAGAAAGCAAAGTGGGCAGTTCAATCAGCCATCTCACTTTAGGGTAATAAAAACAGAAAATGCTAGAAAAACTCAGCAGGTCTGGCAGCATCTGTGGAGAGAGAAACAGGGCAAACGTTCTGAGTCCATATGACTCTTCTTCAGAACTTATATCTAACCTTAGGGCTGTTATCTCTTGGCCAAGCAAATATACTTTAAAATCATCTACAAGAACTGCCATAAAATTATTTAACAGCTCCTCATAAGCCATTATATTTCCTCTCTCTGACACATTTTTTTTACATGCTTCGTTTTTATTGGCAGTTCTCCTTAATCATTGTCCCAAGTTCTCTATTATATTTCAAATTGGCTTCTATATGCTTTTGACACAGAGTAAAAATTACTGAGAAGTGTTTGTTTTACTACCTGATACACATCAGACCTACTTGAGAAAATCTAGTAATTGCCTTACTGCTCAGTGGCATTACCAGTCTTTCTCCCTATACCTCTGTCCCCAATCTAAGATGAGTTACTCACAATTCAGGCGCTCTTAATAATCTATTGATAGCAAACCCTTCCTTAAAATTTCAAGCAAGGGCAAGCTTCAGAAGATTACTTTGTAAAGAATTATGGCCTCAATCCTTATGATCCACCAGTCTTGTAGATGTTTACCTTGTCTGCCAATTCAAGGCACATCAGTACTGCTCTTTCTTATTGTTAACATTAGCTGGCATTGCTCTCTCTCATGGTGGTGTCGTGGGGAGGGGAGAGTTAGGCACTTTGATTTTTCCGTGTGAAATGTATCAATTCTGATGTGCACTCTGGCTTGTGTTTCTGCATATATATTATCTTTCTTTTTTTCAATGGGGTCTCTCTCTTTCTGCCTCACATCAGCACAGAAGTTATCTGAATATGGTCAGTAACAACACTATTTTGCTACCAAAGTATTTTCATTGAATTGACCGCACTACAATCGTTGAATTAGCAAACTGTTAGAAAGCCACCATTTTCTAGGCAGAGCAAAAGCTATAGATATTATGCCTTACAGTTGCTTCCAGGCTTCCTGTTCAGAAATATATAAAAAAAATGTCACATAGCTTAATACCATCTTCTCAAGTGCAATTCGGGATGCGGAACAAAGGCTGGCCTTACCAGCGATGCTTACATTCCACAAAGTAATAAAAAAAATCAATCGGTGGCCTGTAGAAGGTGATATACAGGAATTTCTGGGGTCTGCTAATTTGCATACCATTGTAACAGGCATTGGTGTAAAAATGGCGTGCTAGTCTCAACTGGTCTTCCCAACAGCTGTTCCTTAGAAATTCCTTTGCATTTCAAGCAAAATTTCCAGAATCTTAGGGGATAAGTTTAACCTAACTCACTTGATGGGATGCCCATAGGATCTGGTAATAAAATCAGGTAAGTTAGGTTAAAATATCTGAATCTTTGGAAAAAGAACCAATCATCTCATCTGACATGGAAGAAGATGAGTCAGCTGTTTCAGTAAGAGGAAAGCTTGGATGCAAGTTTCTAAATGGGTTGTCCAAATAGTCAACCTTTTTTGTTATTCACTTAAGGGATGTGGGCCTCGCTGGCTGTGCCAGCATTTATTGCCCATCCCCTAGTTACCCTTGAGAAGGTGGTGGTGAGCTGCCTTCTTGAACCACTGCAGTCCATGTGGTGTAGGTACACCCACAGTGCTGTTAGGAAGGAAGTTCCAACCTGCTGCCAATACTGATCAATGGCTAACTACCATTCTCCATGCAGTTCAGGAATTAGAACAATTCTGAGCTTCATGGAGTCCTCCAATTAGCAACTGATAATATCAGTGGCCTAAATGCCACCAGAGCTGATCTGTCACTTTAATTTTGAGACTGACCATATAGAGGCTCTCAGTTCTTGTACACATCTATCTTATACAATTTAAAATGTTAATTTAATGTATAATTAAGCAGTGATATAAGCTACTACTTATCTTTCACTCTGTATAGATACTGACAACTTGTAGAATGAAACGCTGCTTTTTATCACTTCTTCAGTCAGAGCCTTTCCCTTTGATGTAGGCTACCAGTCACCATTTCAGATTAAAAAGTAAACAGTTTGCAAGGTGACCCTGTGAACTGTACTTTTAGTTTCTGGAATGTTCTGGCGTATCTGCTCGTCTTTCATCCTCTTGATCCTGATTTTTGTTTGACATAGGAGGCAGGCTGACTGTTAACCAAGTCACTTGTTAAACTGATATTGGCCCGGATTTCACAGTCAACAGTGAAACAACAGTTCTGGCTGTTGACCTCAAAGCCAGTTGCCCACAAAGGTCTATTGATCTCTGTAATGTGGGTGTCACCTTACCTGAAATAAGTTTCATTCTGACACTAGCTGTAGAGAATTTCTGTGATCAAACAATAATGATGGTGTCAAAAAGTGTAAGCAGCCAATCACATTTAACTATTCTCACAGACAGCAAATCAGGAAATGAAATGCACTGATTTCCTTAATAAGTTTTCAAGAGAACAAAATAAGTGAGCGAGGAAACACATTAGAAGCTGAAATACTATAAACAAATTTTTAAAAATTATACTAAAATATTTGGATTTTTTTATCATAATGGAAAAATTTGACATTACATAAATATAGAATTAGTTTTCCAGTGTCAGAGGGGCTCTTCAGCAGTGGCTATAACTTAGTACAAAATTAAAAATCCAGTTAGATCTCATTAATAAGGCATAATTTTTTGTGGATTTTTTGCAGTGATATTACAACATAATAGGACTACTTCTTGTCAGTTCAATGATTTCTAATTGATTGCAGTCTGCAGAAACTCCAATAGCGCACCCTATGGAGAACTATAAAATCACTGACAGCAATTTCTTTACTCCCTCAATTAGTTCTGTCTGTGTAGACTTACAGGCAAGATAGTGACCCCAATTTGGGCAGGAACTGAGGTGAGCAGGCACATAATTTTGCGCTGCTGGCCAGCTTGCCAATTTGATGGCACCACCCCGCCCCCGGGCCATTTTCCTGGAAGATAGAACAGGTACCCCTTCTCCTAACTCCACAAGTGGCAGGAAGCCAACAGAGGTAATTAAAAGGCCAATCAAAGCCATTGATTAGAGGCCAACTGGAATTTTTCAGTTTGCCTGAGCTCCCCTCCCCCACAGTGTTGGGAACATGACAGCTTCCTGGAGGCAGCCTCCCGGTGGAAGATCAGGTGGAGGGGTGGGGAGCAGTGCTTCAGTAAGGCTTTGAGGGTACCCCGCCTACCTGGCCACAGCTGCGGTCATAGCCCTCCCAGTGAAGGATTTCGCAATAGTGCTGGCGGGCCTCCTATTAGCCTTCCAGTTTTGAGAGCCCACCTGCCTCTAATTGGCCAATCCAGGCAAAATCAATGTCAGGTGACGGGTCCTGACACAATGCAGGGTTCAGACCCATATTTGACCCCGACACCTGGATTCCGACCCAAAGCACAAAATCCTGCCCAAGAAGTTACTGCCAGTTTCAGAATGATGGCGAGCACTTGGCTGTCATTACTACTGCAAAATTTAGCCAAAAATGATCTTAATCTTGGATTGTCACTTTGGATCTACTGTATCATAAAATGACACTGATACTACAATTTTAAAATTAGGAGATAATGTTGATGAAACGCAAAACCATCATTAAGGTGTGAGCTGTTATTGTGTTTGTCACTGCAGAAGCAGTGCTGCAGAAATAGTGTCTTCTTATAGATGTTGAAGAATCTAATTACTATAATTTGTTTGCAAGGCTAAAATATGATGCCATTTCCATTATTCTTCTGTGAGGATTTATAGTATGTAACAGATTGTTGTGTACTTGTGGCTATTATGCTTGTAATTGTATTTTTTTTAAAGAGTCATGTTTGAAGAAAATCTTTGTATAATTTTTGGAGAAAAAAACCCTGTGGCATGAGTCTAAAGTGAGATCCTAGGTTGAGTGATTTACAAATTCTGAGTGCTTCTCCATGAAATGAATATATATTTAACATGTATTTAATTTGATTTCTAGAATTTATCTAGTGTGATTTATTTTCAATTCTACAATTAGAGGTGAAAGAAGGTGAATCTGTAAAAGAAAGCGGGGTATAAAAGAAGGTGGGAGGTCCTGTACTAGTGTCACTACCCAAGTCATATCTTTCATAAACTCCTGGAGAAGGCTAAAATGAGTCCCAGGCTACAAATATGTAGGAATGTAGTGCTATTGCATGATAATGATATGCTTTCTGGCTTTCATTTTATGACATAGTTTGAAAATGCTAGTAACTTGTTAACATCCATGAGACAAAATCAGTAACTAAAGCTGCTATTGGACACATAAGCCACACACTCAGACTAAACAGACTAAACATTGCAGAATAGCTAAAAGACAGCAGACTGAGCTCCAACATTGAGGAGCTCCCTGTCAATGGCAGAGGCTTGCACACTGAACTGCATTTGCAAAACAAAATTTGGGGAGAGAAAATGAAAGTACACTGAAGGATCTCACGGATGCCAGAAGACACCTGTTTTACTGCCTTCACTATGAAGGTTTGACCAAGTTATGCCATCTGCTGTGCTTGTGACCTAAAGACAGCCTTAGCAACTGGGAGGGCTTTTCCCGTAACTCTCAAACACACAGAGACATCAAAGGCGGAGTTTTCCGGTTTTGAAACTAAGCGCGGTGGCAGGCAGGTTCCGTGGCACGTTTTCTGCTGGCCGGAATGGGGGGAAGTCGCACCCGATTCAGCACTCGAAAACTCATTAATTATGCACAGGCAAGTATCTGTCCGAATCACCTGGCGGATCAGGAACTGATTCGTCCGCCCTGCCGTTACCTGAAGGGGTCAAAGGTCCGGGCGCCATCCTTAAACACCAGCCGCGCACACACATCTTACTCTCTCCAGCCCACCTGTCTTCAGGAGATGTATCGAGATGACTGGTGACCAGAGAAAGGAAGCTGCAAGCCACAAGGAGAAGGTTGCACCTCGCTTCTGCCCCAATGACCTCAAGGCCTTGATATGAGGAATGCGTGAGCATAGGGATGTGCTTTACTCGAGGGATGGCTCCAAGAAGCACACCAGCTTCACCTCTCTGGCCTGGGAGGCTATAGCAATGGAGGTCAGCACGTCTGGCTGCTGTACCTGAAATGCCATCCAGTGCAGGAAGAAGATGAATGATCTCATCTGCTCCACCAGGGTAAGTCATCCTTCAACTCCATTCAATGACAAACTCTCATCAAGGCATCAGATACTCAAGGGGCTGCTCTCTTCAGGGACCTCACACAACCATTAGCGCGGGACACATATCACCACTGATTATCTCATGGAAACTTTCACATACCACCATCTCACCTATCATGCTACTCACACTCCATCCTCAGTTCCTTCTGTGGGTGGCTCATCACACACAAGGGGCAAGCATGTTTCCCAACCTCTGCTCCATCCCTTCTCTTCACATTCCTTTCTTTTGTCTTCATCCAGTCCAAGCTGGCCCACAATAGACAGGAAAGATCCCAGAGCAGGTGAAGGATGGCTGACATCGTTACCCTCATGCAATTCAAGGAGGAAGCTGCCGGGCTGGCTGGGGAGGACAGGGATCGCTCCTTTGGGTTAGGGGAGATCGGATTGTCCTGGCAACCTAGTACAGATCAGACCCCCATTAGTTCATCACATGCTGATATTCACAGTGAGTGACATGCAATTGTGTAATCCACCTGCGCATGAACTAAAACTCTCTTCTCTTTCTTATAGGCACCAGCAGATTGAGGCCCATAAAGATGGCCACCATAAGCCCTAGACTCCAGACCATGTCAGATGAGGATGCTGAGGCAGAAGTGTCACTGCGCTCACCCGCACCCCCTGCCAGCGCAGAGACACACACCTTGGTTGGGCATAACTCTAGGTTAGGCTTGGGGTCACCTACTGGAGAACACCTCACTGACACATCCCCACAGCAGTCGGAGGCAGGGGCAGCCCTAGTCTCCAGAACTCGGAGGGCTTCTGGGGACCAGCCACCTGCTCAGCCTGAGTCAGATGATGAGCCTATTTGAGCGGCTGCCAACACAATGCTGGAGATGCAACAACAGGTGGCAGAATATCAGGCAGAGATGTGGCAGTCACTCAGCAGACTAGAGTGAAGGATGGAAGAGTCCGTCCATGTTCTGTCGGATGCTGTGACTCTGACATGTGAGCACCTCGAGGTCACTGTGGGAAAATTGATGACCACCATGGAGACCTTGGTCAGTGGGTTTTGCTTGATTTGCACTTGGCCCTTGATTCCATGGCTACAGACACTGGCGGGCACCATCAATGCCTAGGCAAGATTTGGACAAAGCACCTTGACCTCCCTCCAGGTGCCTCTTCTCCTCAAGGAGTCAGGGAGGGGCCATTGGGAACCCACGGAGGATGAGATTTGGCCAGAACTTGGGGGGCCGCCACTCAGGGCACTCCAAGGGTGCCCAGCCATTCATAATCCCCTCTGCCTGTAACCCAATCCATTCCAGCTGCTCAGGCTGAGGAGGGCGCATCTGACTCTGTACAGGCAACCCTTATCTTGGCCTCATGCCAACAGAGGACATCCGCCAAGGTCATCACAGACATCAAGACATAACAGTCAGCAGGCTGCCTTCACCTCTGCTGTGGATGATGATATTTCGAGGTTTAGCCATCCTCCCAGTCAGTGATAGTCTCCCTCTGTGAGATTCACATTCATGTGATGTGAATCTCGCTGAAGATAGTTTCCACACCCTTGTGTCATGTCAGGGAGATGTGTTAAAATCTTTATTGGAAGTGTGTGCTAAATGGTTTATATCCCTGTTTGATCACTACACAACATTCTGTGATGGGTCAGCAGCCTTGAGGGATTAGCCACAATTGTGCCTCCTCAGCGGTAGTGCCAAAGGACAAGACCTGGACGGGAGGATGATATCCCCAACCATGTCCTCATCTCACTGGCTGCTGTCATTTCTCATTAATGCGGCGACAACTGCATCAAGTAAGTTGCTGCAGCGTTTTCACTGTTGTGTCGACTCTCACTTCCCAGAACGAATGCATACAGGGAGCACCGCTGACCTTCTTAGAGATCATGGCCTGGTGAATCATGAGGGTGGAAGGTGCAAGTCTGAATGCTGAACTTGCTTTCCATGTGACTGGTTGGACACCCCTTTCAATGTAAAGGAATGGAAGTCAGGCCCAGGAAAAACCTGGCCATCTCCCCTCGCCTTCACTTTACTCCTCCTGGAATCTGGTAGCAATTAAAAGTGGCATGGGCATGCCTTCCATGTCGTGCTTCCTCAATAGCATCGGCCCATGGAAACAGACCCTCATCACCCTCTTCAAGTTCCTGGGCCTCCTGCTCTTTATCCTCCAAGGAGCTCTCATCCTCCTCCATTTCTCCCTCTGGCAAGGGATCACTTCTTTGCAGTGCCAAGCCGTGAAGGGTGCAACACATCATGATGATGCGGGATACCCTATATGGAGTGTACTGCAGTGCCCCACCTGAGTGGTCCAAACATGGGAAGTGCATCTTCAGAATGCCAATGGTCTGCTCAATTAGGGACCGTGTGGAGCTGTGAGCTGCATGGTACCTCTCCTCCGAAGCACTCTGAGGCCAACGCATAGGTGGAGTCAGCGTTTCAGTGGGTACCCCTTATCACCAACCAGCTGTCCATGTAGCTGCTCAGGCCCTTCGAATACCTGAGGCACCTGGGAGTGACTCAGGATGTATGAGTTATGACAACTTTGTGTTGGATACCCGACACAAACATGCATTATGTGCTTCCAATGAATACACACCAGTTGAACATTGATGGAATGAAAGCCTTTACGGTTGATAAACATTAGGGGTTGCTGCCATGGAGCCCTTAAAGCTACATGGGTACAGTTGATTGCACTCTGCACTCATGGGAAGCCTGAAATAGCTGCAAAGCCATTGAATCTCGCAGCCTGGCTATCTTCATTGAGTGTAAACCTCACATAGTGATGTATCTTGCTGTGGAGGGCATCTGTGACTTCCTTGATGCATCAATGTGTGGCCAACTGCAAGATGCCACACAGGTCCTCTGTGGATCCTGGGAATGACCTGCAGGCAAAGGAATTGAGCGTGGCTATCACCTTCAAAGCAACTGGCAGGGGACACCCTCCCACTCCATGGGGTGTTAGGTCCTCACAAAGAATGTAGCAGATGTGATCTACCAGAGTTCTGGACAAGTGCAGACATGTGTAGCATTGCCTCTCATTCATCTGTAAATAGGAGAGTCTTCTGCGGTATACCCTAATTCTAGTGTATTGTATCTGTGCTCTGGGTCTACCCTCCTCTTGTTCTTGCTGTGGCTCCCCTGGACCTTGAGCCTCAGGTTGGGCCTCCTGAAGCTGCACTCAAAGAACAAAGAACAAAGAAAAGTACAGTACAGGAACAGGCCCTTCGGCCCTCCAAGCCTGCGCTGATCATATTGCCCATCAACTAAAACATTTTGCACTTCCGGGGTCCGTATCCCTCTATCCCCATCCTATTCATGTATTTGTCAAGCTGCCTCTTAAACACCACTATCGTACCTGCTTCCACCACCTCCTCTGGCAGCGAATTCCAGACACTCACTACCCTCTGCGTAAAAAACTTGCCCCACACATCTCCTGTATAGTTTTCTCCTCTCACCTTAAATCTATGTCCCCTAGTAATTGACTCTTCCACCCTGGGAAAAAGCTTCTGACTATCTACTCTGTCCATGCCACTCATAATTTTGTAAACCTCTATCAAGTCGCCCCTCAATCTCCGTCGCTCTAGTGAGAACAATCCGAGTTTCTCCAACCTCTCCTCATAGCTAATAACCTCCAGACCAGGCAGCATCCTGGTAAACCTCCTCTGCACCCTCTCCAATGCCTCCATATCCTTCTGGTAATGTGGCGACCAGAATTGTGTGGCGACCACACAATATTCCAAGTGTGGCCTAACCAAGGTTCTATACGCTGCAGCATGACTTCCCAGCTTTTATACTCGATGTCGCCTGTCCCTTCTTCTCCTCCTCCATCGTATTAGAACCCTCAGAAAGGCAGCATTGAGCCCTGGATCCATAACTGTTTTATCCTTCTCTCTGAAATGATAGACTGAATAGATTAATGAATAACGGATGAACATAGTGAAGCTGACAATCTTGAACCAATAGCAAATGTAATAGTCTATAGTGGCTTCTGCCCTACGAGCTTTGTCGCTGATGCAACCTTGCATCTGAGGTGCTAACAGACACATCGTGGTGACCAAGATGCCATCCCTGAGAGTTAACATCTCAATCTCACAGAGCTTGGAGAAAGTTTGAATGACATGCGTGACCTGACCTAGCTCAGTGCTCGAATTTCAGATCTGGTATACTAATTAACAATAAGTTGCTCATGATTAATGACTGGATGCCCTTTGGCCCGTTATGAATGCCAATTCTGGAAAGCACATGTTAGTCCTCCATTGATGGGATGCCATGTATGCAATGCCTGTGCCCCCTTAACTGTTGCCTGCATTCCCAAATTTCACATTCCTGTGTGTTAATGTGGGAACGCAGCGAGTGTGATGCTCAAGGAGGCCTTCCTCTTTTATCTCAGCTCAAACTCCACTTTAATCTTGTGGCACCAACAAGTTAGAGGGCGCCCCCAGGAAGGGCCCATTAGTCCATCAGTGCGTTCCTCCCACACTGCCTCAGACCCCTCCCATGCAGATTTATTTCTACTTTCGATTTATCACTGTGCCATTTCTTCAATAGTGCAAGATAGTGGCTCTGCGCTATTACCTTGAGACCAGCTTCGATGTTCCCTCTCTCACTGTCCATGTCCCAGAAATTTTTCTGGAACCTCATGATGTGAAGGTAGAGCTCCCTCCTGTTATTCCCCCAAAGTAATACTGGATCCCATTGTTGTTGTGGTCGACATTCCTACCCTCCCCCGCTGAGCCCATCGCCGTTGATGTGCCCATGCCCCATGTGAGCCTCTACCCTCCCCATCTAGAGGCTGTGTGCACAGTCATTTAAAGGGGAACCCCCCTACCCCCGGAAAGCTTCACATACCCCCTCCCCCACTTTATTATGTTTCCCCAAAAACAGGCTGCAGATGCCTCCCATAACCACGACCATCCCATCTGCAACCCAGTACATAGACAGACAAGCCCATGGACACGGACTGTGGAAATGCCCTGCACACCAAGCTGTGCATTATTCCAGTTGACCGCACAGCCCTTGCCCCTCCCTGAAGCAGGAGTACAACGTGTGTGCCATGCATAGCCCTGTAGCATGGCTCACTGCATTCCATGACTGTTTCAACTATCTCACTCTTGACTGTGAGGTCCACAGAGCTCCAGGACTGTCTCTACTCCCTGACTCCTGACTGTGAGCCCAAAGAGTGTCTCTACTCTCTGACCTGCTGGCCTCAGACCATGGACTTTGAGTTTCAATGAGATCCCCATTGCCCTCATGACTGAACACTATACTGTCTCCCTTCCCAACACCCCTCGCTTTATGAGTCTCTATGCAATCCATTCCTCTTGTGCCATGCTAAAGCACCCCCCTTTCCTATTCCGGCATCTGTGTGCATCCACTCCCCTTCATACGCCCACTTGCCTGTCAGCATTTCAGTTTCCCTTGTTGGGCTCCAGCTTCCCACTCCTCGGTCTCCCCTCTGTCTGACATCATCCCCCCACCTCCTCCACCCTCTTGCAAAGCCTTCCTGCCCCTCTGCCTTCCATCGTTCCCCTCCCCCCAACCCCCTTGCAATGCCCTCCTGCCCCTTTGCCCCCCCCACATGTTTGTTATCTTTTCCCCCCGACCGCGCCCCCCCCCGATCGAAATGCTGGTCTCTGTCTGAATGTTAGGCCCTGTCTGAGTACCGCTGCACAGTGGTGTCCTTCTGACTATGGAGGCAGCCACCGGGGGCAGACCAGCTCTACACCCCCAGCAGTATGGCGTTCCATTGGCATTGCAACAAGACCGGTGCAGCACTGTGGCAGGTAGGCTATATAGGTTGCATTCACCTTCACGAGCGAAGTGAGGTCTGACCAGTGCATGCCACTCTTTTTCAAACAAAATTCAGACCAATGTGATTTCCCGCTGGTGTAGCGCAATATTAGAAGGTGGTACGTGAATTTGGCGAGCGGCTACTTTAATGAGCATTCATGACATGGTAATGAATGCAAATGGCATTCATGCCACTAGTCAGTGGGATACCTGGCTGTCATTGGGAGAATTTTTAACTGTATTTAAACTGGCGGGATTCCGATTTTTTTGGCTGCTGTTAGATTCTCTGCTCCCGCCCACCATGAAACCTGGGTGGGATGGAAAAATTCCCCCCTAAGTTTCTATGCCACAAGACCTTTCCCGATCACCAATTTTCATTCCATTGGTTTCAGTATAATGAAAATCAGGCAGATTCCACAATGGGTGATATCTGCTCCTCCAAATTACTGTCTCGGTGGTGAAGGTGAAATTTTGCCCCTCTGTAATCCAGCTGCTCCAGGTACAACTGTGGCCAGTATGTTGAGTATGTTAGTAGGATACCACAGGTGTTTTATTTTGCATCAAAAGTGGCACTCATTTCTATGTATTGAACAACAGCTAATGGTGTGCGGAAAGCAAAGAATCTTAGGGAATAAAATATAAAAGAAAGACTTGTATTTATACAGCACCTTTCATGGCCAGTAGATGTCTCAAAGCACTTTACAGCCAATGAAGAACTTTTGAAGAGTAATCACTGTTGTAATATAGGAAACACAGCAGCCAATTTGCACGCAGCAAGCTCCCACAAACAGCAATGTATTAATGACCAGATAATCTGTTGCTGTGATGTTCATCAGGAGATGAATATTGGCCAGGAAACTTGGGATAACTCCTGCACTCTTCTTCAAAATAGTGCCGCCAAGGGATCTTTACATACACCTTAGAGGGCAGACAGAGTCTCAATTTAGCATTTCATACGAAAGACAGCATCTCTGACACTGCAGCACTCCCTCACACTGCAAAGCAGTGTCAGCCTTGGTTTGTGCCCTCACGTCCTGGAGTGGGACTTGAACCTGGAACTTCTGGCTCAGAGGAGGCTACCAACTGGACTATTTCTGACATATTTGCAGGTGATAATTTAGGCTAAGTTTCAAATCTGTTAGATATACTGGACTAAAAGGAAATCACTGTGTTAAATAGGAAACAACGATCCCCCCCTCTCAATATCAAACAGTTGGGAAACTTTATTTTGGCTTAATGAGTCATTTTAAGCTGTTTTCATATTGCTTTAATGTCATGGTAGTGTCACCATTTCCCAACACACGGGTCTCATTGAACTGGCACAGCACCAAAGTAAACTTGCCAGATTTAATAAAGCTGGTAGCTGAGAAGAATTTTTTTTCTATTGGGTCTTAACTGCCACTAGTCTTAGTGAACCTGGCACGTTTACTTTGGTGTTGTCATCAGCAGTGCATGAACCATATTAGAACTGCACTATTACAAAATAAAAGCCACTTAAAGCATCTCTTGTTACTTTGTTCCTCTTCTGTTCTGATCTGTACCTATCAGCAAACTTTCAAATAGATTGCTGACATGTTCTTAGGTCTTTGAAATATGTTCTACTGCCTTTTTGTTTTCACGCTTGCCTATCTAGGGAGAGGTTCACTTCCTAAGCTGAAACTTGCTGCCCCACCACCACCCCACCCCACTTCTGCAGGAGTTGTGGACGATTAAAGCCACTTTTGAGTTGATAACACATGGCTTTCTGTGCTTTAGTGGCATTGGTTAGCACTTCCTGTTGGTGCACTTGAATTACTAACTATTTGTTCCTATATATGGATGGAAGAGTGAATTCATGTTTGTTAAGATGGTCAATTGTGTTTTTCAGTCTGCAGGATAGGCAAACAACCTGGAATAATTTAAGGAACAACTGCATGCTACATTGCTGGAACTCTCGGTGCTTTGGGCTGATGACATAAGGTTGGCCGAATGGCACTGAACAATTTCTCCTTTAACTCCTCTCACTTCCTCCAAATAAAAGGTGTGGCTATGGGTACCCGCATGGGCCCCAGCTATGCCTGTCTCTTTATGGGGTATGTGGAACATTCCTTGTTCCAGTCCTACTCCGGCCCCCTCCCACAACTCTTTCTCCGGTACATCGATGATTACTTCGGTGCTGCTTCATGCTCTTGTCGGGACCCGGAAAAATTTATTAATTTTGCTTCCAATCTCCACCCCTCCATCATTTTCACATGGTCCATCTCTGTCACTTCTCTTCCCTTCCTTGACCTCTCTGTCTCAATTTCTGATGATAGACTGTCCACCAATATCCATTACAAGCCTACCGACTCCCACAGCTACCTCGATTACAGCTCCTCACACCCCGCTTCTTGTAAAGACTCCATCCCATTCTCTCAGTTCCTTCGCCTCCGTCGCATCTGTTCTGATGACGCTACCTTCAAAAACAGCTCCTCTGACATGTCCTCCTTCTTCCTTAACCGAGGTTTTCCATCCACGGTCGTTGACAGGGCCCTCAACCGTGTCCGGCCCATATCCCGCGCATCCTCCCTCACGCCTTCTCCTCCTTCCCAGAAACATGATAGGGTCCCCCTTGTCCTCACTTATCACCCCACCAGCCTCCGCATTCAAAGGATCATCCTCCGCCATTTCCGCCAACTCCAGCATGATGCCACCAGCAAACACATCTTCCCTTCACCCCCCCTGATGGCATTCCGTAGGGATCGTTCCCTCCGGGACACCCTGGTCCACTCCTCCATTACCCCCTACTCCTCAAACCCCACTTATGGCACCTCCCCATGCCCACGCAGAAGATGCAACACCTGCCCCTTCACTTCCTCTCTCCTCACTGTCCAAGGGCCCAAACACTCCTTTCAAGTGAAGCAGCATTTCACTTGCATTTCCCCTAACTTAGTCTACTGTATTCGTTGCTCCCAATGCGGTCTCCTCTACACTGGAGAGACCAAACGCAAACTGGGCGACCGTTTTGCGGAACACCTGCGGTCTGTCCGCAAGAAAGACCCAAACCTCCCTGTCGCTTGCCATTTTAACACTCCACCCTGTTCTCTTGCCCACATGTCTGTCCTTGGCTTGCTGCATTGTTCCAGTGAAGCCCAACGCAAACTGGAGGAACAGCACCTCATCTTCCAACTGGGCACTTTACAGCCTTCCGGGCTGAATATTGAATTCAACAACTTTAGATCTTAAACTCCCCCTCCCCACATCCCCACCCCGTTTCTCCCCACCCCCCACCTTTTTTTTCAATAATTTATATAGATTCTTCTTTCCCCACCTATTTCCATTATTTTTAAATCTAAAACTAAAACCTTGTTAGTCTGTCCACCCCACCCCCACTAGAGCTGTACTTTGAGTATCCTGTCTCCCATTCTTAATTAGCACTTTTCTTAGACAAATATCACCACCTTCAACACCTCTTTGACCCTTTTGTCTGTGACATCTTTTGATTATCTGCTCCTATCACTGCTTATCTCCACAATCACCACACCCTCAACGTCTCTCTTCCCCCCCGCCCCCCTCCCCCCCCTCCCCCCCCTCCCCACCTTAAACCAGTTTATATTTCTCCCTTCTCCTAACTATGCTTCAGTTCTGCCGAAGGGCCATGAAGGCTCAAAACGCTAACTGATTTCTTCTCCGCCGATGCTGCCAGACCTGCTGAGTTTTTCCAGGTAATTCTATTTTTGTTTTGGATTTCCAGCAGCCGCAGTAGCTTTTAGCTTTTTGTTTTTATCTTCCTTATCCATGACTCACTAGTAACTTGACAACTAACTTTCTGCTAGCCAGGAATCACATGGCTGTTGGTTGGAAAATGTTGTGTTCCTATGTTCACCACACTTGAGTGGCTTGTACAAAAGATAATTATATAAAAGAGCTCTAGTGCTTGTCACCCAGAAAAATCATCTCCACAAAGGTGGAAATCGAACTCTCACTATGTTCCAAGGGATAAGATAAATGAATTTGTCCCTGCATCTATCAAAAATAAATGAATCTGTTTCCCCTGAAACCATATAAAAGGAACAAATAAATCTTTCTCATGCAGCCATGTAAAAGAAATGAATCTGTCCGACATATACTGTGTCAAATAAATATATTTTCTGCCATATTCAGCTAAAATAAATAAACCTGTTCTTTTGCATGCTGAAAGAATTCTTGACTACTATCCAATACCAGTCAAAATTAAAATTAATTGCCCTAATTTATTAGTCAGTTTAAGTAAGTTAATACCTAGTCTTTTCGAGGCACATGAAAGAAAGACGAAAGATAGGACAGTGTCGTCAGTCTGTATGCTCTCCTTTCACTTCAAGGAGCCGGATTTAATCCTCTCTCTTTCTCTCTCTCTCTCTGGGAATAATTTTCTGCAATCTGCCTAGCTGGTTTCATTGGTTATCATTAGACTTTTAATTCCAGGTATTTATTGAATTCAAATTCCACCATCTGCTGTGGAATTTGAACCCTGGGGCTCTAGATTACCAGTCTAGTGACAATACTGCTACACCATCACTTCCCCATTAGTAAACCAGGTGGGTTTTTAACAACAATCTGGTTTTGTTCCAGACTAATTAATTAATTAATTTAAATTCCCCCAGGTGCAATGGTGGCTTTGAACCCTTTATCCCCCATGGCCCCTCATATCCCCATGCGGCCTAATGCCCCTCTACCCACTCCCATGGCCGCTCAAACCCCTGTTTGGCCTTACCCCCTCCATGACAACTCACCAAGTATTCACCATGGACAAACCTCATGAGCCATTCTAACAGAAAATAAAATTATGTGTTTATTGATGTCATCGCTCATTGATAAAAAAAAATTCAATACATTGAAATTCCTTAAACCAATCTTTTACAAAAACAAACATTTCACCTAAGGACTTAATCTCTTATGAAAACAAACATTTCTAATCTATAACCATTTGGAGCTGTCAATCAAACTGCTCACTTAGCAGGGACCCCACTGTGATAATGTTAGGTTGTAAAATCAGTCATGCAGCACAAATTCTATAATGACAACTCTCAGGCTTATGTCAATAGATAGGGTGATTTTTTTTAAACTCAAAACTTTTTTTTAAATTAAAGCACAACAGAGTTAAATCCCTTGAAAGCTTTGACAGTTACAATGAGCTTTGACAGGTTGGATGAGTTTTTACAGTTCTTTGACAGCTTTGACAGTCCTTTGGTAGCTTTGACAGTTCTTTAACAGCTTGGAAGCTCTTTGAAAGCTTTGACACTTTCAATGAGTTTCTGCACTTCTTATGCACAATTGTATCTATTTTTAATAATCCAAATGGGTGCCTTTCCTGCCCCAAAGTGTATCTTACCTATCCCAACGGGTACTTTACCTACCCCAAAAAGTGCGCCACCTCTCCCAAAGGTGACCCAGGATCATATCCAAAGGGATACCTTACCTCTCCCAGGGGGTACCCTGGCTATCCAAACAAATCCACCAAGTTTGGACCACCTCCTACCTGGCCTAATCTGCACACTTTGGGTTTCACATCCCTGGCTACCAAAATCCCAATTCAGTGGAGGCAGCTAATGATTTAAATGGTCAGCTGTCTCTGTAAACTGTGCATGCACGCACCCCAGTCTGACTCCAGTCCCACCCCCATGAAAATAGGGGCAGGACTTAGGATTTTCGGGCTCGTCCGCCATTTTCACCACAATGAAGAGGTTCTCCGTTGTGACAAAAATTCAGGCCTAAATGTTTGATGATATTGTCGACAGAGGAGAGGTCAAGGAGAAGGAGAAGAGATGATTAGTCACATGTACATATTAATTTATATCTTTGGTCATTAAAGCATTAACAGTGTAGCCAGATTGGAAAGATGTGGACAGGTTGTATAGAGAAGTGTAATTATAAAGTAAAAATTGTTCTGCGGGCTTTTGAGAGAAAGCAAAGACCAGAGGAAAGTGGATAATTGGAGAGAATTGAGGATTGAGTTTGGTTTGAGAAGATGATGATGGAGTAAGTGTTTTCAAGAGGGTAGAAATAATGCTTAATAATAGAGACAGGTACATTTTGTTAGTTTTTTGTTTTTACATTTTGTTGGGAATGGGGTTCAGGAAGTAAATATGGGTAGACAGGAGCAAAAAAAGATCATGGGGCTTCATGGATTGGATGGTTTTAATGACAGCTAAGGGTGCATTGTAGGAGAAACTGTAGAATATTGGGAAAGGTTGGCGCTTGCTCATGGAAGGTCAAAGGTGGAGTGAAGAGATGAAGGGGGTGGGCAAAGGATGAGGATACTGAGATAACTATATGGATGGTCTGACAGGAAGAAGTCCATGAATTAGTTCCATTTAAGGCCCAA
Organism: Cetorhinus maximus; assembly: GCF_964194155.1. Taxonomy (NCBI): domain Eukaryota; kingdom Metazoa; phylum Chordata; class Chondrichthyes; order Lamniformes; family Cetorhinidae; genus Cetorhinus; species Cetorhinus maximus. Next base: position 27,500,510 of record NC_135895.1, on the reverse strand, counting down.
TGGGATTGAATCAGCTACGCTTTTAACAATGTAGAGTAAAATCAGATGGAGTGCAAAAATGGTGGCTGAACCAGTCACTTCAGCTTCCAAACACCTGGGTTATGTTCGAATTATCTCTGTAATGTCTGAGGTATGAGTGGAGGATTACGATGGAGGAAAACCAGAGGAGTTTTCTGAGCCTCGAATAATCAACTTACAATGGCCAACTAGCTGGGTTTGTTTTCCTCTTCATTTTTTGTCATGTATTTATTTGCTTATAACATTTTTTTAGTTGTACAAAGTGGACTTTGTAGAGAAGAAACACTGCATTCAAAATGCTAAGGGGACTTTTTTAAGGAATTTGATTGGTTGGTTTTGTGGAGATTGCTGATTGGTACTGGTAGTCTTTTCTCTCTGCCCGATGGCAACTGAATATGGTGAGAAAATCAACAAGGTTAACTAAGGATGACTTATGATGTTACCATAAATTTCAAATGTGACATGATTTTTATGGGCCTCCGCAGGAGGGTTTGCAGGTGGGGGACCTGTAAAATTCTCTGGACGGCCTTCCCACTGCTTACCCATCTGCCCCCAACCTATTAGAAATTTTTTGGGTGGTGGGCAAGACCCAGGGCAACACGCCTAACCTCGCTCCAAGTGAGGCCCTTAAGTGGCCAATTATTGACCACTTAGGAACCACTTCCCACCCAACAGCAATCGTAAGGCCGGCGGGAGGAGGTCAGGGACATGGGGGCGGGGATTACTGGCAGGTAAGCCTGCTCGGGCCTTGGGCGGGAAATGGGGCGGGCACCTTCATCACTGGCCCCATTTCGCAATTGGTTCACCCCATGGTCTGCCCCCTTGGGGTGTCCCCTGCCCCCTACCTTTCCAACACGACCCCCCACCCACCCCCCCCAACCCAGGGCCTCCCCTCCTGTCCCCACCCTAAGACCACCGGACTTACCTTTATCCTGGAATCCTGGCACTTAGAATCTCAGGACTGGGGTGTATTCCCAGGAGTGGCCACCGCTTCTGGTAGCACTACTGATGGCCAGCAGCTCTCTGAGGCAGGACTTCCTCCTGGGCCAATCAGTGCTCCACGGAGCGTCAAATGGCTGCGCGGCTGTTAGCATTGGTGGGGATGCGCTCCCCACTGAATTTTTTGGTGGTGAGGTGGGAAACCCTGCCATTCAAAATATCCTGCCCATGAACTAGATAAAAAGCTTTTAAGTATAGCACCTTACTTATTGTACAAATGGGTTACATATTTACTAAATTAATCTATAAATACTGATTAGTTTGAATTATAGGCATAATGCTAATCTGTTAATTTAAAAGTACTTACTGCAGCAGCTTTACATTATAACATACCAGTGATTGAGTAAATATCTAGAAATGCATCTATCTTTTCAGTGGGTTCTGAAGGCTATTGTGCTGTTGGCTGGTCTGAGAGCCTATTATGGTCGTATTATGCTTGACGATATCTGGCCTGCTAAAGACAGGCACAGGTAGTTAATGTCTACTGGTGACAATAATTGGGAGGCAGTAAGGCTTGTTCTTTCTTTGTAATGACCTGATGCTGGCTTAGTCTGAGGTTTAAAAGAATACTTCGTTACAAAGTTACTGAGTCACTATCCCATGACAAACAGAGGACATCCCCTGCTCTTCTTCACATGGGGCCACTGTCAAAAGGTATTAATAATCTTTGCGAAATGCAGACCCATCAGACCTCAATGACTGGCTTAAAATATTATCTTTTGTGATATATCCACTTTTAAAATGAACACATCTCTACATAATCAAATGGGATTGCAATCTGTTTCACACTTTTTGATCATAAATTTCTCACTTGGCATTTTCTAATGTTAAGCTTGCCAGTCTAACATCTTAATTCTCCTTCTCTAACAGTTGGATCCATTCAGCATACTTCACTCTGCCATGCTTTATTGTTTGAATACAATTCAATACAACTGTACTGAGCCCACTGGGAGTCTCAATGGTACCCCCACAATGTTATACTGCCACAGCCGCCATATTAAAATTGATGCCATGCTATGTCATGTTTTGTAAAATATATATATTGTTAAGAAGAAAGACTCAATAGCTGTGCACATTTTGCATACAAACACAAATTAGGAGCAGAAGTAAGCCACTTGGCCCCTTGAGCCTGCTCCGCCATTCAATAAGATCCTGGCTGATCTGAATGTAATCTCAACCCCACATTCCCCTGCCTACCCCCAATAACCTTTCATCCTCTTGTTAATCAAGAATCTACCTAGCTCACCCTTTTAAATATTCAGGCTGTGCTTTTGAGGAAGAGAGTTCCAAAGACTCACAAGAGAAAAAAATTCTCTTCATCTCTGTCTTAAATGAGCGATCCCTTATTTTTAAAGTGACCACTAGTTCTAGATTCTCCCACAAGAGGAAACATCCTCTCCATATCCACCCTGTCAAGACCCCTCACGATCTTAAAGGTTTCAATTAAGTCTCCTCTTACTCTTCTGAATTCCAGTGGATACAAGCCTAACCTGTCCAGCCTTTCCTCATAAGACAACCCGCCCATTCCTGGTAGCCTAGTAAACCTTCTCTGAACTGCTTCTAATGCAATTACATCTTTCTTTAAATAAGGAGACCAGTACTGTACACAATACTCCAAATGTGGTCTCACCAATCCCTGTACAACTGAAGCATAATCTCCTCACTTTTGTAATCAATTCCCCTGGCAATAAATGATAACATTCTATTAGCTTTCCTAGCTACCTGCTGTACCTGCATACTAACCTTTTATGATTCATGCACTAGGAGACCCAGATCCCTCTGAATCTCAGAGCTCTGCAATCTCTCACCTTTTAGATAATAAGCTTTTATATTCTTCCTGCCAAAATGAACAATTTCACATTTGCCCACATTGTACTCCATTTGCCAGATCTTTGCCCACTCACTTAACCTATCTCTGTCACTTTGTAGCCTCCTTACATCCTCTTCACAATTTATCTTCCTACATATCTTTATGTCATCAGCAAATTTAGCCACCATTCCTTTGGTCCCTTCATCCAAGTCATTTATATAAATTGTAAAAAGTTGAGTTCCCAGCACTGATCTCTGTGGCACGCCACTCGTCACATCCTGTCAACCAGAAAAAATACTTATTTATGCCAACCCTCTGCTTCCTATTAGCTAGCCAATCTTCTATCCATGCCAATATGTTACCTCCTACACCATAAGCTTTTATTTTCTGCAGTAACCTTTGGTGTGGCACTTTATCAAATGCTTCCTGGAAATCTAAGTATAGTACATCCACTGGTTCCCCTTTATCTACAGCGCGTGTGAGTCCATCAAAGAACTCCAACAAATTGGTTAAACATGATTTCCCTGTTACAAAACTATGTTGACTCTGCCTGATTGTCTTGAATTTTTCTAAGTGCCCTGCTATAACATCTTTAATAATAGCTTCGAAAATTTTCCCTATGACAGATGTTCGGCTAACTGGCCTATAGTTTCCTGCTTTCTGTCTCCCTCCGGTTTTGAATAAAGGAGTTAAATTTGCTATTTTCCAATCTAATGGAACCTTCCCTGAATCTAGGGAATTTTGGAAAATTAAAACCAGCGCATCAACTATCTCACTAGCCACTTCTTTCAAGACCTTAGAGTGAAGTCCATTTGGACCTGGGGATTTGTCAGCCCCCAGGCCCAACAATTTGTTCAATACCACTCCCCTGGTGATTGTAATTTTCCCGAGTTCCTCCCTCCATTCTATTTCCTGATTTACAGCTATTTCTAGGATGTTACTTGTGTCCTCTATAGTGAAGATCGAAGCAAAATATCTGTTTAATTCATCTGCCATCTCCCTACTTTCCATTATCAATTTTCTAGATGCACTCTCTATAGGACTGATGCTCACTTTGTTAACTCTTTTCTTATTTAAATATCTATAGAAACTCTTGCTATCCACCTTTATATTACTAGGTAGCTTTCTCTCATACTCTAATTTTTCCCTCATTAATCCTTTTCTCATTCTTTGCAGTTCCTTATATTCTTTATAACCTTTTGATCTTCCACTGCCTATGCTTTTTCTTTAAATTTGATACCGTTCTTTAACTTTTTTAGTTAATCACGGATAGTGGGCCCTCTCCTTGGAATTTTTCTTTCTCATTGGAATGTATATATTCTGTGTATTCTGAAATATCCCCTTAAATGTCTGCCACTGAACTTCTATTGACCCATCCTTTAACCTCATTTGCCAGTTCACTTTAGCTAGCTCTGCTTTCATGCCCTCATAATTGCCCTTATTTAAGTTTAAAATATTAGTCTTGGACGCACTTGTTTCTCCCTCAAAATGAATGTAAAATTAAATCATATTATGATCACTGCTATCTAGGGGTGCCTTCACTGGGAGGTTATCAATGATTGTCCAGATGAACATTTTTCAGGTCATATTTTTATATGAGGCATACAGTAGCCAAGCCTGGAATAAATAAATCCCCCTTTTAGAGGTCCGTGTATGGTAGTTGATAGAAAGACATGCCTAAGCTTGGAAGTGAACAATGTGGACATTGAGGTTGAATTCCTCCTATCAGGGTTTTGAACACATCAGCCCCATCTCTAAGACTGCCTACTTCCACTTTATTTAAATTACCCAAGTCTTCCCCTGCCTCAGCTCATCTGCTGCTCAAACCCCCATCAATTCCTTTGTTACCTCTAGACTTGAATACTCATAAATATTTTGGACTGGCATCCCATTTTCCACCGTCCATAAACTCAAGTTCCTCCCAACCTCTGTTGGCCTTGTCCTTACTTGCACAAACTCCAGTTCACCCAACACCCCTGTGCTAGTTGGCTTACATTGTTAAGCAACAACTTGATTTTAAAATTCTCATTTTCAAATCCCTTCATGGCCTTATCTCTCCTTATCCTTGTAATCTCCTCTAATCCTCTTGACAACATTCCCTCTTGAGCATCTCCAATTTTAATTGTTCCACCATGGGCGACCATGCTTTCAGTGTTAAGACCCTAAGCTCTGGAATTCCCTCCCTACACCCAGGGCCAGAGGGAGAAATCTGGAGCCCTGGTGATTCTCCTGTTTCTGGGCCCCTTATTTCCCCCTCTCCACTTTAACCCTACCCCCAATCATATTTTTTACCTTTCAAGATTCACCAAACAATCACAGAAAGCTCTTAGTAAAATGATGATGCCCATCGTTGGCATCTGGTTACAAATATCATTGGATATATATATGCAGCATGGGTTATTAATGTTAACTGCAGCAACGATATAATGCAGTGTTATTTGTGTGCAGCCTATAGGTGATTCCACCACGACTAATAAACAAACCAGAGAGCATAAATTTTACTTTAACAGCATCATTCAATATGTTAATTTGGCAGGAAAATAGCCCATTAGGTATTTATAATGCTGTGCAGATGATAACACTGATTTTGGTGACTGTCTCAGCCCTCATTAACATATTCTGCGCATTGCACCATATGGACATGGTGACAGTAAATTCATATGCTGAGAAAGATTCAATACTTGCAACACAGATAAACTGCACAAGGTCTTTTCCATTCTGTAGAAGTAGAAGACTTTCTTCTGCCTGGGTGCATGATATTATTCGATACTAATGTTTCATACAAGGAGTATAATTGGATTCCATTTTATCAATAATCTCACAGGTAGAAAGACCAAATGACTCCCGAGCCACAAAGTGGAATGATTGAACAACATAGGTCTTCACTGTTAGTGAGAAGTGTTGGAGCCCTCAAGTGTCTCAGTGCAGCACAACTTTTAAGAGGCCAGAGGGTAAAGAATGAATGGTTCGCAATTGTATGTGCTTTCTTGATCAACAAGTCTGAAGACCCTGTTGATTGCTGCTTCTTACAGCTAATGTCCCAGACACCACAATCACCATCCCCGGGTATGTCCTGTCCCTCTGACAGGACAGACCCAGCTGAGGTGGCATCACAGTGGTATACAGTCAAGAGGGAGTTGCCCTGGGAGTCCACAACATCGACTCCGGACCCCATGACGTCTCATGGCATCAGGTCAAACATGCTATATTGGGTCTGCGGCAGGTGGTCAGGGAACCAACAAGAGGGAAAAACATACTTGACCTCATCCTCATCAACCTGCCTGCCGCAGATGCATCTATCCATGACAGTATTGGTAGGAGCGACCACTGCACAGTAGTTGTGGAGACGAAGTCTCGCCTTCACATTGTATGGACTACCACCGGCGCTAAATGGGATAGATTTCGAATAGACCTAGCAACTCAAGACTGGGCAGCCATGAGGTGCTGTGAGCCATCAGTAGCAGCAGAATTGTGCTCGAACACAATGTGTAACCTCATGGCCTGGTACATCCCCTCACTCCACCATTACTGTTAGTCAGGAGATCAACCTTGGTTCAATGAAGAGTGCAGGAGGGCATGCCAGTAACAGCACCAAGCATACCTAAAAATTAGGTGTCAACCTGGTAAAGCTATAACACAGGACCACTTGCGTGCCAAACAGCATTAGCAGCATAGTGATAGACGGAGCTAAGGGATTCCACAACCAATGGATCAGATCTGAGCTCTGCAGTTCTGCCACATCCAGTCGTGAGTGGTGGTGGACAATTAAACAATTCACTGGAAAAGGAAGCTCCACATATATCCCCATCCTCAATGATGGAGGAGTCCAGTGCACCAGTGCAAAATATAAGGCTGAAACATTTTGCTACAATCGTCAGCCAGAAGTGCCAAATAGATGATCCATCTTGGCCTCCTCTGGAGGTCCCCAGCATCACAGATGTCAGTCTTCAGCCAATTTGGTTTACTCCACGTGATATCAAGAAATGGCTGAAGGCACTGGATAGTGCAAAGGCCCTGACAATATTCCGGTAATAGCACTGAAGACTTGAGCTCCAGAGTTTGCTGCACCCCTAGCCAAGCTATTCCAGTACAGCTACAATACTGGCATTTTGATTTAATGTTTGTAAATTTCCTTTAAATTTTGTCTTTTGCCTTTTCAGTTTCCCTTTAGGGGGCTGCCTTTTAATTTGTCCCTGATTTGTTAATTTAATTTATTTGCTTTTGACTCAAAAGAGTTATAACATTGGCATTTACCCAGCTATGTGAAAAATTGCCCAGGTAAGTCCTGTACTCAAAAAGCAGGACAAACCCAAACCGGCCAATTACTGCCCCATCAGTCTACTCTTGATCATCAATAAATAATGGAAGGAGTCAATCAACAGTGCTATTGAGCAGCACTTGCTTAGCAATAACCTGCTCACTGACACCCAGTTTAGGTTCTGCCAGGGCCACTCAGTTCCTGACCTCATTACAGCCTTGGTTCAAACATGGAGAAAAGAGCTGAATTCCTGAGGTGAGGTGAGGGTGACTGCCCCTGACATCAGGCTGCATTTGACCGAGTGTGGCATCAAAGAGCCCTAGCAAAACTGGAGTCAATGGGAGTCAGGGGAAAACTCTCTGCTGATTAGAGTCATACCTAGCACAAAGGAAGATGGTTGTTGTCATTGGAGGTCAGTCACCTCAGCTTCAGGACATGACTGCAGGGTAGTGTCCTTGGAACAACCAACTTCAGCTGCTTCACCAATGACCTTCCTTCCATCATAAGATCAGAGGTGGGGATGTTCACTGATGATTGCGCAATTTTCAGCACCATTTGCAACTCCTCAGTTCCTAAAGCAGTCCATGTCCAAATGCAGCAAGACCTGGATAATATCCAGGCTTGGACTGACAAGTGGCTGTAATATTCGCGCCACACAAGTGTCAGCCAATGACCATCTCCAACAAGAGAGAATCCGACCATCAACCCTTGACGTTCAACAGCATTACCATCACTGAATCCCTCACTATCAACACGATGGGGGTTACCCTTGACCACAAACTGAACTGGACTAGCCACATAAATACTATGGCTACTAGAGCAGGTCAGAGGCTAGGAATCGCGTGACAATTAACTCATCTCCTGACTCCCCAAAGCCTGACCACCATCTACAAGGCACAAGTCAGGAATGTGATTGAATATTCCCCACTTGCCTGGATGAGTACAGCTTCCACAACACTCAAGAAGCTTGATACCATCCAGGACAAAGCAGCCCGCTTGATTGGCACCACATCCACAAACATTCTCTCCCTCCACCACCGACGCACAGCAGCAGCAGTGGGTACCATCTACAAGATGCACTGCAGGAATTCACCAAGGCTCCTTAGACAGCACCTTCCAAACCTACGACCACTACCATCTAGAAGATCAAGGGCAGCAGATGGGTGGGAACACCACCACTTTGAAGCTCCCCTCCAAGCCACTCACCATCCTGACTTGGAAACATATCACTATTCCTTCACTGTCGCTGGGTCAAAATCCTGGAACTTACCCCCTAACAGCACTGTGGGTGTACCTACACCACATGGACAGCAGCAGCTCAAGAAGGAAGCTCACCACCACCTTCTCAAGGGCAACTAGGGATAGGCAATAAATGCTGGCCCAGCTAGCGAAGCACACATCCTGCGAATGAATAAAAAAAAATTACAATATATTTTCAATATCTACCATGCAGCACAATTTTATCATGATATTTCAATACCTTAAAAAACTCATAAAAAGCACCAAGGTAGAGTGGGATAATAATTAAGTGGACAAAAGGACAATATTAAAGTCAATGGAAAAGATTCTTGAGAGTCATGTGCAGTGTAAAACAGGCTTCTGATTCACTATGAACCCATCACGCTGTCCTGGCAATTTCACCACACAAACCTGCTCACAGTAAACTTCCATTAGCAACAAAATAAACAGAGCTCCAGCCATGATTCTACCCTCTGTTTGTAAGATAATTATGGACAACAAAGGCCATCTAGTCCAATTCATCTCATCCGTCCAGAATGATATACGAACATACATATTGGGAGCAAGAGTAAGCCATTCGGCCCCTCAAGCCTGCTCCGCCATTTGATAGGATTGCCTGCATTATACCAATGACTGCAACTCAAAAGTATTTAATTAGCTATAAAATGATTTGGGACACCATGAAAGGTGCTGCATAAATGTAGGTTTTGTCTTTCTTTCATTGACAACTGCATGCAGGGGGTGGAGTGACTATAGCAATGGTGAAATTGGAGGTCCAATGTTGATTCTCTAATGTTAATTAATCACAGAGCAATCAACTGATGTTAGGAAAGTGGCTACAAAGAAAGCACTACATTTACAAAACAATTCAATTCTGTAGCTAACCTCCCCCAGCCCTCCTCGAACCTCCCCCAAAACCTGTTCCAATTTCCCCTCTCTAACTGCACCCAAACCCCCATCCAACCACCCTTCTAACCTCCCCTATCACCCCTCCAACCACCCTCAAAGCCCTTCATCTAACCACCCCAAACCCTCACCTAATCTCCCCCTCTAACGTCCCCATAAAACCTCTTCCAACCTCCCCACAAACTCCCCCCTAGCCACCCCGCACTAATATCCACCCCAAACCCCCAAAGCACCCTCCTCCAATCTCCCCCCACCCACCCCTCATCCCCCTCCAATCTCCCCTACCCTCCTCCAATCTCCCCCCACACACCCCAACCCCTCCAATCTCCCCCAGTCTCCCCCAACCTCCCTCAACCCCTCTAACTCCCCACAAATGCCCCCCACCAATGCCCACCCCTAACCACCCCTCACCAATGCCCATCCCAACCCCCTAACACACTCCTCCAACCTCCCTCACCCACCCTCCCACCCCCTCCAATCTCCCCCACCCCATTAAAACCCCTTCCCACGCCCTGAAATCTCCCCCACCCTATCCCCCTCCAACCTCCCTCACCTTCCTCCAACCTCCTCCAACTCCCTCTAACCCTCCCCCACCCTCCCCCACTCCCATCCAACCTCTCCCCAAACCCCTCCAACCTTGCAGCAATCATAATATGATAGAATTCTTCATCAAGATGGAGAGTGACGTAGTTGATTCTGAGACTTGGGTCCTGAATCTTAATAAAGGAAACTACGATGGTATGAGACGCGAGTTGGCTATGATGGATTGGGAAACATTACTTAAAGGGATGACGGTGGATAGGCAATGGCAAACTTTCAAAGAGCGCATGGGTGAACTGTAACAATTGTTTATTCCTGTTTGGCGCAAAAGTAAAACAGGAAAGGTGGCCAAACCATGGCTTACAAGGGAAATTAGAGATAGTATCAGATGCAAGGAAGAGGCATACAAATTGGCCAGAAAAAAAATTGAGGATTGGGAGCAGTTTAGAATTCAGCAAAGGAGGACCAAGGGATTGATTAAGAAGGGAAAAATAGAGTACGAGAGTAAGCTTGCAGGGAACATAAAGATTGACTGTAAAAGTTTCTATAGGTATGTGAAGAGAAAAAGATTGGTGAAGACAAATGTAGGTCCCTTACAGTCAGAAACAGGGGAATTTATAATGGGGAACAAAGAAATGGCTGACCAACTAAATACATACTTTGGTTCTGTCTTCACAAAGGAGGACACTAATAACATACCAGAAATGCTGGGGAACACAGGGTTTATTGAGAGGGAAGAACTGAAAGAAATCAGTATTAGTAGGGAAATGGCGTTGGGGAAATTGATGGGATTTAAGGCTGCTAAATCCCCGGGGCCTGATAATCTACATCCTAGAGTACTTAAGGAAGTGGCCTTAGAAATAACGGATGCATTGGTTGTCATCTTCCGAGATTCTATAGACTCTGGAACAGTTCCTACAGATTGGAGGGTAGCTAATGTAACCCCATTATTTAAAAAGGGAGGCAGAGAGAAAACAGGGAATTATAGACCAGTCAGCCTGATGTCGGTAGTGGGGAAAATTCTAGAGTCCATTTTAAAAGATTTAATAGCTGAGCACGTGGAAAACAGTGGCAGAATCAGACAGAGTCAGCATGGATTTATGAAAGGGAAATCATGCTTGACAAATCTACTGGAATTTTTCAAGGATGTAACTAGTAGAGTTGGTGAGGGGGAGCCAGTGGATGTGGTTTATTTGGACTTTCAGAAGGCTTTCGACAAAATCCCACATAAGAGATTGGCATGTAAAATTAAAGCGCATGGGATTGGGGGTAGTGTATTGAGATGGATAGAAAACTGGTTGGCAGACAGGAAGCAAAGAGTAGGAATAAACGGGTCTTTTTCCGAATGCAGGCAGTGACTAGGGGGTACTGCAGGGACCCCAGTTATTCACAATATATATTAATGATTTATATGAGGGAATTAAATGTAATATCTCTAAATTTGCAGATGACACAAAGCTGGGTGGGAGGGTGAGCTGTGAGGAGGATGCAGAGACGCTTCAGTGTGATTTGGACAAGCTGAGTGAGTGGGCAAATGCATGGCAGATGCAGTATAATGTGGATAAATGTGAGGTTATCCATTCTGGTAGCAAAAACAGGAAGGCAGGTTATTATCTGAATGGCTATAAATTGAGAGAGGGGAGTGTGCAATGAGACCTGGGTGTCCTTGTACACCAGTCGCCGAAGGTAAGCATGCAGGTGCAGCAGGCAGTAAAGAAGGCAAATGGTATGTTGGCCTTCATAGCCAGAGGATTCGAGTACAGGGACAGGGATGTCTTGCTGCAATTGTACAGGGCCTTGGTGAGACCACATCTGGAATATTGTGTGCAGTTTTGGTCTCCTTATCTGAGGAAGGATGTACTTGCTATAGAGGGAGTGCAGCGAAGGTTTACCCGACTGATTCCTGGGATGGCGGGACTGACATATGAGGAGAGATTGAGTCGATTAAGATTATATTCTCTGGAGTTCAGAAGAATGAGGGGGGATCTTATAGAAACCTATAAAGTTCTAACAGGACTAGACAGGGTAGATGCAGGAAGGATGTTCTCGATGGTGGGGGAGTCCAGAACCAGGAGTCACAGTCTGAGGATATGGGATAGACCATTTAGGACTGAGATGAGGAGAAATTTCTTCACCCAGAGAGTGGTGAGCCTGTGGAATTCACTACCACAGAAACTAGTTGAGACCAAAGCATTGTAGGTTTTCAAGAAGGAGTTAGATGTAACTCTTGGGACGAAAGGGATCAAAGGGTATGGGGAGAAAGCAGGAGCAGGCTATTGAGTTGGATGATCAACCATCATCATAATGAATGGCGGACCAGGCTCGAAGGGTCGAATGGCCTACTCCTGCTCCTAGTTTCTATGTTTCTATGTTTCTATCTCCCTCCAACCTCTCCTCACTGCTATCCAAACTCCCGCCCACTCCCCCAAGCCCCCCCCACCCCCACCTCCCTCCAACCATTTCCCAACCTCTCCTACCCACTCCAACCTTCCCCACGCCCCTCCAACCTCCCAACCATCCCCATCCAACCTTCTCCCAACCCCTAACATCCCCACTTGCCCCTGAACCCCCCTCACCAATCTACCCCAATCTCCCCCACCTCCCTCCAACCTTCCCCCAACCCCATCCCCCTCTAACCTCCCCTCACCTCCAATGTCACCGCATCCCCTCCAACCTTCCCCCCCAGCCCCACCCCACAACCCCAACCCCTTCAACCTTCCCCCAACCCCCAATCTCATCCCACCTCACCACCCTCCAAATGTTTTAAGCCGGTCTTTAAGGTTTGAAGGTCTGGCTGGGCGACTTGAGAACCCCGAGCCCAGGCCCTTCACTAGCCTGCGGGCCTAGTTGTTTGCCACCATCTGCACACCCTTCACTCCCGGGCCCTGCTTACACCTCTCTGCCTCGCTACCCCTCTTTTCTCCTTTAAGATGCTCCTTAAAACCTAGCCAAGCTTTTGGCCATCTGCCCTAATATCTCCTTCCATATATAGCTTGGTATCAAATGTGGCCTAATAACTTCTCTGAAATCCCTCGAGATGTTTTATTACGTTACTTTGCTGTGTGAAAGCAAGTTGTTGTTGTTATTGCTGTTGCATCTATTACTGCCAGTTACTTAAAGACGATCAAAGTTTCTGCCAACCGCACTCTGTGAATCCTCTCCCCGCCCTTAGTTTCATGTTTCCCCCAGCTCCTGGGTGGCCTCCTAATTCTCAAAAATTATTTCACAACTGCTGGCATGAAATACATGAGCAAAGATACTCAACAACAGAGAATCGGAACTTTAGGAGTTAACTGCAGATGTCATGTGACCAGATGCCCCACGATCGAGCCTCCAGGACCATCTCTAACCCTACATTGAGTTGGCTACTCTAAACATACAAATAGGGACCTACACCTATTTTGGGTCCCAGACCAGAAATTGATTTACATTGAATGCAGCAGGTTTTGGGCCCACTGTGTTCAGCATTGCCAGCTCTACATTTACAGTGCTTCTTAAAGGGACCGCTGAAGGCTGCCACCAAAATGGTAAGTTTATCCAAAAAAAGGTAAGTTTATCCCAAAAGCACTGTCTTGAATATGGATCCGTGATTGCCCTGATGTCCCCCATCTCCTCCCTTGGGCTCATCAAATCTGCGGCCAGCATTCCAGCTGACCAGTCTTGCTGCCCACCCCCTGTGCCCCCGCCTGCAATTGGTGAGCTGCCTCTGTGATTACAACTGGCACCCAGTTGACCAATTTGCTGTGCTGCTGCTGCCAACTGCTTTCATCATCTGCAGTGTCTGCTGATCCAGACTGTGACCCTTTTTAGGCTCCATGGAGCCTAAATTTCAATCTAATTTCCAGGTCACCTGTATTCACTTTGTACAGTTGGTTACTAATTTAAGTATTTATGCAAAACACTAAGCATTTAAATGAAGCCAAACCCCGGTGCAATTGAAGTAAATGTCACCAATGAACTTGGGAACACGATTGAGATGCTGCATTAGTCATACAGCACAGCTGGATGTGACTTATCCCTTTCACACTGTGCAGGGAAACAGCACTCAATTAAAAACAACAGGGGTATTTTTCACTTTGGGTACAGTCAGAAGACTGCCAGTAATGGATCCACCGTCATTTTACACCCTGCTTGATTTTCCTTTCCATTTCTTTTGTATTGCGACTGTTACCGTCTACGCCAAGTTAAAATCGGCTAAGTTAAAATGGCCGCTCCGCAGGATGCCCTTTCAATGAACTGAAGACAGATGTATGATCGAGAGTTGTTGTTCAGGTTCTCTCACCTTGCAGCTGGAGCAGGATGTGTGGCAATGAAAGGTTCGTCAAACTGGATCCCACACCCAAAATTGTATCCAAGTTACCAATCATATCTGCAAGTGAATTTCCTGCTCTTGAACAAGATTGTCTGAAGAATGGAGAACAAGCTACACAACAAAGTAGGGTGGGGCAGTGGGGGAAGGGCAGGAAGAAGGGAAAGCTTTCTGCCCATGGTCAAACGCAACTCCTGACAAGTTGTCTGATGAGAGTCAAAAATGAATGGACGAAGAAAGGAAAATAATTGAAGGAAAACAATAAATTGTAAGATTAAATAAAATCAAATTTGTTGCTTCTGTCCTTGATTGCCAACTGCATGCCTTGTGTCAATTCCTTTAATCCTGATGCAGACTTTAATATTTATTCAGTTCTTTGTGTTTACAAAACATGTATTTCTTTAATGTCTGAATAATGTGTGAACAGTTTATTTTCACTGTATATTTAAGGATCAAACTATAAAATCTGCCACAGATATGTCATGGACCCATCACCATGACAACGGGCACAACACGTGATGTAGAAGCAGGCCTTTCACTAGTAATTTCTTGCAGCAAACCAAGGCGATTGGAACAAATCTCTGCATGTACTGCTGTAAAACCTTCACCAATTAAATTTGCCCAGCCATAAATTAGCACTTTATAAATCAAACACCTCAAATACATGCTCCTGTTTTGTAGATAATGCTGTTCTGTTAAAGAAAGGTTGGAGGACATTTACCAAATACTAAAGATCCTTAATGTCTTCTATCAAAAACAAAAAAGATCCTGCAGCAGTGCAGACATTTATTGCTGCAGAATTCTTTTCGAAATGCCAGAAGAGTTGTGCATTAAAGTGTTTTTTAAAAAACTTTTCTTCACTAATCTTTACCACTCATTGTGCTAGTTTCTATGTTTCAAGCAGTCTCCTTGCTTAGCTATATAATTCTTAACGTACCGATCATGTAGTCCTGCCACAGAGGCACTGGAACCACTGCTGTTTAAGTGCTGCATGACCTTGGACAATAATGTGCGATCAGCCTATTCATATATTATTGAGGCACTCACTACACAGAGTGCATAGCACGCTGGGAATGCATATGCATCAGGACGGGAGTAACCGATACCAGCAGCTATTAAAGGGTTGCTGGTTACCCTTAAAGCTGTCCTGCCACTGAAGTGAGAGAGAACCGGCCAAAGCAAAGGCAGCCACGAGGACTGTTCCACTCTCAATAATTTTGGATGCAATGCAATGAAGTGTAGTCATTTTTGGAGCAGAGAGCCAACCATCTGAGAGAGAGAAGCCTGAATGGGGTAGACTGACTGCACCAATCTGCAGGTCCTTGGAAAGTTTCCAATGCAAGTGTTGTCAATTTTTCTTTATTTCACAGTGTTACCTTCTAAAGCATGTTCAAGAGCATTTACTACAAGCTTAATGAATACCACACAGGGAGAATACATAGCACTCTGGTAAACTATTCAGGTGCTTTCTAATTACACAGGTATGCCCAGGTTTCAGCAGGAGGTTTTGAAATGTATTTGTTCTGTGGCAACTTAAAGGTTACCAAAAGCACTCACCAAGCACAGTGCCAATACAAGACGTGCTGCACACTCGTGGAGAAACACAAAATGGCTTTGTCCTGAGTACTTGGACGACAAACATTTTCTTTCATTACTTATTGGAGCAAATTTCTGTTTTGTACCTGCTTGTAGGAAATGACAGCTCATAACAAGCACCAGCATGTGCAGAATGAGGGAGGGGCTCATAAGAATGTAGGATCATAAGAAGTAGGAGCAGGAGTAGGCCATTTGGCCCCCTCAGGCCTGATCTGTCATTCAAAGGATCATGACTGATCTGATTGTAGCCTTAATGCCACTTTCCTGTCTGCTCACCATAACCCTTATAGATCAAAGCTCTGCCTAATTCAGCCTTGAATATATTCACTGATCCAGACTCCACTGCTGTTTGGGGTAGAGAATTACAAAGGTTAATGTAGACCTGAGAGAAAAAAATCCTCCTTGTCTCCATCTTAAATGGATGACCCCTTATTTTGAAACTGTGACCCCTAGCATATGCCTCCATGAAAGGAGACATCCTCTCAGCATCTACCCTCAGAATCTTATATGTTTCAATAAGATCACCTCTCATTCTTCAGAGCTCCAATGAGTTTAAGCCCAACCTGCTCAGCCTTTCCTCATGAGACAACTTCTCATCCCAAGAATCAGTCTAGTGAACCTTCTCTGAACTGCCTCCAATGCAAGTATATTCCTCCTTAAATAAGAAGACCAAAACTGTACCTAGTACTCCAGGTATGGACTCACCAATGCCCTGCACAGTTGTAGCAAGACTACTTTTATACTCCATTCCCTTTGCAAGAAAGACCAACATCCCGTTTGCCTTCCTAATTACCTGCTGCACCTACATGGTAACTTTTAGTAATTCATGTATGAGGACATTCAGATGTCCTTATATCACAACATGCTGTAATCTCTCTCCATTTAAATAATATCCTGCTCAACTAACTTCAGATTTTTCATCCGGAAATGGTGACAGTTTTTAATGGAGGCAACTGGGGTCTTGCCTACCGGCTAGAGCTGGCTAGATCCCTGTGCCACCCCTTTTTGGCCATGTTAAGTGCCTCTCAGGCACTTAATTGGATAGCGATGGGCCTATCCCAGGCTCAAGGACCCAGGGGGCAGAGGCCCTGCCAGTTGAGAGTTGCCGGTCAATCAGAGGCCAGCAGCTCTATTGAATGGAGGTGCCACTGTGGAGGCGGTGGCTGCCGCTAGCACAGCACCCACTTGAGGCCTAGGTGGATCTGAGGCCACAGTTGAGTAATGGAGGCATGCGGGTTGCGAGGTGGGGGTCATGGGACGGTGATTGCTGTTCGCTGCAAGGACAGGGGTTGGCTCTCAGCGGGCCTCCACTATGCTTGGACCCCAAGGGCAGGCACTGAGTACCTTTGAAGAGAGGGAGTCAGCCCCCCCAACCCAGATAACAAAACCAACCCCGCATGTTTGCTTGCTATGCTACCCGCATAAGAAGGCCCCTGCCCGACGCTGGGTTAATATAAGTAATGGCTGAATGAGGCTTTAGGACCTCAGTTGGCAGCGGGGCGGGAAGGCCATCCATGAGCCTTCCCACTCCAGACTTAATTGGGTTGGAGGCAGGAAGATGGAGGATTCTCCACTTGCCTCCCTCCCACCTGATTAAATGCCCCCTGCCACCAAACTCGCTGTTCTGGGGGGCATTAAATTCCATCTGGTGAGTCTGTGGCAATAAAGGGAGTGATAGAACATGAAGCCAGAAGTCTCCCCAAAACTTATGACTAGTATCAGCTGTTCATCATTCTTAACCTTCTCCTTCATGCAGGCATCACAATTTTTTTTTTATTCATTCATGGGATGTGGGCTTCGCTGGCTGGGCCAGCATTCATTGCCCATCCCTAGTTGCCCTTGAGATGGTGGCGGTGAGCTGTCTTCTCAAGGGCAACTAGGGATGGGCAATAAATGCTGGCCCAGCCAGCGAAGCCCACATCCCATGAATGAGTAAAAAAATATTGTGATGTGTGCATGAAAGAGGAGGTTAATATCATGCTATGTAAGCTCAGTTTCAAGTGGTGTCTTACCGACAGTATACCAAAATGATGGAAGTCTATTCCTAGTTTCAACTGAACACCTCAGACACTCTACATTACTCATTCTTATGGTGGTAAGAACAGCTATATTCACACAGAGAAGTCAGTTAATCGCAGTAGAGTGCTTTTAGTGAAGCACAAGCCACAGGTGAAGAGGTGCAACATACTGAACAACATGGGGCCTCTTTCCATTGCTAAATTCCATGTGTGACCTTACAAAAATAACTACATGTATTTATATAGCACGTTTAATGTTGCAAAATGTCCCGGGGTGCTCCACAGCAGCTTTATCAGACAAAATGTGACACTGAGGTCGGAATTTTCCGTGCCCACTGGCATTGGGCATGTTTGGCGACATGAGCAGACAATATGGCGAGAGCGCCAATAATTGGTGTCAAGATGTTGTGAAACCAGTTTCCAATCGTCTGCTCCGCCTGTCGATGGTGGGCCACGCTTCCCACCATTGGACGTCAGGAACCACATTGTAATACATCTGCATATCATTATAAGCCCAACCCACCAGAATCATCCAAGTGTGTTGGCGTGGGTGCACTGTGACGTGTTTCACAACAGCATATATAAGGCAAGCACTTGGCGGGCTGCCCTTTAAGGGCAATTCAGAAGTGAGCACGCAGTAAGGTTGCGCAGCGCTCACCAGAGTCCCCTGTTGGATTTCAAGATGGTAGAGACTTGGGGGGGGACAAGGGCTGCACTGCGGTTGAGGTGACTTTGGGGGGGGTTAGGATGGCGAGGGCTGCCCTGTGGTTCATTCGGCTTGCGGGAGGGGACAAGGGTTGCACTGCGGTTGAGGTGACTTTGGTGGGGGGGGTTAGGGTGGCGAGGGCTGCCCTGCGGTTCATTCGGCTTGCGGGAGGGGACAAGGGTTGCACTGCAGTTGATGGTCGTGCACAAGCACCTGCAGGGTCGGGGGGAGGGAAACAGCCACACATTAGGGAAACCTTGTATAAAGTGACCACTCCTCTGCACCTGAGACAGTTCAGGCGCAGCCACATTGATATGATTGGAGTCGGGCCTCTAGCTTACCTGCCCACTCGAGTAAAGCAGAGGCATCAAAGTGCCGCCAAAAGCTCCTGAACTTTTCATCCCTTGAGCACGGACTGCAAACTAATGAGAGTTTTAATGGACTGCAGATCAGCTGGAAGTTTGTGTACATACAATCTCCTCACTAAAGCTGGCCATGGAGCAGTTACTGGTGGAGGCGCTCACAGCCCCTTGCAATGTCATCATCCCGGTTTGGACCACTGTCCCCCATGGTTCAAGCTAACAGTGCAGCCTTGCAGCGTAGGTTAGGAGAATGCCTGCGCCTGAGCTGAGAGCACAGCAAGCAGTCCAATGGGTGAAATGGCCAGGTGGAGTGGGGTAGAGGTGGATGGGGTTTCAGGCGGCCATGCAGCTCATAAACTCTGGCCATCCAAGTGGTGGCCAGCACTCTTCAGCATGCATTAAGGGGCCTTCAGACTTAACCAAGAAAGGTTCTTAGTACATCCATGCTAACTCACAAGTCTCTCTGTTTCATCCTGCAGGATAAGTACATGAGGAGCAAGGAGTCTGGTGACCTAGCTGTATGCCTCATGGCTTACAGGGAGCGGGGATGAAGGAGAAGAAAGTGGCGGAGCTGCTTGGCTGGGCATTGGGAGGAGCAGCACCCTCTGAAAGAAGGGGCGGCTGGGGCTCCAACAAACTTTGCTGAAGAGCCACAGTGAACCGTTGCTGGTTGGCACATAGATAGATCCAGGATCTATAGATGCTGCCTTTCATTCCTGCAGATGACCAAGAACCAGTGTTGCTGAAGACTGGGCATGTCTAGGGAACTGTTCGGTCACGTCTGCCACCTGCCGCAGGATTTGGTGCCATGGGGATATAGAAGGCATCCACTGTCCATTGCCATGAAAGTGACCACAGCGCTCAATTTGTACCCCAGTGGCTCCTTTCAGGGCTCCACAGGTGACCTCTGTGGGATATCACAAGCCTCCACCCACAAATACACCCATGAGTTCACGGATGCCATCTTTGCGAAGACACACAACTGTGCATTTTGCCAGGGATCAGGACAGTCAGGATGCAAGAGCGCTGCGATTTGCCCAGATCTCAGGTTTCCCACAGGTGCAGGGTGCCATAGACTGCACTCACATGGCGCTCAGATCTCAGTGACAAGAAGCGGTCAACTACATCAACCACAAGGGCTTCCACTTGCTGAATGTGCAGCTGGTGTACAATGACCACAATTGCATCCTGCAGGTGTGCGCACGGTTCCCAGGGAGTGTTTATGACTCCTACATCCTTAGCAGATCTCAGATCCCTGACATCTTTCAGGGTCCAGAGAGGCTGCAGTGTTGGCTCCTTGGCGACAAGGGCTACCCACACGGAATGTGGCTGATGACATACGTGGGGCGGCCTCAGACTGCAGCAGAGTGAAGGTATAACGAGGTTTATGCTGCAACTCTCACCTTGGTGGAGCAAAACATCAGGATGCTGAAAATGAGGTTCTGGTGCCTGGGCCAGTCTGGTGGAGCTCTGTAATACAGTCCACGGAGGGTGTCACATGTTGTCATCACCTGCTTCGCCCTTTACAACCTGGCGCTGCAACGGGGAGACGAGCTGGCTGAGGAGGAGATGGAGGAGCTGCATGCCTCTTCCAATGAGGAAGACGTAGATGGACGTGAGGGTGAGGACATCCTTGATTACGATGACAAAGGTGATGAGGCCACTGCACTGGCCAGATGAGGCAGGTGCGCTCAGGAAGTCCTCATAGCTGCTAGATTTGTGGAGGATAATGACGACATGCAGTGAGGAGACACCATAGATCCTCACTTTGCATTTGCGAATGTTTGACTCCAGTCTGGCTGTCGGCAGCGCACATACTGTCTATGATAAGACTCCTGTCATGAAGGCACAGCGCAGGCCCTAATAGTCGTTTGATTCCAGGAGGATGATAATGACATGCAGTGAAGGTGCTCCATAGAACTTCACATAAACTCTGAGAATGTCTGACTCCTGTCTGGCATAGGGCAGCTCACTTGTACTCTGTGATCAGGGTCATATTATGGAGATGCAGCTGTGAAACTTTAAATGCACCTGACCCTTTGTCAGCCTTCAGCACCTGACTCCTTCAGGAGCACAGCTTCACTGGGCACAGATGCTGAAGAGATGGGGGGCCAGCCCCACCTTAAAGAGGCTGGGAGCACACAGAGAGAATGAGAGAACTCTGTGCCGCCTGCCTATGACTTTTGGGCCGCAATGACAAGCACCATTGAGCTGCAGGCATCAGTAATGTGTCCAGGGTGTGTGAAACCGGACCATCATTTTGGTTTGAAGGCTGCACAAAGCACAGGGAAGAGGCCCTGGACTGCAACAAGTGCCTTTATCCTGTGCAGGAACCAAGTTTTCACATCTGGGTGACACCAACACTGCTCATCAGAACAAGGAGCCATTGGCAGGGAGACATTCTTGGGACTTTATTTACAATAGTGAACATTGTGCACAAGTGATTAACACCCGTGCCCAGGCTGTGCAACTACATCTTCTTAACCCTCCTCACCCTGCTGCTACGCCCTGGTGCTCCCTGGATATCCACAGCTGAGATGGAGGCAACCTGCTGACTGCTACGCCCTGTCTGTGATGACCTTGGTGGGCGTCTTCTGGAGGACTAAGATCTGGAGGTCCCAGCTTGCTTTTGGGGTCCTGCAGTGTGGCAGTAGCACCTTCCTCAATCTGTGGAGCTGGAGCTGCTGGGGTCACAGGAAGAGGGGAGTCGGATGGGCTGGACACTCCTGGAGTCACCTGGGTGGATGGCCCCGGGGTGTGCACCTGCTGATCCTTCTCGCTATGGATGCCCGAGGGCCCCTGGCTGACTCCTTGAGGAGAAGGGGCAGCTGGAGTGAAATCGATTTGCTCTGTGCCCACCCTTGCGTACATACTGTTGGAGGCCAACTATGGCATCAGCGATGGAGTTCAGCCCAGTGCAGGACCGATGTTCTGGACCAAGGTCTCCATGGCGGCCGCCATCCTGCCAGTGTTGACCTTGGTGCATTGCAATACCAGCGCTATCACCTCAGCCTGAAGACGGACAGACTCATCCATCCTGCCTTGCAATCTGATGAGTGCAGCGGACATCCCTTCCTGATGTTCCCGAGCTTTCCTTTGCGGGTCCAGCAACTGAGATATGACCAAGTCCAGAGGCTCATCATCTGACTGGGACGCAGCATATTTCTGGTTTCCAGTAGCCCTCCAAGTGCCAGAGACCTGGGAAGTCCCTGCTGCCACCTGCTGTGGTTCAGACAGTGCGATTTGCTCATCAGGTTGTAATCCCAAGGTTACTCTAAAGCTAAGTCTTGTTGAGGTGCATGTCTCTGCACTGTTAGAGGGCATGGGTGAGCACTGTGATGGACTTTAATGAAGGTGCCTTCATATTCCTCTTCAGAGGTTTCTTCAGGGCTTGGTTGGGTCGCGGACTCCGTCGGCTGTTTCCCAGATGTGCCTGAGAAAATAAGGAGAGATAATTAGTGCATGAGAGTGGCCTGTGGAACAGGACACATCACTCACAGCATGGCTGTCTGAGGATGTTGCACTGCTGGATCCTCACTTGGTAGAGCACCATCAACCTCACCGTCAGCACAGGAATGGTCCAGATCCTCGCCAGCCAGCTGGATGACTCTATTTTCAAAGTCCGTGAGGACCTTGATTTCAGGGATTCCTCCACCAGTCTACGACCTCTCCCTCTTGTGTGCCAGCTTATCCTGCATGAATAGAGATAGGGAGACTGTAAGTAGGATGCCTGCGTGGCCAGTTAATAAGTATGCCTGGCATGTGTGGGTGGTGAGTGGTCCCTTGGATGAGGACAATGAAGGTGTTTGTGAGAGATGAATGGTGATGTCCCTTGAACTGGCAGTGAGTGAGATCCTGTGGATGTGTGACGGATTCGTGATTGTGTGAGCTGAGAGTGATGAGAAGAGCGACTTACGCTGGCTGAACGGAGGAGCTCATTCATTCTGCCCTGGCACTGGGCGGCTGTCCTCTTTTGCAGGGCATTGGCACTGACCACCGCTGCCACTGCCTCCCAAGCTGGATTGATGATGTTGCTGGCCCTCCTGCGGCTGGAGCAGGGGCCAGGGGACATCATGGCGGGCCTCCACGGCGTCCAAAAGGAGCTCGAGGGATGCGTCACTGAATTGGGGGGCTGCAGTCCTCTTGCCTTTCAGGGCCATGTCTTCTGTGCAGCATTCCTGGGCTGGAAGCACTGAGAGGTATGTTTGTGGCTGCGCTTTTAGTGTGACGCCCGGCGTGATGAAGCAGCAAGGTGATGACGTGGTCGGCAAATGAGAGCCCGCCCACCACTGAAATGGTGTGTTTCTCAGGAATGCACGATTAATGAGGTGGGATTGGGACGATATGGTGCGGAAACTCGTCATTGCGGCTGGCGGGAAAAAACTTTCCTTTTCCCGCCTGCTGCCGCACTTCGTGCAAATCTGGGATGACTCCACACTGAGTCATACAAAAGTGATATTCACAGAATCACAGAATCACACAGTGCAGAAGAGGCCCTTCGGCCCATCGAGTCTGCACTGACACATGAGAAACACCTGACCTACCTACCTAATCCCATTTACCAGCACTTGGCCCATAGCCTTGAATGTTATGACATGCCAAGTGCTCATCCAGGCACTTTTTAAAGGATGTGAGGCAACCCGCCTCCACCACCCTCCCAGGCAGCGCATTCCAGACCGTCACCATCCTCTGGGTAAAAACGTTTTTCCTCACATCCCCCCTAAACCTCCTGTCCCTCACCTTGAACTTGTGTCCCCTCATGACTGACCCTTCAACTAAGGGGAACAGCTGCTCCCTATCCACCCTGTCCTCATGTTAGAACAGATGATAAACAGCTGGACAAAATGATAGGTTTTTAAGGAAGTAACTTAAAGGAAGAGAGGAGTGCAGAGAGTCAGGGAGTTTTAGGGTGAGAATTCTAGAGCTTAATGCTTAGGCAGTTGTGAAGAGATGCACCAATACTGGGGCAGTGAATAGCGGTGATGCACAAGAGGCTGGAATTGGAAGAGTGCAGACATCTCAGAGGGTTGTATGGCAGGAGAAGGAGAAAAGGATAGGATGGGATTGGATAGGATGGGATTGGATAGGATGGGGGCGAGGCCAATGAGGCCAATGACTACTGGGTTGAGAATGAAAATTTGATGTGCTATGGGACTGGGAGCCAATGTACGCCAACAAGCACAGGAGTGATGGGTGAACAGAATAGCTCAATGTCAGTATATCAAGAAATTATTTGAGAATCTGCCAACAGCTTGCAGCCTATGTAGTTTAGGTATCTGAAGGTGAGTCCACTGCAGTGCTATGAGCAACTGATCAGGCTGTAGAGAGAGAAAAAAGAAAGACTTGCATTATATAGCACTTTTCGTGATCATCAGATGTCTCAAAGTGTTTTACAGCCAATGAATTAGTTTAGAAGTGTAGCTACTGTTGCAATGTAGGAAACATCGCAACCAATTTGTGCACAGAAACTCCCACAACCCGCATTGTAGTAATGATTAGACAGTCTGTTTTTGTGATGCTGTTTGAAAGATAAATATTGGCCAGGGTATTGGGAATAACTAAAATCCATCACATTTCTACTTCTCCTTAGCACTGAAGAAGAGTCATATGGACTCGAAGCATTAACTCTGTTTCTCTCTCCACAGATGCTGCCAGACCTCCTGAGTTTTTCCAGCATTTTCTGTTTTTATTATTATTGGGGATAACTCTCCTGCTCTCCTTCAAGTAGTATCATAGGATCTTTGCATCCACCCAAGCAGGCGGGTGGAGCCTTGTTTTAACATCTCATCCAAAAGGCAGCTCCTCCAACAGTGCGCTACGCCCTCTGTTTGATTTTGTTTGTGCTCAGATTCCATAACTTTGTGACTTGGGTGAGAGTGCTACAAACTGAGTCATATCGCAGACACTTAACCGGAGCATCAAAGAAAACATAGTCACTTCAGGCTCCACTGTGGAGACTCTCCTTGGTCGAGCACTAAATTCAAGCTTAGTTTTGAACATACAAACATGCCAAAAGAAGTGCAGGCGAAGGCATGCCCGCCACATCCAGTTGAAGTTGCTGCTTGGTGCAAATCAATCATCACTTGGCCCTCGAAATGCCAAAAAAGAAAAAGGAAATGTACCTGCAAGCAATTCAGGAGACATTCTGAGAAATGTCTCTCTGACTCCTTAAGGCAATTAAGCAAGCTCCACAATCTCAACTAACTAGCAACTGAGAAGCTGCATGTGAAAGGTTAACTCGCCCGACCTCACTGGCTTGCTGCGTGTATTCAGAATTTTCGGTTTTTGCTTCAGATTTTCTACATTTGCATATTTTCATTAATCCATCATAACTAGAAATGACATCTTCTCTCAGAAACATTGCAAGTTTTCTTTTAAAAGACTGCAATAACCCTCTCACCGCATGTCTCGGAAGTTTGAGAAGAAATATTTCCTGGTTTACAGCCTAACTCTTTCCCACGCAGAACTCTAGTTCTACAGCCCTTACCTGGCTTCAATAATCTATCAAACTGAAATGAGTCCAGTCACTGAATCTTTAAAACTTTAATTACATCACCTCTAAGTTCACAAGCTATCTCTTGGAGTCTATCTTCACCACTAATAGCCTGAAAATTTGGTATTTGATTGCTCTTCTCTGAAACCTCTTTAAGATCCTCACTACCCTGAAGCATATGTGGGTATCAAAACTGGATATGGTATTCCCAAGTGTGGACTTACCAGAGCCTAACATGGCCTAAGTGTAGTATTTTTTGTGTTGTATTTTTTAGTTGAAAAGGTGACAAGTACAAAGAGCAGCTGAGGTTAGTTGAAGCCAAATCTAGGAATTTTAAAATAATGTTAGTCAAAACTGATACTGACACTTATGATGGTAAGCACTTTTTCAGCTAGTTTAGGGGTCAGAAAACACTCAAATGTTACTTTTGTACTCAAATAACTCAATTTGCTTTCTTTCCAGTAATGGCTCACTGGTCATGTACTTTTAACAAGCAATCAATTACCACTGCTACGGGCTGAATCTTTGCCACGGAGGCAGAAAAACAGGAGTTGGGTTTGTCCTCGGGTCAGAAACCTGCCTCCAATGGGAAAATGATTAAAGTTAAGATTTTCTTGGAGTGAGCCCTTTACGGTTTCCTGTCCAATTAGAGCCAGTGGGGCAGGAACTGAGGCAGGTCAGGCAAAGTGGGGGACTGATTCAGACTCCCCACAGCAGTCACAACTGAGGCTGCTGGTTGTCCTAAGGGACAACCCTGTTGATTGTGCCAAAGCCTTCCACAGCACCAGAGGGAGGTGAGATGCCACAGGGGAGCCTGAGGCCTGGTACCGAGGTCAGGGCTGTCCCTTGCTTCATTGATGCTAACCTGGATTTAATGATGGAGACTGTGAGCGAGAGGAGGGAGGTCCTTTTCCCAGAGGATGGGCGGAAGAGGCCATTGGGCTGTCTTCTTACTGCCTCTTTCTACGGCTGTCCTCTATTTGCACTATATAATTGATGATACTTTAAATGAGATATCTGGAACTCCTTTTATTCTTCCTGTGGCAGGTTAAAGAGATAACTGGATTCTTCACACTGAAGGTAAAGCCTCTGGGCAGATATGCTTCATTCATTGTGGTAAGTGATTAGAAGTTCCAGGCTGCATCTTCCATGCATGTGTTAACACAGGTATCTCAGGCTCCCTTAAATGACATGCCCCTTAATCTGGGTCAGAAACGTTGAAATGTTCCTGGATTTGGAGATCCCTGACATTCATGAGCCCTTCACACCTGAGCCATGATTGGCCATCTCTTTGTGCAGCTAGGGTACCTCTCTGTTCAGCATCATCTCTCTACCCCCACTTCATCTTCCTCTCTCTCTCTTTTTGCTCTTCCTCCAATGATTTGTCCCCTTCCTGGGCCTCACTGTTCTCAAGGTCCACAACTCTCTGGAGGACCATGTTATGGACAATGGAACAGACAATCACAATGACCGAGATCCACACACAAGGTATTTGCGGGCACCACCTGACACGCACTGGAATTGCATCTTCAAATGCCCAATGGCCAGTTAAATGGTTGTCTTAGTGAGCAGATAGCACTGGTTTTATCACCTCTATGCCTCTCTCTGGGGCTCTAGTATTGGAGTCAGTAGCCATGTCTTCAGGAATATCCCTTGTCCCCAAGGACCCATCCATCCACTTCAGGCATTGGAGTGAAGATCTGAGATAGCGTAGACTGGCAGAGGATGAAGGAGTGATGGCAGCTCACACATGGACAAAGCGCTTGTTGTAGTTGCAGACCAGTTGACATTGAGGGAGTGGAAGCCCTTCCTGTTGATGGATCTCACTGGACGGTCCCTCAGCACCTTGTTGGGCACATGGGTGCAATCGATAATACCCTGCACCTGGGAAAATCCAGCAATGGTGGTGAAACCCATTGCCTTCTGTGCCTGATAAACCGCATCTGTCATGAAACTAATGCACTGTCCAGTTCTGACAAAAAAGACATCAGTGGCCTGTAAGATGCAGTGGTCTGCAGCTGTTTGCAAGACATCACTAATGTCTGCAGCTGATCCTTGGAAGGACCCAGAAATGAAGAAGTTCACGGCCCAGTGAATTTGATGGCCACTGGCAGGGCATGAATAACAGTGTTGTGAGGTATGAGGTCTTTAGTAATGAGTGTACAGATGTCTGTGACCATCTGCCTGGAGAGTTGCAGTCTGCTGTGGCACTGGTCCCTGGCTATCTCCAGATAGCTCCATCTTCAGCGGTAGATCATGTGTTTGGGGTAAGGCCTCAGTGCCCTTCCTATTCCTCTTTTATCTCCCGTGCCCTCCTGATGCCTGGGGTTCTCCCCTTCCTGTGGAGGATGTTGTCCCTTATCACCACTGGGACCAAAATCTGTGAGTCATGTCCTCATTGACAGCCGCAGCCTTCCCTCTGGGAAAATGGCTGCAAAATTGACCTTGGCAGCCTTGCCATCACTAAAGTGTTGCTCTTCTGTCCCCACATTGCTGGGGGTGCAGGGGGAGGGGGCGGCAGGGTGGGGGGTGACAATTTCATTCAATGCCCGAGCACTTAGTGCTCACTCTCCCTGCCAACTGCATAGCATTAAGGGAACCTCCTTTGCAAATACTGAGTCTCCCTTTGCCTCATTTATCCTAATTATGAGACTGGGTTAGTGACTGGGGCAGCCATCACACTGGTTCCCCGCTCTGTACCTGCCTCCCATTAGCTGTTCTGCAACAGATAGCTTCTGAAACCTATGCGCCCCCTTCAAAATTGCAGCCTTTGCTCTCAAAAACTTTTAATGAGCATCTCAAGTGCTTCAATTGGCTTCAAAGTGGGGTTGCAGTCCCGCATCACCTACCTCCTCACCCAAACATCCTAGTGAGATTGCTGGCACTGGGAACAGCACATCAAAACTAACATGCTGTCTGACACTGGTATTTTTGGATGCCTCCGAACCCTCTGGGTGCCATTCCTGACCTTGGGGTACCCGAAAATTCTGCTCCAGGTCTCTATCCTGATTTGGTTCCTTTAAGGGTGCTTCTGCATGGCCTGGAGATGATTACAGTTTTCTGAAGTTTCCACGACACTGAACTTATTCAGATTGAATGACAAATGCAACACATGTGATCATTCACAGGAACACAGAATGGTTAAAGCTCAGAAGGAGGCCATTTCATCTGCCATGTCTGCTCTGGTCTTCAAAGGATCAATTCACCTAGTGCTAGTCACCTGCATTCTCCCCACAGCCCTCCATATTCCTCCTTTACTCACCATGTCTAAGTCAGCCTGAGTCTAAACAAATTTAGCTCTTACCTCCGTAACAGTGACTGAATTTCAAAAATGTTTCTATTGGTCATAAGATGGTTTGGAAGATCCTGGGATTTTAAAGTGTTTGTAACTGCACTTTCTTCATTATTGAATGAATCAGTGAAATATTTAGGCATCAATTTTAGCCCAGTATGGGAATCTTGAAGGTAGAGGTTAGGGTAGGCAGGGCAAGCCCCCAAGATGTTGTCCGTGATAGGTCCAAGCCATTTTATTTAAGGATCTCTTAACATTTGAAAGGGCAAGCTGCCCATTCAATTACCTGGAACTGAGCAGCATGCCCATATGAATCATGCAATTCTGATGCAGTTCCTGACTGTGTACTCGGGTGCTGCTGTTGGCGGTCCCTGAGGCTACTGCTGCTCCTGTTGATTTTCTAATTTAAGTTAAGCACCAATTGTAGTCTGTTCTCTCTCCCTGTCTCCCCCTCTTGCTGGTTCCAGGCCAAGCACAATTTGTATTTGTTATCAATCAATCTAATCAATTAACCAATGTGTTGCTATATCAATTAAGCTGGATCAACTGCAACAAACATGGAGATTATGTTGCATTTAATCAGAGTTAACACACCAGGTATACAGCACAAAGATATGACCATGACAAGTAATGAGTATTGGTCCAGGTCAGACAGTATAGCTGACATGCTCTTCTCTTTTCTTCTTTTCCCTTCTTGGTGCCTTGCTTCTTCTCAGGGTCTTCCAAACTGCCCAAAACTGTTAGACTGAAGTCAGTATCGATCCACCCTCAAGACTTCTTTCTACTGCCTACTCCAATGGCTTTAGTCAAAAACTTTTCTTTTATGTAATTTTTCAGGGGTGGACCCGGGTGCTATATGGACTAACTTAATTATCCTATGAAAGCTCTTTTTAATATAAAGGGCCCAATGTCCCATTGAATTCTTTGTTTAAAACATGGAGTGAAAGCTCACTCTTATGTTACCTTCCACCTCTCAGGGGTCTCTATATCCATTGCCTACAGTTTCTATCCCTGATCAATTATACCTTTACAACATCTTCCTTTATATCTTCCTGTGCTGTTTTTTATTATTCATTCACGGGATGTGGGCTTCACTGGCTGGGCCAGCATTTATTGCTCATCCCTAGTTGCCCTTGAGAAGGTGGTGGTGAGTTCCTTCTTGAACCACTGCAGTCCGTGTGGTGTAGGTACACCCACAGTGCTGTTAGGAAGGGAATTCCAGGATTTTGACCCAGCGACAGTGAAGGAACGACGATATATTTCCAAGTCAGGATGGTGAGTGACTTGGAGGGGAACTTCCAGGTAGTGATGTTCCCATCTATTTGCTGCCCTTGTCCTTCTAGATGGTAGTGGTCATGGGTTTGGAAGGTGCTAAGGAGCCTTGGTGAATTCCTGCAGTGCATCTTGTAGATGGTACACACTGCTGCCACTGTGCGTCAGTGGTGGAGGGAGTGAATGTTTTTGGATGTGGTGCCAATCAAGCGGGCTGCTTTGCCCTGGATGGTATCAAGCTTCTTGAGTGTTGTGGGAATTGCACTCATTAGGCAAGTGGGGAGTATTCCATCACACTCCTGACTTGTGCCTTTGGGGAGTCAGGAGGGGAGTTACTTGTCACAGGATTCCTAGCCTCTGACCTGCTCTTACATACGAACATACGAAATAGGAGCAGAATTGGCCATTGGGCCCCTCGAGCCTGCCCCACCATTCAATAAAGGTCATGGTTGATCAGCTTGTGTTTCTAATTGCACATTCCCATTTACCCCCAATAACCTTTGACTCCCTTGCCTAACAAGAATCAACCTACCTCTACTTTAAAACTTTTCGAAGGCAGAGAGTTCCAAAGTTGCACCACCCTCTGAGAGAAAAAATTCTCCTCACCTCTGTCCTAAAAGGGTGACGCCTAATTTTAAAACAGTTCCCCCTAGTTCTGGACACACCCACAAGAAGAAGCAACTTTTCCACAGCCACATTGTCAATACCGTTCAGGATCTTGTATACTTCAAGCAAGTCACCCCTCAGTATTCTAAACTCCAGTGGAAACTGGCCCAGTCTGTCCAACCTTTCCTCATAAGACAACACGCTCATTCCAGGTATTATTCATGGAACCTCCTCTGAACTACCTCCTCTTGTAGCCACAGTATTTATATGGTTAGTCCAGTTTGGTTTCTGGTCAATGGTAACCCTCAGGATGTTGATAGTGGGGGATTCAGCAATGGTAATGCCATTGAATGACAAGGTGTGATGGCTAGATTCTCTCTTGTTGGAGATGGTCATTGTCTGTCAGCTGGTCATTGCCTGGTACTTATGTGATTTAGAATGTTACTTGCCATTTGTCTTCCCAAGCCTGGATATTGTCCAGGTCTTGCTGCATTTGGACATGGACTACTTGAGTATCTGAGGAGTTGTGGATGCTGCTGAACATTGTTCAATAAACAGTGAACATCCCCACCTCATGATGGAAGGTAGGTCGTTGATGAAGCAGCTGAAGATGGTTGGGCCGAGGACACTACCCTGAGGAACTCCTGCAGTGATGTCCTGGAGCTGAGATGACTGACCTCCAACAACCACCTTCCTTTGGGCTAGGTATGACTCCAACCAGCGGAGAGTTTTCCCCTGACTCCTATTGACTCCAGTTTTGCTAGGGCTTCTTGATGCCACACTCGGTCAAATGCAGCCTTGATGTCAAGGGCAGTCACTTTCACCTCACCTCGGGAGTTTAGCTCTTTTAACCATGTTTGAACCAAGGCTGTAATGAGGTCAGGAATTGATTGGCCCTGGTGGAACCCAAACTGGGCTTCAGTGAGCAGGTTATTGCTAAGCAACTGCCGCTTGATAGCAATGTTGATGACCTCTTCCATTACTTTACTGATGATGGAGAGTAGATTGATGGGGCAGTAGTTGGCTGGGTTGGATTTGTCTTGTATTTTATGTACAGGACATACCTGGGCAATTTTCCACATAGCCAAGTAGATGCCAGTGTTGTAGTTTTACTGGAACAACTTGGCTAGGAGTGCAGCAAGTTCTGGAGCACAAGCTTTCAGTACTATTGCCGGAATATTGTCAGGGTCCATAGCCTTTGGAGTATCCAGTTCCTTCAGCCATTTTTTGATATCACGTGGAGTGAATCGAATTGGCTGAAGACTGGCATCTGTGATGCTGGGGACCACCCCATTTCCAACTACCGTGGTTGGATTTGACCCCGGGTCCCAGAGCATTACCCTGGGTTTCAGGATTACTAGTCCAGCGACAATACCACTGCACAATCGCCTCCCCCCATGTTCCCTATGACAGGTTATATAACTCCCTTCAATACCACCCTCAGTCTTCAAGCTCACTTTCAGCGATTTCATTTGCCTATTACCTGTTGTTTATGTTCAGAGCTGTTCATGAAGCTAGCCATCTGGCTAACTGTTCCAACTCTTATTAGACCACTGCACCACATGGGTGATTCACTACTTCCACACACTAATTAACTTCCATATTTCAACAAGCATCTTAATTAGATTAATAAGGTTAAATGGAGATCCTAACACAGCTTTGTATTATGGTTATTTATTCATGCAACGACCCAATTATGGCCCCTTATCTGGGATAACTGTCTTTACCTAAAAATAATCATATCACTAACTGTTTTTCTAGAGAAATGAAACTTTAAGCAGTTTCCAATAAAAGGAAGGTCAAGCATTGACTTAATTCTGTACCTGTACCAAGTTGATAATATATAAACTAAACATTTCTAGCTTCTAACATTCTTCCAAGTCTTGCTGTATCCAGAAGAAAGATGTAAGATGGCTTTCCAAAGTAGGAGCTGGAAACACTTCCGGAAAACCAAGAAACCCTGCTACCCAATGTTCTGCAGCCTGTGAAGCCCTTTAAATATGGCTTCAGAAGCTCTAATGCCAATTCCATCACATTCACTCATTGCTAAGCCAACAATACTCCCTCTGGATTGACCACATTCATCAAATGGATGACGGCCATATACCCAAAGACCTTCTGTATAGTGAACTGTGTCGCAACTTGCTGGGAATCCGTATCTCCTCTACAAGACAACTGCAAGCGAGATATGAGAATGACCGACATAGACACTGACAAATTGGAGACAGTCACCAACAGCTGTGACATCCAGAGGCTGACTGTTTGGAGGGACATTGGAAGAGGCAAGCCGGTCAAGAGGAGGACCCAGAGAAAGCAGAAGTCAGTGAATTGTGCACCTTCTCAATCCACTGTCTTCCTCTGCAGTAAATGCAGCAGAGATTGCCATGCCATAGTGGGGATCCTGAGCAACACCAGGTGATGTTTAACACAGAGGGCTGAGTATTAAGCAGGGGCGGGTGGTGCAGTGGGGTGCTGATGAAGCGCTGCAGGCTTTATCTGCAAAAAGGGGCAGTGTGGGACTGCCACCCCTCACTGGGGAGTAAGTCCCGCCCTCAGGAGCTGCCAGTCAATTGATTAGCCGGCAGACCCATCAATCCCGGCAGCATCAAGAGTGCATTCGTGGCCACTGCAATGAAGAAGCAGAAAAAGGCCCGTGGATCCCCGGAAGCAACAAGTCCAGGTTCTTGGACAGAGAGTGTTTGGGTAGATTGGGGGGGGGCACGCGGGGTGTGGGGCAGCAGTTTTAAGATAGCAGGCGGGTTGGAGGAAAGAGTGGTTCTATCTTAGTGGGGCCGCCCCCAAATCTGCAAAGGGCGGCTCCTGATGATAGAGCCCTCCCCTCCTTCCCTCCCCTTCGAAGAGTTTATTTAAAAAATTGGACTGCCCACTCACACTCTACTGCCACACCAAACGTTTTATGGTGCGGGCAGCGTATTATTAGGGTGAATTTGCTTGGTAACAAGCCTAATTGACCCTTGATTATCTATTTCAATATGGCGGGTGAGTTGCTGAACTCGGCGCTCGCCCGCCCCTTGTATCATGGGGGGTGAGCTTGGGGGTCGGCGGGAAGGTGGTGGGGTGGGCAGGTGGGCACCCACCCTACTTTATGCACGTCCCCTGCTGAAAACACGCCCAGTGGGGGCACGTAAAATGCACCCCAGAATTGACCCCCACAGCGCAAGCCGTCGTCTTATGAGATGGAAGGCTTCCAATGCAAGGAGCTCTCGGACCCACTTGGTTTGACTGACAAAGTCGGAGACTCCCCAGGTATTTGGAGTTAAACTGCATTGCATGTGATAATTGCCGTTTTAAGCCCAGTCCACCCCATTTCCATTTGATAGGATTGGCTAAAATTGATCTTTTAAATTTAAACAATTGTGAGTTAGCGAAGTGATAACATTTTAAAAGTGACATGTTGCAGTGATTTTGTTTTCTTACTTGGGGTTTGAGGGTGATATATCAGAGTTTTCTTTGAAGTTTTACCTGTAGTTATTTATTTTGCTCAGATGATTGAAAAGGTTGAGTCAGTCTGTTTGATGGCCATTTTTTGTTCCATTGTTCTTTTCATCTGAAGGTCATGATGTTAAATATCAGCTAAATTGAAATTGCTGAGTTCTATCAGTTCAAAGTTTCTTGTGTTCTCTGCCCAAAAGCAGGTCTACACAGCCACCACAGGTAGGGCAAGGAGGCATGTCCCAAATCTAGCCCAGCCAGAACAGGGATCACATCTTGTGCTCTTGGTGCCAATGTGATCCACACTAGCCATCCAGCTACCTAAGGAGTCTAAATTGCCATGGTGACATTGCATGTCGTAATCCTGGAGCTATGGATAGTAATGGTAGAGGCTCCAATTTCCATTAGGGATGGGCAATAAATGCTGGCCTAGCCAGTGTTGCCCCACACCCCATCGCTGAATAATAAAAACATTTCTTCCCATCACATGGCTGACCAGGAATCTCTCCCACCCTTACTACTAGTCATATGTTGGAAGGTTTTACAAGGTGAACCTCAACCTTTTTAGCCACATTATGAACTCACCTTCCTTAGCCATCAATGGGATTTTAACCCTGAGCTTCTGGCTTAGAGACAGGGATGCTACTGCTGCACCACAGGACCTCCAACAGCTCCAAACTATGCCTGCCATATGTAATCCCTGCAATAATAATGATTTTCTTTGGGGAAGAAGAGAGACAATAAATGACAACACTCAACTGGTGCCTGTTTGGATCACACGCAGTTGTTGTTCATGGCTACACATGCAGTGACATTCAACAAAGAGAATTGTGCGCGTGTCCTATTACTTCTTGAGTGTCCAACTGTGTGCATGTGGAATGGAGAACTGCATCTGTGGGACCGAAGGTAAGGAGTAACACAAAAATAAGAATTAATGTTTACTCATGTTCAAAGGAAAATATAAGGAAACAACAACAGATTTTTATTCATTGGAATAAGTAGATTGTTTGCAGAAGATCTACATCTTTAGTTTGAAGAATTTAAATGGGATGCAAAAGGAATTGGAAATATGGGCTGCCTATATAAATTAGCGTTGGAGGTCTTGTGGTATAGCGGTCGTGTCCTTACCTCAGGGTTCCCAGTTCCACTTCAGGACTTGACGGCCGCAGAAGGTGAGTTCATAACATGGTGAAACAGGTTGATTATTAGCTTGTAAACCCATCCAGTATGCCTGATGGCAGGTGGTAAACAGCAGGAGAGTTACCTCATCAGCCTTACTGCAGGAGGCAATGGCAAACCACTGTAGTACTTTGCCAAGCATAATCATGGACCAATCCAATGGAACTTCATGGCTGCCAACACCCTCTTTAGGGCATGGTACTTGAAGGAGGAGAAGGATGTAAATTGGCAATCACTCTTGCCTTGTCAGCTGGTTGGTTATTTTAACAAGCAATCTTTCTAGAGAATAAAACTAAACAATTTGCGGCGTTTGGGTGGGGGTTTTGCAAAGTGATAATTGATTTGTTCCTTCCTGGTGCTTGCACATGGAAGGGCTTAGCTCACAATTGCACCACACAGGAAGTCATTTTGCAGCTCAACCTTTCATCTGGTGGAAATTCTATAATAACATTGGAGCTTGCAAGGGCCTGTGCCTTTCCTGTAACTGTTTCAAAGGCCCAGGGAATAACTATTTCCATAATTTTGATTCATTGCTCCATCTGACGCTAAGATGTTTCTGATAGCTGGACTAAAAGTGGTGAATTACTTCCTCTGAATGGTGGTTACACCTCAATGTGACCCTGCATTAATTTGCAGGCTGTTATTGAAGCTGTTTTCTCTATGCAGCAGGTCAATGTATTTCTCCTTTCTTTTTGCTTCTTTGTTCCTGCGAAGTAGTCCTTCACCTCATCAGTGCATGTCCAGTAGAGAATACGTTGTTTGCTAGGTGTAGGAAACAAGGTAGTTTAAAATTAACTATTAATGTTTCAGGATCCCCTTCATGACCAGTTAGTCTTGTCAGTTTTGAACAAGAACTGGGTGTTGGGGGTGAGGGAGGTGGTATTTTAATAGTAAAGACTGTGTGGTGTGGTTTGAGAGTTGTTCTAATCGGCAAAACTCTCAGGGCATTTGGAAGTTGGCTCCAATGCATCGACTTGTGAGTTTAACTCAGATGCACCTAATGTGGGTTCCTGCTTATAATATTTAAATGAAGCAATTTGAATGAGATGTTCACAGAGATTTAAATTTAACACAACATGTGCAGGTTTCCTTCCCGAAACTTTCCATGGAAATGAAGATGAGAAGACTGAACAACAGTTCATGGGTTTTATTAAAAGTCAGTCTTACAGGCCTCAATAAATATTCAGTGCTTACATCTGCTTTCATATCTCTCACTGGGAGAGGGTATGTTGAAGGTACTTGTGTTGAGAGGGTCATTCGTGCATGTTGCAGGTTTGAGGCTCAGATCGAGATAGATGGCACCATGTCTACCTCAGATTGGACCTGAGAGAAGAGGGAAATGATCATCACAACAGTAACAGCCTGCTGTGGAGAAATCTACAAGTGGTTGACAGAGAAGGAAACAGAAGAGAATTGAGGTGGAAGGAGTCACTACCCCAGGGCCAGGGAAAGAAATCTTGGGCCCTGGTGCTTCTTCAGTTTCCAGGCCCCTTATCCCACCCCCCGCCACGCCGCTTTAACCCTCCCCCTCACATTCTTCAGGTGCCCAGAATGGTGAGCCATGGTCACAGTGGGGTTGAACTGTATTATATAGGTTTAACTTGGGCATTCACATTATGCAACCAGCTCTGCCTCTTTGAACTTGGTCCCATGTAATATCCAAACAGTAACAACCAAAAGACTTGAACCTCACAAGCAATGCAAACCACAATCCCACGTATAAATGAGAAAATCTTGAACTAACAGTAATATTCTATTGGCACATGACTCCTAGTTTCACTTCCAAGTTTAAAAACGGCAAAACCTTCCAGTAAATTAGCAGCAACCAATTCACCTGCCATAATGTGCTATTTCTATCCACACAAATAGGCTTTGTTAAAAGAAAAAATATACTTTGCATTGAGTGCTAAATATTTCCTCATTTTAAATTGAAATTAACCACACTTACAAATGCTCAGCAGGGAGCATATAATAGGAGAGCAAAGTACTGCAGTTGCTGGAAACCTGAAATTTAAACAGAAAATGCTGGAAATGCTCAACAGGCCAGACAGCATCTGGGGAGAGAGAAACAGAGTCAACGCTTCAGGTCCATGATCTGCACTAGTTCTGGCGAAGATCGCTGACCTCGGTTTCTCCCTGCACAGATGCCACCAGACTTGCTGAGCATTTCCAACGCTCCCCATTTCCAACGAAGCAAAAATAACCCCTCTTGTCAGCCGTCCAAAAGCAACCAGCCTTCTTGTGATCCTTTCATTTCCCCTTCAGCAAGAATCCCAGCAGCAGCTGCCTGAGATTTGGTTTGGCACAACATTAAATGTGAATTTCAAGAAAAAAAGCTAAGGAATGAAAAAAACCCATAAATAACTTGCTAAGCAAAAAAAAAAAAGCAATACATAAATAACTTAAAAAATGGGTAATTCATAAAAATGACCATTAAAAAGCGCCATGCAGCAGAACTAACTCATGAAACCTTTGATGCCTTTTTGCTTAAGAAGCAGAGCTAGAGAGAGACGGACTGGGCCCCAGGTCCTGGTCACCAGGGAAGGGTGAAGAGACAGGGCTGAGCTAAGGAGTTGGGTTTAACTAACACTGACCTTGTGTTTGCCAGTGGTGGAGCACACACCCAGCTGGCCTTTGCGGAATACATATGAAAGTGGGGGTGGGAACTGGGGTGCCTTTCAGCCTGGGTTTTCCTCCTCTCCCTGCCCCGTTTGTGGATAGGTTTTTGGGGAGGGAGCGAGGAGGAGGAGGGTGTGTATCCTCACACTGATGAGCCTCTGCCGATGTGTGTGTCCGTACGCGTGTGTGTGTATGTGTTTGTGTGTCCCGCTCACTCCCAGCCACAGGGTTCTCTCTCATAGTCATTCACACTCACACACTCATTCACTCACACTCACTCTCACTCACACTCCCTCTCACCTGCACTCGCACTCACCATTGTGGGAATACTGAGGTCAGGACGGAACATAGGAACATAGAACCCTTAGAAGAACAGGTTCAGAACCAGAACCAGAGCCACCTGTGGAGGATGGAAATCCTGAGCCTGTGTTGGAGGAGGAAGTTGTTGAAGATCTTGTGGTAAAATCTCCACCTCCTGCACCTGCTGATCCAGCACTTGTTGTAGGATTCTAGGATGTTCTCCTGGGCTTTAGTAACAAGGCATTGTCCTCAGCACTGGAATTCTACCTCATGTTGCCAAAGCCCCAACACCACACCCCCCCAACTGGAGACATAACCAGGAATATAGATTCCACTCCCAAGGCCTGGTGATCAGCGAGTTAGGGAATGGCAGGGTGTGCTGCCACAGGACCCCAGGCCGGTTCGCAGTGAAAATGAACCAGGGGATGCAGAAACACGGTGCACAATTTGAAACCCAGACAGGCATTCATTGTTTGTAGCAGATCTGCCTCATGATATTGATGAGATGGAGCTGAAAGAATTTTTCACAGGATAGACAATGTGGTGGAAGTCTGTATTAACAGCATGAGAAGAGGTTGGATGGGATCGGGAAGGATCCGGCCCAGGGGCCACAGCCCACACACCATAGAGAGAGAAGATAAAAGCAAAATACTGCAGATGCTGGAAATCTGAAACAAAAACAAAAATAAAAATAGCTGGAAAAACTCAGCAGGTCTGACAGCATCTGCGGAGAGGAACATAGTTGACGTTTCGAGTCCGTATGACTCTTCATCAGAACTAAGGAAATAGAGAAATGAGGTGAAATATAAGATGGTAGAGGGGGGTGGGACAGGTAGAGCTGGATAGAGGGCCAGTGATAAGTGGAGGCAAAGAAGAGATTGCCAAAGATGTCAAAGACAAAAGGACAAAGGGGTATTGATGGTGGTGATATTATCTAAGGAATGTGCTAATGGGGACATTAAGGGTAGCAAGCAGGACAAGCAAGTGGCAGATGGCCCTAGTGGGATGGGAGGAAGGGATCTAAATGGGCTAAAAGATGGAGATAGAACAATTGATCGAAATAAATTTAAAAATAGGTGGGAAAAGAAAAATATATTTTTATAAAATTATAAATTATTGGAAAAAGGGGGATTGGAAAGGGGGTGGGGATGGAGGAGAGAGTTCATGATCTGAAGTTGTTGAACTCAATATTAAGTCCGGAAGGCTGTAAAGTGCCTAGTCGGAAGATGAGGTTCTGTTCCTCCAGTTTGCATTGAGCTTCACTGGAACATTGCAGCAGGCCAAGGACGGATGTGTGGGCATGAGAGCAGGGTGGTGTGTTGAAATGGCAAGAGACAGGGAGGTCTGGGTCATGCTTGCGGACAGACTGAGGGTGTTCCGCAAAGCGGTCACCCGGTCTGCGTTTGGTCTCTCCAATGGAGAGGAGACCGCATTGGGAGCAGCGAATGCAGTAGACTAAATTGAGGGCAGTGCAAGTGAAGTGCTGCTTCACTTGAAAGAAGTGCTTGGGCCCTTGGACGGTGAGGAGGAGGGAAGTAAAGGGGCAGGTGTTGCACCTTCTGCGGTTGCATGGGAAGGTGCCGTGGGAGGGGGTTGAGGTGTAGGGGGTGATGGAGGGGTGGACCAGGGTGTCCCGGAGGGAATGATCCCTGCGGAAATCCGCCAGGGGGGGTGAAGGGAAGATGTGTTTGGTGGTGTCATCATGCTGGAGTTGGCGGAAATGGCGGAGGATGATCCTTTGAACGCGAAGGCTGGTGGAGTGATAAGTGAGGACAAGGGGGACCCTATCGTGGTTCTGGGAGGGAGAGGAAGGTGTGAGGGCAGATGCGTGGGAGGTGGGCTGGACACGGTTGAAGGCCCTGTCAACCACCGTGGGTGGAAAACCTCGGTTAAGGAAGAAGGAAGACATATCAGATTGGAAAGTGACATCATCAGAACAGATGCAACAGAGGTGATGAAACTGAGATAATGGGATGGAGTCCTTACAGGAAGCAGGTTTTGAGGAGCTGTAGTCGAGGTAGCTGTGGGAGTCGGTAGGCTTGTAATGAATATTGGTGGACAGTCTATCCCCAGAAATTGAGACAGAGAGGTCAAGGAAGGGAAAGGAAGTGTCAGTGATGGACCATGTGAAAATGATGGAGGGGTGGAAATTGGAAGCAATTGTCTGGCTGAACTTGTTCTCTCACTGAACAATTTCTCCTTAAACTCGTCTCACTTCCTCCAAATAAAAGGTGTGGCTATGGGTTCCCGCATGGGCCCCAGCTATGCCTGTCTCTTTATGAGGTATGTGAAACATTCCTTGTTCCAGTCCTACTCAGGCCCCCTCCCACAACTCTTTCTCCGGTACATCGATGACTGTTTCGGTGCTGCTTCATGCTCTCGTCTGGATCTGGAAAAAATTTATTAATTTTGCTTCCAATTTCCACCCCTCCATCATTTTCACATGGTCCATCACTGACACTTCTCTTCCCTTCCTTGACCTCTCTGTCTCAATTTCTGGTGATAGACTGTCCACCAATATTCATTACAAGCCTACCGACTCCCACAGCTACCTAGACTACAGCTCCTCACACCCCGCTTCCTGTAAGGACTCCATCCAATTCTCTCAGTTCCTTCACCTCCGTCACATCTGTTCTGATGATGCCACTTTCCAAAACAGTTCACAGAATCACAGAATCACAGAGTAGAAGAGGCCCTTCGGCCCATCGAGTTTGCACCGACACATGAGAAACACCTGACCTACCTACCTAATCCCATTTACCAGCACTTGGCCCATAGCCTTGAATGTTATTACGTACCAAGTGCTCATCCAGGTACTTTTTAAAAGTTGTGAGGCAACCCGCCCAGGCAGTGCATTTCAGACCGTCACCACCCTCTGGGTAAAAAAGTTTTTCCTCACATCCCCCCTAAACCTCCTGCCCCTCACCTTGAACTTATGCCCCCTTGTGACTGACCCTTCAACTAAGGGGAACAGCTGCTCCCTATCCACCCTGTCCATGCTCCTCATAATCTTCTACATCTCGATCAGGTCGCCCCTCTGTCTTTTCTGCTCCAATGAAAACAACCCAAGTCTATCCAACCTCTCTTCATAACTTAAATGTTTCACCCCAGGCAACATCCTGGTGAATCTCCTCTGTACCCCCTCCAGTGCAATCACATCCTTCCTATAATGTGGCGACCAGAACTGCACACAGTACTCCAGCTGTGGCCTCACCAAGGTTCCATACAACTTCAACATGACCCCCCTACTTTTGTAATCTATGCCTCAATTGATAAAGGCAAGTGTCCCATATGCCTTTTTCACCACCCCACTAATGTGCCCCTCTGCCTTCAGAGATCTATGGACACACACGCCAAGGTCCCTTTGTTCCTCAGAACTTCCTAGTGCCATGCCGTACATTGAACACTTCCTTGTCAAATTACACCTTCCAAAGTTTCTCATCTCACACTTTTCAGGGTTAAATTCCACCTGCCACTTATCTGCCCATTTGACCATCCCGTCTATATCTTCCTGTAGCCCAAGACACTCAACCTCAATGTTAACCACCCGGCCAATCTTTGTGTTATCCGCAAACTTACTAATCCTACCCCCCACATAGTCATCTATGTCGTTTATATAAATAACAAATAATAGGGGACCGAGCACAGATCCCTGTGGTACGCCACTGGACACTGGCTTCCAGTCACTAAAGCATCCTTCTGTCATCACCCTCTGCCTCCTACAACTAAGCCAATTTTGAATCCACCTTATCAAATTACCCTGTATCCCATGTGCATTTGCCTTCTTTATAAGTTTCCCATGTGGGACCTTGTCAAAGGCTTTGTTGAAATCCATATAAACTACATCAACTGCACTACCCTCAACTACACCCCTGGTCACCTCCTCAAAAAATTCAATCAAATTTGTTAGGCATGACGTCCCTCTGACAAAGCCATGCTGACTATCCCTGATCAAACCTTGCCTCTCCAAGTGGAGATAGATACTCTCCTTCAGAACTTTCTCCAATAGTTTCCCTACCATTGACGTGAGACTCACTGGCCTGTAGTTCCCTGGCTTATCTCTACAACCCTTCTTAAATAGTGGAACCACATTAGCTGTTCTCCAGTCCTCTGGCACCTCCCCCCATGGCCAGAGAAGAATTAAAAATTCGGGTCAGAGCCCCTGCGATCTTCTCCCTTGCCTCCCTCAGCAGTCTGGACATAAATCATCTGGAACTGGAGATTTGTCCACTTTTAAGCCTACCAACACCTCCAATACCTTGTCACTCCCTATATCAATTTGCTTAAGAATCTTGCAGTCTCTCTCCCCGAGTTCGATACCTTCATCCTCATTCTCTTGGGTGAAGGCGGAGGTGAAGTATTCATTCAACACTCTAGCGATGTCCTCTGGCTCCACCATAGATTGCCCGCTTGGTCCCTTATAGGCCCTACTCTTTCCCTGGT
The DNA here is from genome assembly GCF_964194155.1 of Cetorhinus maximus. Classification (NCBI taxonomy): domain Eukaryota; kingdom Metazoa; phylum Chordata; class Chondrichthyes; order Lamniformes; family Cetorhinidae; genus Cetorhinus; species Cetorhinus maximus. The sequence continues at coordinate 27,458,092 of NC_135895.1, read as the reverse complement.
TATCCTCTTCCCGTTGATATACTTAGAGAATATCTTGGGATTTTCCCTACTTTTACCAGCCAGAGCTTTCTCATATCCCCTCTTTGCTCTCCTAATTGCTTTCTTAAGCTCCACCCTGCACTGTCTGTACTCCACTAATGCCTCCGCTGATTTGCTTCCCTTGTACCTGCTAAAAGACTCTCTTTTCCTTCTCAACGTAACCTGAATATCTTTGGTCATCCATGGTTCTCTGGGCTTGTTACTCATTCCTATCACCCTAGAGAGAACATGTTGAGCCTGTACCCTCCCATTTCCTTTTTGAACACCCCCCACTGTTCCTCTGTAGATTTCTCCACAAGTAACTGTTCCCAGTCTACCTTGGCCAGATCCTGCCTTATTTTACTAAAATCCACTCTCCCCCAATCCAAAACATATCTTTGCAACCTGTCTATTTCTTTGTCCATAACAAACTTAAACTCTACCATGTTGTGGTCGCTATCGCTAAAATGCTCACCCACCATCACCTCAGCCACCTGTCCAGCTTCATTCCCCAGAATTAGGTCCAGCAATGCGCCGTCCCTTGTTGGACCCTCTACATATTGACCTAAAAAGTTCTCCTGTACACATTTCAAGAAATCCACTCCATCCAAGTCCTTAACACTATGTCTATCCCAATTAATGTTTGGAAAGTTGAAATCACCTAATATAATCACCCTATTGTTATTGTTTTTACACATCTCCACAAATTGTGTACATATTTGCTCCTCAATTTCCTGCTGACTATCTGGGGGTGTATAATAAACACCTAATAATGTGGTTGCCCCTTTTTTAGACCGAAGCTCTACCCACAAAGCTTCATTCGATGCCCCCTCCAAGTTCCTCTGACATGTCTTCCTTCTTCCTTAACCGAGGTTTTCCACCCACGGTGGCTGACAGGGCCCTCAACCGCGTCCGGTCCATCTCCCGCACATCTGCCCTTGCACCTTCCTCTCCCTCCCAGAACCATGATAGGGGCCCCCTTGTCCTCACTTATCACTCCGCCAGCCTCCGCGTTCAAAGGATCATCCTCCGCCATTTCCGCCAACTCCAGCATGATGCCACCACCAAACACATCTTCCCTTCACCCCCCCGGCGGATTTCCGCAGGGATCGTTCCTTACGGGACACCCTGGTCCACTCCTCCATCACCCCCTACACCTCAACCCCCTTCCACGGCACCTCCCCATGCAACCGCAGAATGTGCAACACCTGCCCCTTTACTTCCCCCCTCCTCACTGTCCAAGGGCCCAAGCACTCCTTTCAAGTGAAGCAGCACTTCACTTGCACTTCCCTCAATTTAGTCTACTGCATTCGCTGCTCCCAATGCGGTCTCCTCTACATTGGAGAGACCAAACGCAGACTGGGTGACCGCTTTGCGGAACACCTTCGGTCTGTCCACAAGCATGACCCAGACCTCCCTGTCTCTTGCCATTTCAACACACCACCCTGCTCTCATGCCCACACATCCGTCCTTGGCCTGCTGCAATGTTCCAGTGAAGCTCAATGCAAACTGGAGGAACAGAACCTCATCTTCCGACTAGGCACTTTACAGCCTTCCGGACTTTATATTGAGTTCAACAACTTCAGATCATGAACTCTCTCCTCCATCCCCACCCTCTTTCTGACCCCCCTATTTCCAATAATTTATAATTAAAAAAGTATATATTTTTCTTTTCCCACCTATTTTTAAATTTATTTTGATCTATTGTTTCATCTCCACCTTTTAGCCCATTTCGATCCCTTCCCCCCACTCCACCCCCACTAGGGCCATCTGCCACTTGCTTGTCCTGCTTGCTACCCTTAATGTCCCCATTAGCACATCCCTTAGATAATATCACCGCCGTCAACACCTCTTTGTCCTTTTGTCTATGACATCTTTGGCGATCTCTTCTTTGCCTCCACCTATCACTGGCCCTCTATCCAGCTCTAACTGTCCCACCCCCCTCTACCAGCTTATATATCACCTCATTTCTCTATTTCCTTAGTTCTGATGAAGAGTCATATGGACTCGAAACGTCAACTGTGTTCCTCTCCGCAGATGCTGTCAGACCTGCTGAGTTTTTCCAGCTATTTTTATTTTTGTTTTTGTTTGTGATAGAGAGAGTTGGGAATGTGAAGCATTAGGTGCTTTACCTCTTACCTTGCATTCCAGCAGTCTCCAGCCAGGTCTGAAGAAAGAAGAGTGAAGATTGAGGAAACAGCACTTGACGATGACAAGGCCCAAATAGAAGTCCACAGTTATGCATGGAGCAACTGGGGAATCTGGTGCACCCATCTACTCAGCCAATGATTGCTATTGTTCAGAATAACAGCAATCATTAGTCAATTAGTCTTTGAACTGGGGTGGGTAAATGCCAGTCTGGTTGCTTTGGACACTGACCATCCAGATCAACTGGCTATTTGGCCAATGAGCCCAGGGCCCTTCAGAGGCACAGGCCCCTGTGATTAGCACAGTGTGCACCAGCCCCCCCCACCGCCCCCCCCTCAAGGGCCCTGGCACTAGCCACATAGCAGGATGTACAGGCAGAGCTTCAGCTTCCTTAATCTTTAGAAGAGCAGTGCTAACAGAAACTGAGATTATTATATTATTATATCAGGTGGTGGTAGATATTAAAAACAGTGAGAGCTAGGCACTTAATATTCAAGGAAATGAACTGTTTAGAAAGGATAGGGAAGGTTAAGAAGGGAGGTTGGTTGGCTATACTGATTAGGGAAGACATCGGAGTGTTGGAACAAGGAGATTCCTTAAGGAGGTAAATGCAAAATGCATTTGGAAGCAAAAAGGGTATGATCAGGTTATTGGGGATATTCTGTAGGCCTCTACAGTGAGGTACAGTGAGGGGGAGGGGCAAATCTGATGGAAATCACAGGGATGTGGAAGAACTATTGAGCAGCAATATTGGGAGAATTTATTTATCCAAATATTGATTGAGATAGAGTTAGAATAAAGAATAAGAACGGGGAGAAATTTCTGAGATACGTTCAGAAGAACTTCTTCAATTGGTTTGTTCTCGAACCAACCAGAAATGAGGCATTCCTGGATCTGGTGCTGGGGAATGAAATGGGTCAAGTGGACCAGATGCATGTGGGGGAACATTTGAGTCAGAGTGATCATCATATTAAAGGTTCAGTAATGCAGAAGAACAAGGGACAATCAAAAATAGAATGACTAAATTAAAAGAGGGCTAATTTCAATGGAATGAAAAGAGATCTAGCCAAGGAAAAATGGGACCAAAGACTGACAGGAAAAACTAATGGAAAAATGGATGATCTTAAAGGAGGAAATGCATCAGGTACATTCCAACAAGGGTGAAAGGTAAGGGAATCAAAACCAGGGTTCCTTGGATGATGAAGATGATGATGAAATTTTAAAAAATGAGTGTATGATGCAAATCAGGTAAGTTCTTCAAGTGAGAATGAGGTCAAATACAATAGGTTGAGAGGGGAAGTGAAGAGGAAAATAAGACTGGCAAAGAGAGAATATGAGAATAAAATAGCAGTTAACATTAAAGGGAACCCCAAAATCTTCTGCTGGAATGAAAATAGTAAATGAGTAATAAGAGGTGGAATGCGTCCTTTTAGGGACAAAGAGGGTGATATATGCTTAGAGAAGCAGGGCAAGGCCAGTATACTTAATGGGTAATTAGCTGAGTGTTTACTAAGGAAGAGGAACCTGACAAAATACTGGTAGGAGCAGAGATGGTGGAGGTAATGGATGGGGTGAAAATTGATAGGCAGGATGTACTGGAAAGGCTAGCGATTTTCAGAGCCGATAAGTCACCTGGTCTGGAGGCCTTGTGTCCCAGGTTGTTAAAGGAAATGGGGGGTGGAGATAGCGGAAGGGCTTGGCAAAATTTTTCAATCTTCATTAGATATGGGGAGATGCCAGATGATTAGAGAGTGGAAAATGGGACACCCTTATTCAAGAAAGGGCGTTAAGACATTCCTACTAACTATAAACTAGTCAGATTAATATCAGTAGTGGGTAACGTTTTAGAAACAATTCAGGGAAAACAATCAACAGGCACTTGGAGAGGTTTAAGTTAATTAAGGGGAGCCAGCATGGATTTGTAGAGCAGTTCATGCTTGATTAATCTAATTGAATTTTTTGATGAAGTAACAGAGAAGGTTGATAAAGGGAGTGTAATTGATGTCACCTATACAGATTTTAAGAAAGTGTTTGCCAAAGTACCACATGCAAAGCTGGTTCACAAAACAGTGGATCATGGAATAGGACAGTCTATGTCAACTTGGATCAAAATTTGGCTTCAGGACAGAAAACAGCAAATCTTGGTAAATGGTTATTTTTCAGAATGGAGGATATTAGACATTGGGCGGAATTATATGGCCGCGGGATTTTTCGTTCCTGCTGAAGTCAATGGAGTTTAGAATGGTTCGCTGCATTTTGCGGCTCCGTCTCCGCCACGTGGAGCCGCAAAATTCCGCCCAGTAGTTTTCCCAAGGGTCGATGTTGGGACCATTGCTTGTAATGACTCGGACCTTGGAATACAGGGTAAAATTTCAAAATTTGTGAGGATACCAAATTTGGAGGATTGGCAAACAGTGAAGATGATACTAATCAACTGTAACAGGACACAGTTAAGTTAGCAGAGTGGGTATACAATAGGCAGATGGAATTCATTACAGAGAAGTGTGAGGTGATGGATTTTGGCAACAGAGATAGGGAGAGGCAATATAAATTTAATCATGGCACAGCTTTAAAGAGTGAGCAGGGAGAAGGAGCTGGGGTGCATGTGCATAGATCTTTGAAAGTGGCAGCGCATATTGAGAGAGTGGTTAGTAAAGCATATGTCATCTTCGGATTCATAAATAGGAGTATGGAGCACAAAATCATGGAAGTTATACTGAACCTTTATAAAGTTCTGGTTAGGCCACAACTAAAATATTGCATCCAGATCTAGTCACTACACTTTAGGAAGGATAGGAGGGCCCTTGAGAGGGTACAGAGGAGGTTTACCAGAATGGTTCCAAGGATGAGGGATTTTAGTTACAAGGTTAGGTTGGAGAAGCTGGGGTTGTTCCCTGTGGAGCAAAGAAGATTGAGAGGAGATTTGAAAGAGATGTACAAGATTATGACATGTTTAGATAAGGTAGACAAAAGAAACATTTTTCATTAGCTGATCGTAAACGGACTAAAGGACAGAGATTAAAAGTTTTGGGCAAGAGATGCAGAGGCAACGTGAGGAAGACCTTTTTTATGCAGCGAGTGGTAATGACCTTGAACTCGCTGCCCATGAGATGCTGGAAATGGAAATGATTGACAGTTTCAAAAGGAATTTGGATGGGAATTTGAAGGAAATAAATTTGCAGGCCTATGGGGATAGAGTGGGGCAATGGGACAGACTAGATTGCTCCAAAGAGAGCTGGAATAGACTCGATATGCCAGATGGTTTTCTCTTGTGCTGTAAATGACCTTATGACTCTAGATGTCAGCAGCAACTTAGAAGAAAACCTGTTCTCTTCTGGATCTGGTGGCCATGCATTTACCAGTGGCTGTGAAAGTTGTTGTAAGGTGTTGGACGTAGTTCGGTAGGTCTTATTAAGGTATTTATAGTCTTAGGTAGTTCAACAGTAAGTATTTATTAACTGTTAGAAACTATATACATAGGTACAGTAAAGGTCCAAGCTAGGACCTTCTCCATGCTTGCTTCTACTCATTGCTCTGTCCAACACTACACTGACCCCTAGGTGTGGGTCATATGTTCTCTTACATCACTGTGTTGGCGGTACTGTACTCAGTTCCACATTAACCCTTTATGTGACAGACCCTTATATTAAAAAAGTGACCACCATTGTCAACATTTTGCCTCCAATTTTTCCAGAGATATATCCAGGATCTCCTAGCTGGCTGCGCATAAGTATATAAGGCAGGTCACTGATGGACTGCTTGCCAGGGTCAACTACTATGTTAACTTTGCCTATGATGACACTAGTCGGAATGAGTGGGCTCTCGGATTTGCATCTCTGGCTGGCTTCACACAGGTCCAGGGTGAAAGAAAAGGAAGACTTACATTTATATAGCACTTTGCACAACCACCAGATGACTCAAAGTGCTTTACACCCTAAGAAGTACTTTTTGAAGTGCAGTCACTATTATAATATAGGAAACACAGCATTCAATTTGCACCCAGCAAACTCCCACAAACAGTAATGTAATAATGACCAGATAATTTGTGTTGGTGATGTTGATTGAGGGATAAATAATAGCCAGGACACCAGGGATAACTGCTCTATTCTTCCTTGAAATAGTGCCATAGGATCTTTTATGTCCACCTGCGGGCAGGCAGATCGGGCCTTAATTTAATGTCCCATCCAAAAGGCAGCATCTCTGACAATTCAGAATTCCCTCATTACTGCACTTTCAGCCCTGATTTTTGTATTCAAGCCTTGGAGTGAGACTTGAAGCCAGACCCTTGTAACTCAGAGGCAAGAGTGCTACCTAATGAGCTATGTCTGACAAAGCACGAATCTGGCAGTCCCAGGTCGATCAGAACATTGCAATGCTTACCAAAATTTGTTACTGTTTTGGTGCCTGCCATTGTTGCCAACTCCCAGAACCCATCTCTGGGTATTTAGTGGGCACAAGGTTTCTTTAATGAAACAAGAGGTAGCTTTATTTTGTTTTGAAAAGAAAATATAGTATCTACTAGAATGTAAAATATCAAGGCCACCTTATCCATATGTAAGTAAATGTATACTTCTTCCCTCATTGTCATTCCTTACAATGAGAGATCGTCTCTCCCACATCAAAAACAAATTCCATAAAGCAGGTTCGTGGCAAAATCTTAACATGAGTACAGAGAACACTTGTGGGATTTCACACAAATTGCAAATAGAATAAATCATTCCTCTCTGTGGATTCAGTATTAGAAAATGGTCCCTTGCCATGCACTTAAATTCTCCGGATTGTTCCTGCAAATGCAATTTGTCTTCATGCTCTGGCTCTGCATTTTCTTATTGAACACATGTGGAAGATTACCTGCACTATGCTAAGTTGTTCACTGAAATGCTTGACTAAGGTACATTTTCCATTCACGTGATATTTGTTTTTGTCCCTTTGACAATGATGTGAAACATAATCTGAGTTTTGTCGCGATAAAAATTATGCATTGCTTATGAATCTTGCAACCTCCTCTCTGATTGCATGTGAGAAAACATTAATCAATGATCATAGTGCCGTATATCAATGCACTTTCATCTATAGTAGACTCTGGCAGCTTTGAGGCTTATCCTTTACTCCCAAGCGAGAATACAACAATGACAGCGGTGTGCCCATACAGAAGACAACAGACAGGTTCGACCAAGTATCATTTTCATGCTGCTTGCTGAATTGCCAAATAGAATAGCAGGGAAGTTGATGGGATGTATCTGCTCAGCTGTTAAAATCATGCTGGTCATAGCCAGGCACAGGGACCAGATGGAATATAGCCCCTGAGACGAAGATAACTGGATCGGCAGTCAGGTGCAGAAATCCCAGTACAACGTGGGGGAATTCCAAAGCAAAGGAGACCGAAATTTTCCTTGTGCGGTTTCAAGGATCTTTCTCTCCTCCTGGACCACAAAGAAACTAAAAAAAAAAATTATAACCTACCTTACTGGAACTCTTCTGGAACTGACTCCTGTTCCTCATAGGACTAACCTGACAGGAAACCCACCATTTGGGAAAGTCTCTCTTTGGCTTCAAGTTAAAATTACAGATAGACCCCACCAAAGATACTATCAAGGCCAAATCTACATCCTAAAGAAGATTCTGGTAGCTTTGGGCGGGTGTCCTTGCCGCTTGAAATTTAAAATTGTAGTTGGCCAGATTGGGCAGAATAAGGGTAAGACCCTGCTCCATTTCCACTGCCCACTGCCTGGTTCCCATCAGACAGGAAGAGTTAAAATCGAGGCCTAAGTGTTTCTATTACAAACAGAAGGCATTAAAGTCAGCTTCATATGTGCCTAAAATCACACAATATTAACGCACAAGAAGTGGTGTGATATTATCGATTAATTTATTTAAGCCTGCTCTGCTCTTTTAAACTGAATTCATTGATGATTAAATATTTGTGTGTTGCATTAATTGTGACTATGTTCTGTTGTTACTGCCAAATTAGTAGAATGCTGCTTTGGCAGTAAAAACAGGAAAACAATTTAATATCTTAAAATAAACCATTGTTAGAAGCATGGAAAGTTCCAAAGGATTCCAGGAAATAGGGCAATTCCGAGCTGAAAACAGTGAAATTACAGGTTACCGGATCTTCATTACATCGAAACCCTTTATTAGATGCTAGTGCATCCAATCAGGTTATAACTCTTGCTCCTAATCTGTAAAAGGGGATTTGAGAAGGTTGGGACAGTGGGAATCCAATTATATAGATATAGAAATTACAGCACACAAATATGTCATTTGACCCAACTCTGTCAGCGTTTATGCACCACACGAGTCTCATACCATCTTACTTCATCTCATCCTATCAGAATATCCTTTTATTCTTTTTCTCTCATGTGCTTATCTAGCTTCCACTTAAATGCTATATGATTCATCTCGGCCGCAATTAGTAGCCAGTGCACATCTTGCATGCATTAATGTCATAGAACACAGGGATACCCACCATGGGATTATGAGGCTATGCACAATGACATTTCATCACAGTGTCGATGAAACAACTTTTGAATTGGCCATGGTGAATTGAATAAATGCTTATAAACTTTAACTGTATTTTAAATAAAAGATCTGAAGGGAACTTTGGGAACAGTGAAATTGAATTGAGTGAGATTTTCTTGAGAAAGACAGTGACAAATTACTTTCCCATTAAAGGAAAAGTATAAAGCTGAGGTTATTTATTTTTAGAGTGAAAACACACGGAAAGAAAGTCCAGTGTACCAGGTCAAATGGTTTGAAGTTATATTGGAAATACCAGTAATGCTGTTGGAAAGCATTTAGAGTACCGCATGGTACAGGTAATAAGACTTGTAATTGTTCATTCAACTGTGTTTTTATTTTTTTAGTTTAGAATACGTTTGATAGTTCTTGCAATAAAAGGCTGTTGTGTGAGGTGGGTGGTGTGAGCAGGTATATGAACACATTTGTTTTTCTTTACATAACAAAGATGTTGCATAACAATCCTATTTTAATCAGCACATCCTGACATTAAACATAAACTCAATGTGACATTAAACAGGATTTTTGAGAAATGCAATAAAGATGCACAAAATTCACAGTTGCTGATCTGAATTTCAGTCTTCCAACACATTGCAGGATGAGGATTATGTTGACAGCTAGACAGGGTATTGGAAATATCAAAAGCTAAGTGCCTGAATGTAAGCTTCGCCTGCTGATGAGTATATCTCATGTCCAAGGTTTTAATCACCCCTGCTAATACCTCTTTGTTAATTTTTGTCTGGTAACATTTCTGTAAAGCTCTATGCTGTGTTTTTCAACGTTAAAGGTGTTACATAAATCCAGTGTTGGTATTGAGAATAATGAATCTACAGCAAGGTACATGTTCTAATAGTTTGAGGTATTAGGAATTTCTTGCTCCTGCGTACTATTGGTATGGAGTAGGGATCATTTATAACCTATACACATTGCTATTGAGGCTGAAGTGTGGAATGATTTTAAAAAGAAGGTAGAATGTGCACATGAGCCTGAAATGGGCAGTGCACACCTGCAAGTGAGAGTGACAATTTTAATGGCCAGGCCTTATTTTAAGCCTTATCCTTAGGTTGGCTGGCCTATTGCATCAGTTGCAGACCAGCAGCCTGCCCACAGGACACAAGTTTACGTGAGATCCTTGGATCCTTGGTCAGTATTTAAAGCCTGAATGCACCCTTAACTGGCAGCTGCATTGACTGAAGGAAAATACTAGTGGAAGTTGCTACATAAAAGGTAAGATAGAGGGGTGGTGACCCCCACATTTTCCTTTACCTGTCTCTTTCATAGCACTTGCTCACAGTTGCTCTCCCCCTTCCTCCAGCATTCACACCAGTCCCCATCCATACGGCACTTCCTTCACCACCAAACACAAATATACACACTACCATTTCTCATCCTCGCAGTTGATACGCACTCCTCCTGCTTCATCCCTTCACTGCTGCCACCCAACCCATCCTCTCCTCAGATGTTCTCAATTACTCAACCTTCATCTCCTTGTATCACTCTTTCTCACACTCAAGACACGAGTGCACACTCATGATGACCCCACTCTCATACCATCTTTCCACTCTCATCTTATTCACTCTATCCACCACACACCTTCACTAATCATTCATAACTCTTTTTCTGCTTTTGAAGGAGAATATGCACAATAGTATGACCAGTAGCTGACAATACCAGTTTATAGTCCATATCCAGGCAGAGCAAGAATCATTGGAAATTAGTGTTACAGCATTGGTGATGGTGAGGTTGGTGGCTCCACTGAGCAAGATGGCTGCTTTTCATTTGTTTGCTGTCATCTGTCAGAGGAAACTCCTCCTTCAGCCAAATTCAATACCTCACCCAGTATGGCCAAGCCAATCATGTACTCTTTTCCAACCTCAGCTTCCTGAGGTGCTCTTCCTCAGACATGTCCAGATAGCTGACCCTTGGCCTTTAAAACCTATGCGGTGGGTATGGCTTTCTGCTGGCTGAACCCCACTCCTGCTGTCTTGTCTGAGGCCGCCACACCCTTTCACCCTCTTGTTAATCAAGAATCTATCTAGCTCTGCCTTAAAAGTATTCAAAGACTCTGCTCCCACTGTCTTTTGAGGAAGAGAGTTCAAAAGGCTCATGGCCCCCTGAGAGAAAAGGTTTCTCATCACCTCCGTCTTAAATGAGCAACCCCTTATTTTTAAACCGTGACCCCTAGATTTTGATTCTCCCACAAGACGAAACATCCTCTCCACATCCACCCTGTCAAGACTCCTCAGGATCTTAAAGGTCTTAATCAAGTCGCCTTTTACTCTTCTAATCTCCAGTAGATACAAGCCGAACCTGTCTAGCCTTTCCTCATAAGACATTTCTGGTATTAGTCTGGTAAACCTGCTATGAACTGCTTCTAATGCATTTAGATCTTTCCTTAAATAAGGAGACCAATACTGTACACAGTATTCCAGATGTGGTCTCACCAGTGCCCTGTATAACTGAAGCATAACCTCCCTACTTTTGTATTCAATTCCCCTTGCAATAAACGATAACATTCTTCTTCCTGTGTCCTCTCCTGCTGATGCTGCACTTGTTGCCATTGTTCCTCCTCCTCCCTCCAGTACAATGCAGCCTGACACCATCCAGAGCAAAGCAGCCCACTTGATTGGCACCCATCCACAAACATTCAATCCCTCCACCACCAATGAACAGTGGCAGCAGTGTGCAACATCTACGAGATGCACTGCAGAAACTCACCATGGCTCCTTAGGCAGCACCTTCCAAACCCACGACCACTACCATCTAGAAGGACAAGGGCAGCAGATACATGCGAACACTACTATCTAGAAGTTCCCCTCCATGACAGTCACCACCCTGACTTGGAAATATATCGCCTTTACTTCACTGTTGCTGGATCAAAATCCAGGGACTCACTCCATAACAGCACTGTGGGTATCCCTACACCACATGAACTGCAGCGGTTCAAGAAGGCAGCTCACCACTACCTTCTCAAGGGCAACTAGGGATTGGCAATAAATGCTGGCCTAGCCAGCAACGCCCACATTCTGTAAAAAATGAATTAAAAAAAGCAGCTCCAGAGCTTGGCTATTCTGACTGTAATTGGGTAGGGATGGAGAAATCAAACATAATACACAATAACAACAAGTTCACAACCCAAAGTGACCAGTTATAGGACATGCAATTAATCTGAGGTGGTGCATGTTATGGCCCCTTTTAAATTTGGCAGTGTCTTGATTGGAAAGTCAATCCTGCTAGGGTAACCTTGATTTACATGTTATTCATGATGTTCTGCTTGCTTGCAGTGGGAGCCTTATTGTTGAAAAAACTTGTCACAGCTAAATTCGATGGTAATCTCCATTTTAACCCCTTTTTTGGCCATCTTGAAAAACAAATGTCTAGCTACCTTTTCAAACATCTTCTGTTGATACAGTTGCCAGATGGCCACATTATGAATACATGGTTGAGCTCCAAGAATGGTTAATGGACTCAGCCCTATAGGAAATGTTGACTCAGCTTGAGGGGAGTGACAGCTTTGGTTCATTGGCACTTTTATGGTGTTATAATGAGTTATCCTTTCTTCGATGTGGTTTTTCAATACCTGCTTGCTTGTTTGGACAAAATTAAAAAGTGTTAGGATGATTAAAGCTTTATTTTGAACATATGAAGCAGGAGTGGGCCATTTGGCCCCTTGAGCCTGCTCTGCCATTAAATAAGATCATGGCTGATCTGACTGTACTCTTCACTCCGCATTCCTGTCTACCCCCAATAACCCCTTGTTAATCAACAATCTATCTAGCTCTGCCTTAAAAGTATTCAAAGACTCTGCTTCCACTGCCTTTTGAGGAAGAGTTCCAAAGTCTCATGACTCTTTGAGAGAAAAAAATTCTCCTCAACTCTGTCTTAAATGAGCAACCTCTTATTTTTAAACAGTGACCCCTAGTTCTAGCTTCTCCCAAACGAGGGAACAGCCTCTCCACATCCACCCTGTCAAGCCCCCTCAGAATTTTGAAGGTATCAATCAAGACACCTCTTACTCTTCTAAACTCCAGTGGATAAAAGTCTAACCTGTCTAACCTTTTCTCATAGGACAACCCACCCATTCCTGGTATTAGCCTAGCAAACCTTCTCAGAACTGCCTCTAATGCATTTACATCTTTCCTTAAATAAGGAGATCAATACTGTACACAGTACTCCAGATGTGGTCTTACCTGTGCCCTGTTTAACTGAAGCATAACCTCCCTACTCTTGTATTCAATTCCTCTTGCAATAAACAATAACATTCTATTAGCTTTCCTCATTACTTGCTGTACCTATTAATAGCCTTTTGCGATTCATGTGCTAGGACATCCTGATCCCTCTGAATCTCAGAGCTTTGCAATCTCACACCATTTAGGTAATATGCCTTTTTTTCATTCTTCCCGCCAAAATGGACAATTTCACATTTGCCCACATTATACGCCATTTGCCAGACCTTAGCCACTTACTTAAGCCATCTATGTCATTTTGTAGCATCCTTACTTCCTCTTCAAAACTTACTTTCCTACCTATCTTTGTGATGTCAGCAAATTTCGCAACCATATCTTCGGTCCATTCAGCCAAGTCATTTATATAAATTGTAAAAAGTTGAGGCTTCAGAACTGATCCCTGTGGCACACCACTCATTACATCCTGACAACTAGAAAATGACCCATGACTACCTTCTGTTTCCTGTTAGCTAGCCAATCTTCTATCCATGCCAATATGTTACCACCTACACCATGAACGTTTATTTTCTGCAAGAACCTTTGATGTGGCACCTTATCAAATACCTTCTGGAAATCTAAATACCATCCACTGGTCCCCCTTTATCCACAGCACATGACTCCTTCAAAGAACTCCAATAAATTGGTTAAGCATGGTTTCCCTTTCACAAAACCATGTTGACTCTGCCTGATTGCGTTGAATTTTTCAGTTGGATTAATTGACACTTTTATCAAGCTGTAAGAGCAGCAGCTTTCTTCAAAGGAGACTTTCAAAATCTCTTTGCTTATTGTGTTAGTTTCAGGATCATTTCAAGGACTTGTCACCTTTATTTTATGGCTCATTGGTTCTGTACATAATGGACACTGAAAGAGTTGATAATAAGGATGCCTTGGGACATGGAAGGGATATGAAGAGGTGTGTGGGATATGAGGGGACATTGGCATCGCCTTTTAAACATACCTGTCAAAAGGTTGCTGACTCCTCAGCTGGCTTCTCCCAAGGCCCACAAACTGACTTAACTGGTGGAGTTTTACCGGCTTCCTAGTCCCTCCTGTCAGAATGAAAATAGCATTGGGGATGAAATTGAAATTTCCCTTAAACCTTTATAATTGTTATGGCACAGCTGATGGTAAATGCTGAGTTGTTCAAATCCCAGAGGGAAACTTGAAATAACTACCACAACTAATTTTTGCAATTTGTATGTTTTGAGATTTGGGCTTTGAATTCAGACCACCGAGTCTTATAGGTTTTTGCAAAACTAGATTAAACATTTACTAATTAGAAAAATGACTTTAAGCACATACACATGTCTACAAATTACTACTATAATAACTTCCAAATCCCCTACTTAATCTGACTCCCAGTTACACCTTTGTTAAGGCAACAGGAAGACACATAGATTTTAAAAAAGACCCAGGCAAGGTGACACACAATAGCCTGAACCAATCGAATTCAAAGTGAGTTTTCTTAACTTCAGTTTTTGGTAAACAGAAGCTTGAGGCATAGATGCTGAAGGCTTTTCACACTTGTTAGATCTTAAAATGCCTACCCTTACACACAGCCTTCGCTCCTTTATACATATTTTCCTCTTTGAATGCAAATTCCCATTGTTTCAATATGTCTTTGGACTTTGCTTTTCTGATAATAAAAATTTCTCATAGTACTAATTTTACTTGTAATCTTTGGGAAAAATAAACACTGGGCAGGGGTGTGGTCGGGAAGCTGACCACTGCCCACAATCGGCACCGCACCACAATTAAGGCCTGCCCAGTGTGGAATGCGAGTGGCAGTGCTCAGCGATGCCTGTGCAGGTGGGGGGAGGAGGGTGAGTGAGCCTACCACGAGCTTTGCGCATGCTCATGAAAGAGCGCTTCAATCTCCCTGAGGCATGGGGCTACCTCAGGGAGATGAAGCGTTGTTTAAAAAAACTAATGCACAAAATAAAAATATCATAAAACATGTCCCACCTCATCTGACTCTGTCACATGAGCAGGCACATGTTTTTCATTCAAGTGTTAAATTTTTATTTTATTTTTATTTGCTTTAGGAAACCTCATCCCGCCCATGGATTCTTAAAAAATGTAAAGGCCGCTTGGCATTTTTGCCTGCCGGTCAATCATTAGGTTGAATGGGCAGTGAATAATTCAGGACAATTGTTAACTTAATGGCCTTAATAGGCCTTTTAATTGTCGGCAGGCGCGCTGCTGGGTCCGGTGCGTGCCCGCCGACTTAACTATCACAAGTGTGCGCGTTGACATCGGCACACTCGGCTGACGTCAACGCGCTTTATTTCAAGCTCGGGCGTGTCGGGTGCGTGCCCGCATGCCCAGCAAAAAATCCTGCCCACTGTTCCTGAAGTTCACCTGGCCAGGTGACACATTTCACCCCTCCTTTGAAATCAAGCTAGTCTAGTTTATTTAAAAATGCAAATGCCCTTTTACCCCTAAGTCTACTTTACATTTCAAACCTAGTTCATACCTCTAATACATCAAAGCCTTCAGACCAGCTGCCTTTAATCCAATTAAGTCTCACACACATAGACACAGATACCACTATTTTACAATCAATTCCAATAACATTATTATATCTTCCTGACAATAATGATGTACCCGATGTCACAAGTTGTGCCTATGGGCCACATTCCCTGACTAGGCGAAGATGGCGTGCGTTGGAAATGTAGGGGTAAGTTTGAAATTTCAACCCATGGACCTCAGTTTGTCCATTCCCAATCCAATTCTGGGCAGGTGTGGGTGGGAAAAATCCATCCGAAGAAATCCGTGGTTTTGTACCTTAGCTGTTGAGGATCCTTCCCAGGGCTATTCCTGGATTGTTTAATACAAACCAGGGAGCCTTGCAGAACAAATATAACAGGCCTGATTTTATGAAGAAACAATGCTTGTCACTTACCAGGATCTGAAAAGGCAAATCATGTCTTGGCTTATCCATTGAAAATTTTGTACAGGTTTGCAATCATTTTTCCCCTATCGACCTTTTCATTGATAAGCCTTTTACCAGCTATTTTTGTATTGTGTGAGTTTTTTTGGATCAAGTCACAATTTTTTAGATAATTTATGCTTTTCAAGAGTTTTTTTCTCCAACACTCAATTGTTGAACCTTTACTGGCTTTGTTGACTACAATTTCTCATGTCTTTTCACAGTCGCCTTTTGCAGGCGACTGTGTCAATTTTAAGTGGGCATTTGCTGGAATATACAGCTCCGTCTTTCTAAAACATGGTTGTTTATTGCGTTTTGTGTATTTTCTGCTTTCTATTGTCAAAGCACAATAAGCTAAACTCCTTTGCACAGGTCAAGTAGCTCAGTTGTGGTTATTGCTGCAGTAAATCTGAATAATTTCAACAGACATTCCATTTGGTTGCTTAGATGATGATTAGTGGTAAGTAAGCTGTTTGATAATTATTCACTGATAATTGAGTCTGGTTAATGATTAGTTACCATTAAAATGCTCACTATTCTTAGCTGGAAATAGAATTCACACTTATTAAACCACATTTAAAATAGCTTGTATTGTTTCCTCCATTTGTTTCATGGATGCTTTTTCACAAATTGCTGCAGCTTTTTGTTAAAATTGAATATACTATGAGTCATAAAGTTGTGAAATAAAGATGTAACATAGGCAGCTGAAGAAATGCGTGACTGTTTAAAACCATCATCTTTGATTACTTTGTGTAACATCCTGAAGGAGTTGAAATTATTAGCATAAACTGAAATTGTGCACTTAATATTTTGTAATCAGATTAGTTGCAGGAAGACAGGCCACCCTTTGTGAAGGAGATGGAAATTCTAAACCAGTCTTCCACTGGAAATCCCAGGAGGGAAAGTTCTGTTGGTGTAGCACTACCTCAAGTACACAGACTTAAGTCAAATTGTTGGGGACAGATAGCACCTCGGGCCAGTATCTGTGTGTTATTGGAGAAACCACACAATTTGTGCAGGTAGCATTCTGCAGTGCTGTATATCCCCAGGAAATTGAGGTAGTCTGGATAGCACTGCTTGAAGTGGCACTACGTGAATGAACTTCTCCCTCAAGTTCAAACAGACAAACAATAATGTGCAGGTAAATATGTTTTGGTTCATTCAGCCTTTCTTGCACAATTGTGATACCTTGTGTTTCACAACATACACACGACTCATCCCATCCGAAACTATGTAATCTCCCAGGAGGTGTGCAAGACCAGATAAAAACCCAGGTCAACATAGAGCACAAGAAATAGGAGCAGGAGAAGACCACACTGCTCATTGAGCCTGCTCTGCTCTTCACTACGATCATGGCTGATCTTGGGCTACAACTCCATTTTCTCGTCCACTCTCCATATCCCTTAATTCCCCGAGAGATCAAAAATCTGTCTATCCCAGCCTTAAATGTATTCAATGATGGAGCATCCACAACCCTCTGTGGTAGAGAATTCCAAAGATTCACAAAACTTTGAGTGAATTAATTTCTCCTCATCTTTGTCCTAAATGATCAGCCCCTTTTAGACCATAAGACCATAAGACATAGGAGCAGAAATTAGGCCATTTGGCCCATCGAGTCTGCTCCGTCATTCAATCATGGCTGATATGTTTCTCAACCCCATTCTCCCGCCTTCTCCCCGTAACCTTTGATCCCCTTACCAATCAAGAACCTATCTATCTCGGTCTTAAATACACTCAATGACCTGGCCTCCACAGCCTTCTGTGGCAATGAATTCCATAGATTCACCACTCTCTGGCTAAAGAAGTTTCTCCTCATCTCTAAATTTTCTGAGAGTGAGCCCAAATGTTTTAGATTCCCCGAACAACAGAAACAATTTCTCAGCCTTTATCAAGCCCCTTTAGAGCTTTGTAAGTTTCCATGAGACCGCCTCTCATTCTTCTAAACCCCAGAGAATATAAACTCAATTTTCTCAGCCTTTCATCATAGGACAATCTCCTCATCCCAGGGACCAATTTAGTGAACCTTTGCTGTGTTGCCTCCAATGCAAGTATATCCTTTCTTAAATGTGGAGGCCAAAATTGCACACTGTACTCCAGACATGGTCTCACCAAAATCCTGTACAACTGTAGCAAGACTTCTTTATTTTTGTACTCCAATCCCCTTGCAATAAAGGCCAATATGCTATTTACCTTCCTAATAGCTTGCTGCACTTACAGGCTAACTTTCTGCATTCCTTGTACAAGCATTCAAAGTGTCTTTGAACATCAACACTTACAAGTTTCACACCTTTTACAAAATATTTTGCTTCTTCATTCTTACAACCAAATTGAATAATTTCACATAAGAACAGAAAATGCTGGAAAAACTCATCTATGGTGAGAAAGACAGAGTTAACATTTCGAGTCTGTGGGCAGAATTTCCCCCCTGTCGGGGAGTAAGTTTAAGAGCGGGCACACGGAAGTGTGCCTCCGATTGGCGCCCCTGATCGAGGGGGTGCACTGCCATTTTACATGGGCGGGCCAATCCGCACGGAAGCGCTATGAAGGCAGGGGGGGATTTCCCTGAGCCGAGAGCGCACTCATCTCCGAGGCTAAGTGCAGCCTCAGGGAGATCGGCCGTACAATAAAAAATTTGAAAAATAGAAAAAAAAACCCTGATATGTCTACTCATATGACACTGTCACATGAGTTGGGACATGTCCATAATTTTTAAATACAGTTCAATTACAATTTTTAAAACCTACATGAAACCTCACCCCACCCATGGATGAGGTTTCATGCTTTTTCTAATGGCCGCCAGGGCTCCCGGCCTGTCCGCCAACCTTAAGGTTGGATGGCCAGGTCCATTAATTAGTTTAATGACTCTGCCAATGGCTTCAATTGGCCAGTGATAGGTCGGCGGGCACACGGCTGATTCTGCTGAGCCCCCGCCTACCTGAAATATTTAAATGGGGTGGGGTGACGTCGGGAGTTCTGCCCGACGCCATCCTGCGTCAATTTATGTGTTGACGAGCGGGCCCCGCCCCCCACTTGCCGACCAGGAAATCCTAGCCTGTATGACTCTTCTTCAGAATAACTTCACACTTTCTCATATTATACCCAATGTGCCACCTTGTTGTTCTCTCACTTAACATGTCAATATCTCTTTGCAGTCTCTCTGCATCCTCCCAACAGCTAACCTTTCCACCTAGCTTACTTCAGCAAACTTAGATACATTACTCTCTGTCTCTTCATCTAAGTCATTAATATAGATGGTAAATAGCTGAGGCCCCAACACTGATTCTTGCAGCACTCCACTATTCACTGCCTGCCAACTGAAAAAGTCCCATTTATGCCCACTCTCTGTTTTTTATCTGTTGACCAATCCGCTATCCATGCTGATATATTACCTCTAACTCCATGAGCCCTTACTTTGCCTATTAACCTTTTGTGTGACACCTTATTTGATGCCTTTTGTAAAGCCATACAAACATACAAAGTAGGAGCAGGAGTAAGCAACTCAGTCCCTTAGGCCTGCTCTGCCATTCAAAAAGATCAAGGCTGATCTGATTGTAACCTCCAGCCTACCCCTGATAACCTGTCACCCCCTCACTTATCAAGAATCTATCTAGTTCCAAAGATGCACAACCCCCTGAGAGAAAAAAAATTCTCCTCATCTCTGTCTTAAATGAGCAACCCCTTATTTTTAAACAGTTACCCCTAGTTCTAGATTCTCCCAACAGAGGAAACATCCTCTCCACATCCATCCTGTCAAGACACCTCAGGATCTTAAAGGTTTCAGTCAAGCCGCCTCTTAATCTTCTAAACTCCAGTGGATACAAGCCTAGCCTGTCCAACCTTCCCTCATAAGACAACCCACCCATTCCTGGTATTAGTCTAGTAAACCTTCTCTGAAATACTCCTAATGCATTTACATCCTTCCTTAAATAAAGAGGCCAATACTGTACACAGTGTTCCAGATGTGGTCTCACTAGTGCCCTGCACAACTGAAGCATATCCTCCCTACTTCTGTATTCAATTCCAGGTATATTGGTTTCCCATCATCTACCCTACTAGTTATATCCTCAAAAAAACGCTAATAAATTTTTCAACAGGATTTCCCTTTAGTAAAACCATGTTGACTTGGTCTAATCATACTATACTTTTCTAAACGCATTGTTAAGACTTCCTGCATAATAGATTCCAGCATTTACCCAAAAATTGCTGTTAGGGTAACTGGCCTGTAGTTCACTGTTGGTTCTCTCCCTCCTTTCTCGAAAAGCGGTGTTACATTTGCCAACTTCTAACCTAGTGGGACTGTTCCCGAATCTAAGGAATTTTGGAAAATCTTGGCTAGCACGTTAACCATCTCTGGAGCTAACTCTTTTAGAACCCTAGAGCGTAAGCCAACAGGTCCTGGGGATTTGTCAGATTTTAGCCCCTTAAGTTTCTCCAATATTTTATATCTGCTGATATTAATTTCCGTAATGCCCTCACTCTTTTTAGCCCTTAAGTTACCGCCTATTCCTGGTATGGAACTTATGCCTTCTACTGTGAAGACAGAGACAAAATATTTGTTCAATGACTCCCACATCTCCTTGTTCCCCACAATAATTTCTCCTGCCTCCACTTCTAAGGGACCAACGTTTAGTTTGGCAACTCTATACATTTATAAAATCTCCTACAATTTGTTTTTATATCTCTGGCTAGTTTACTGTCATATTCTATGTTTTCCCTTCTTATCAACTTTTTTGTGGCCTTTTGCTGGTTTCTAAAACACTCCTAATCCTCAGACTAACTACTGTTTTGTGCAACATTGTAAGCCTCTTCTCTTAATCTAATACTATCCTTAACTCCCTGAGTGAGCCACAGTTGTGTCTTTCTTGTTAAGATTTTGCTCTTCAATGGAATGTATTTTTGTTGAACACTTTGAATTGTTTCTTTAAATGTTTCCCATGGTCATTTATCTCCATACCTTTTAGTCTTTTTACTAAATTAACCTTAGCCAGTTCTCCCCTCATACCTATGTAATTGGCTTTAAGTTTAAGATTTTTGTTTGTGATTGGGATACGTCACTTTGAAACTTAACATGGAATTGAATGGTATTATGATCACCCTTTCCCAGTGGATCTCTTACAATTACATTACTAATTAATTATTACTAATTACTAATTAAAATCCTGCTTCATTACACAATACTAGATCTAAGATAATTTTATCCCAAGTCGCTTCCACTACATACTGCTCCAAGAAACTTTCACAAAAACATTTTACAATCTCATCTTCTAGAACACACTTGCTAATTTGATTGCCTTAGTCAAAATGAGTATTACAGTCCCCCACAATTATTACATTTCCTTTGTTACAGGCTCCAATAATTTCCCGTTTAATGCTCTGCCCACCGGTATAACAACTATTAAGGGGCCTGTAAACCACTCCCAACAGTGTATCCTGACTCTTGTATTCCTAATTTCCAACCATACTGATTCTACTTCATGATCTTCAGAGGCCAGATCCTTTCTCACTAATGTCTTTATGTCATCCTTTACTATCAAGACTACCTGACTGACTTTGCCATTCTGTCTGTCTTTCCAAAATATTGGCCTGAAAAATACGCTCCAGAAATGGGAGTGAACCGTGCATGCGCCAATGTATTATCAGGCGCAAAGACATCAGCTTACATTTACGGTGCCATCACGTGGTTGGGGCGATAGTGGCACAATGGTATTGTCACTGGACCAATAAACCAGAGACCCAGGGCATTACCCTGCGGGCCCTGGTTTGAAATTTCAATTCAATAAAAGTCTGGAATTAAAGGTCCAATGATGACCATGAAACCATTGTTATAAAAACCCATCTGGTTCACTGATGCCCTTTAGGGAAGGAATTCTGCCATCCTCACCTGGTCTCCAGACCCACAGCAACGTGGTTGACTCTTAACTGCCTACTGAAATGGCCTAGCAAGCCACTCTGTTGTATCAAACCACTTAAAAAAAAGCTGAAAAGGAATGAAACTGGATGGATCACCCAGTATTGACCTGCAAAGTCCTCCTTAATAACATCTGGGGGCTTGTGCAAAATTGGGAGAGCTGTCTCACAGACTAATCAAGCAACAACCTGACATAGTCATACTCACGGAATCATGCCTGACAGGAAGTGTCCCAGACATCACCATCACCGCCCCAGCAGAGGCAGCACAGTGGTATACAGATGGCAGGGAGTTACCCTGGGAGTCCTCAACATCCACTCTGGACCCCATGAAATCTAATGGCATCAGGGCAAATAAGGGCAAGGATTACCATGTACTGCTCCCCCTGCACCACCCCACCCTTCCTGACCCCTTCAGCTCAGCTGATGAATCATCATTCCTCAATGTTGAGCACCACTTGGAGGAAGCACTAAGGGCGGCAAGGGTGCAGAATGTACTCTGTGTAGGGGACTTCAATGTCCATCACCAACAGTGGCTTGGTAGCACCAGCACAGATCGAGCTAGCCGAGTCCTGAAGGACATAGCTGTGAGATTGGGTCTGCGGCAGGTGGTGAGTACAAGGTGTTCAGAAAAGATAGGAAAGGAGGAAGAGTGGCGGTACTGGTTAAGGAGAGCATTGCAGTGCTGGAGAAAGAGAATGTTCTAGAGGGTTCAAGGACAGAATCAATTTGGCCAAAACTAAGGAACAAAAAGGGTGCAATTACATTGCTCGGTGTAGTCTATAGACTGCCAACTAGTGAGAAGGACTTAGAAGAACAAATCTTCAGGGAAATTGCAGAGAGGTGCAAGCATTATAGAGTAGTTATAATGGGGGACTGAATGTAGACTGGGACAGTGGTAGTGTAAAGGGAGAAGGGAAAAAGTTCCTAGATTGTGTTCAGGAAAATTTTCTACAGCAGTAAGTGTCCAATCCAACAAGAAAAGACCTGGTTCTTGGAAATGAGGTGGGCCAAGAAGATCAAGTGTCAGTGGGGGAACATATAGGAGACAGCGATAATTGTATTATACATTTTAAGATGATGATAGAAAAGGACAATAGGCAACCCAGAGTAAGAATAATTAACTGGACGAGAGCCGACTTCGATGGGGCAAGATTGGAGCTGGGCCAGATAGACTGAAACGAAAGATTGGCGGGAAAAACTGTAGCTGAACAATAAGCTACCTTCAAAAAAGAATTGGTTCGGGCACAGTCAAGGTATATTCCCTCAAAAGGGAAAGGTAGGGCAAACAAATCCAGAGCTCCCTGGATGAAGAAGGAGATAGAAATTAAGATAAAGAAGAAGAAAAAGTGTGCTTATGACAGGTGTCAGGTAGAAAATACAATTGAGAACCAAGAGGAATGTAGAAGGTTCAGAGGGGAGGTGAAAAAGTATATTAGAGAAGCGAAGAGGGATTATGAGAAAAGACTGGCAGCCAACATAAAGGGGAATCCCAAAGTCTTCTACAGGCATATAAATAGTAAAAACGTGATAAAAGGAGTAGGGCTGATTAGAGACCTAAAAGGGAATTTACACATGGACGAAGGGGTCATGGCTGAGGTATTAAATGAATACTTTGCATCAGTATTTACCAAGGAGGCAGATGCTACCCGGGCCATGGTGGCAGATGAAGAAACTCTGTCACTAGAAGGGTTCAAAATTGATAAGGAGGAAGTGTTGAATAGACTATTGGTACTTAAAGCTGACAAGGCACCGAGACTGGACGAGATGCATCCAAGGATATTGAAGGAAGTGAGAGTAGAGATTGCAGGGGCACTGGACATAATTTTTCAGTCATCTCTAGACTCAGGGGTGGTGCCAGAGGACTGGAGAATTGCAAACATTATGCCCTTGTTCAAAAAATGTTGTAAGGATAAGCCCAGCAATTACAGGCCAGTCAGTTTAATTTTATTGGTGGGCAAGATTCTAAAAACAATTATTCAGGATAGAATTAGTAGTCACATGGAAAAATATGGGTTGATAAGGAAGAGCCAACATGGATTTCTAAAGGGGAAATCATGTTTAACTAACTTGCTGGAGTTTTTTGAAGAGGTTTGTAGACCAGAAACTGATCTGGACTAGCCATATAAATACTGTGGCTGCAAGGGGAGGTCAGAGGCTAGGAATCCTGTGATGAATAACTCACCTCCTGACTCCCCAAAGCCTGTCCACCATCTACAAGGCACAAGTCAGGAGTGTGATGGAATAATCCCCACTTGCCTGGATGAGTGCAGCTCCCACAACACTCAAGGAGCTTGACAGCATCCAGGACAAAGCAGCTCGCTTGATTGGCACCACATCCACAAACATTCACTCCCTCTACCACTGACGCACAGTGACAGCAGTGTGTACCATCTACAAGATGCACTGCAGGAACTCACTAAGGCTCCTTAGACAGCCCTTCCAAAGCCACGACCACTACCATTTAGAAGGACAAGGGCAGCAGATAGATGGGAACACCACCACCTGGAAGTTCCCCTCCAAGCCACTCACCATCCTGACTTGGAAATATATCGCCGTTCCTTCATGGTCGCTGGGTTAAAATCCTGGAACTCCCTTCCTAACAGCACTGTGGGTGTACCTACACCACATGGACTGCAACAGTTCAAGAAGGCAGCTCACCACTACCTTCTCAAGGGCAACTAGGGATGGGCAACAAATTCTGGCCCTGCCAGCGAAGCCCACATCCTGTGAATGATTAAAATAAGTAACAGGAAAGGTCGATTAGGGGAATGCTGTTGATGTGGTGTATATGAACATTCAAAAGGCATTTGATACAGTGCCACACAACAGACTTATGAGAAAAGTTATTGCTCATGGAATAAAAGTAGCAACATGGATACAAAATTGGCTGAAAAAATAGGAAGCAGAGAGTAATGGTCAATGGATATTTTTCGGGCTGGAGGAAGGTTTGTAGTGGAGTTCCCCAGGGGTCGGTATTGGGACCCTTGCTTTTCCTAATATGTATTAATGATCTAGATCTTGGTGTGCAGGGGACAATTTCAAAGTTTGTGGATGATATGGAGCTTGGGAGTATGAGGAGGACAGTATAGAACTTCAAAAGGACATAGACAAGTTTGTGGACAGGACAGATAAGTGGCAGATGAAGTTCAATGTGGAGAAATGTGGGGTGATGTATTTTGGTTGAAAGAACATGGACAGACAATATAAAATAAGGGGTGAAATTTTGAAGGGGGTGCAGGAGCAGAAAGACCTGGGTGTAGATATGCATAGATCATTGAAGGTGGCAGAATAGGTGGAGGGAGCAGTTAATAAAGCATAGAGTATCCTGGGCTTTATTAATAGGGGCATAGAGAACAAGAGCAGGGAGGTTATGCTTAATTTATATAAGACACTGGTTAGACCTCATGTGGAGTATTATATACGGTTCTGGGCGTCACATTATAGGAAGAATGTGAACACATTGGACAGAGTGCAGAAGAGGTTTACAAGAATGGTTCCAGGGATGAGAAACTTCAGTTACGAGGATAGATTGCAGAGGTTGGGACTCTGCTCCTTGGAGGTTAGAAGGCTAAGAAGAGATTTGATAGAAATATTTAATATCATGAGGGGGTTGGACAGAGTAGATAGGGAGAAGCTGTTCCCACTTGTAAAAGGATCAAGAACGAGAGGGCACGGATTTAAAGTGATTTGCAAAAGAAGCAAATGTGAAGTGAGAAAAAACTTTTTCATGCGAGTGGTTCAGGTGTGGAACGCACTGCCAGGAAGTTTGGTGGAGGCAGGTTCAATCGAGGCCATTCAAGTGGTCATTAGATGATTATTTGAATAGAAACAATGTGCAGGGGTATGGGGAAAGGGCAGGGCAATGGCACTAGGTCACAATATTCATTTGGAGAGCAGCTGCTGACATGATGGGCCGAATGGCCTCCTCTGTGTCCTTAAAACTCTGTGATTCTGATTCTAAGAGGGAACCAACAAGAGGGAAAAATATACTTGACCTCATCCTCACCAACCTGTCTGCTCTGCAGATGCACCTGCCCATGACAGTATCGGTAGGAGTGACCACTGCACAGTCCTTGTGGAGACAAAGTGCCATCTTCACTTTGAGGATACCCTCCATTGTGTTGTGTGGCACTACCACCGTGTTAAGTGGGATAGATTTCAAACAGATCTAGCAACTCAAGACTAGGCAACCATGAGGTGCTGTGGGCCATCAGCAGAATTATATTCAACCACAATCTGTAACCGCATGGCCCGGCATATCCCCCAGTCTACCTTTACCACCAAACCAAGGGATCAACCCTGGTCCAAAGAAGAGTGCAGGAGGGCATGCCAGGAGCAGCACCAGGCACACCTACAAATGAGGTGTCAACCTCGTGAAGCTATAACTCGGGATTATTTGTGTGCCAAACATCATAAGCAGCAAGTGATAGACAAAGTTTATCGATTCCACAACCAACAGATCAGATCTAAGCTCTGCAGTCCTGCCACATCCAGTTGTGAATGGTGGTGGACAATTAAACAACTCACTGGAGGAGGAGGCTCCTCAAATATCCCCATCCTCAATGATGGGGGAGCCCAGCACATCAGCATCCAACAAGAGAGAATTCAACCATCTCCTCTTGACATTCAATGGCTTTACCATCGCTGAATCCTCCACTATCAACGTCCTGGGGGTTACCATTGACCAGGAACTGAACTGGACTAGCCATATAAATACTGTGGCTACAAGAGCAGGTCAAAGACTAGGAGCCTGTGGCGAGTAACTCACCTCCTGATTTCCCATAGCCTGTCCACCATCTACAAGGCACAAGTCAGGAGTGTGATGAAATATTCCCCACTTGCCAGCATGAGAGCAGCTCCGACAAAATTCAAGAAGCTTGACATCATCCAGGACAAAGCAGCCCACTTGATTGACACCACATCCACAAACATTCACTCCCTCCATCACCGACGCAGTGGCAGCAGTGTGTACCATCTACAAGATGCACAGCAGGAGCTCACCAAGGCCCCTTAGACAGCACCTTTCAAACCCACGACCTGCCTGCATGTAGAAGGACAAAGGCAGCAGACACATGGGAACACCACCACCTGGAAATTCACCTCTAAGCCACACACCATCCTGACTTGTAAATATATCGCTGTTCCTTCACTGTCGCTGGATCAAAATCCTAAAACTCCCTCCCTAACAGCACTGCAGATGTACCTACACCACATGGACTGCAGCGGCTTTAGAAGGCAGCTCACCACCACCTTCTCAACGGCAATTAAGGATGGGCAATAAATGCTGGTCCAGCCAGTAACACCCACATCCCTTGAACGAATACAAAATGTCTGGGATAGTACGGTTAGTGGGTGGGTCTGGAAATTGGGATCCGACCTGCGCTATGCAAAGTGAGGATAATAGGCTAGTTGTGCTCAATAACATGTGGAGAATGGAATAAAATGCTTTCAGGGCAGGATTTATGCCAGTTGTATTTCCTGTTTTTTCATCAGGCAGGCTGTAATGGTAGGTTGTCTGAGGGCAGAGTTAACTCTTGGCTGCTCAGTGTTCTTTGTTCTCTTGAAGTACTTCATGGAAGAAGTAAATGTATACTGACTTAAATGCATTATTTAAGAACGTGAAGGATTTGAGAACCTTATGCAGAGCGCTGCTAAAACGACCAGAGTGGTCTTTAAATTACAGGCCGTGACCTTGATTTGGATCATGGCCAACGAGCTCTAACGCTGGATATGCCGCCCTCCTACTCTGATTGGGCGGGATACTCTCAGCCTACAGCCCCGAACCCACCCAACACTCTTAGTTGGCCCAATTGATGCTTTATTCAGCGTCTTTGGGCGATGGCTCAGAAGCTTGAATGCCGGCTGCTTCCGACGGCGCATATTATTCAGCCCATTGTGTACCCTGGGATATTTATTCCCCAAACTTGAACACCTTGTAACCATGGGTAAAATTTTTGGCTGAGTGGGTGGGTGCGCGCCCGACCCGACTGAGGGTAAAATGACGTGCCCTGATGTTATCGTGCACTCGCGCGATATTTCAGTCAGCAGGCGCGCTGCTGTTAAGGCCATTAAAAAGCTAATTAAAGGAAATTTTTCGCTGCCTGTCCAACCATACGATTGGCGGGCAGGCGAAAAGGCCAAGCGGCCTTTGCACTTTTCTGAAAACCTCATCCATGGGCGGGACGAGGTTTCCAAAAGCAAATCAAAATAAAATAAAAACTTCAATTTTTCATTAATAACATGACAGAGTCACATTAGGGGACATGTTTCATTACATTTTTATTTTTTCATATCGCTTCATCTCCCTGAGGTAGCTGTGTGCCTCAGGGAGATTATGAAGTGCGCACTTGCGCACATGAGCAAAGGTCATGCTCACCCCGCTCACTCTCCCCCCCCACCACCCGCACGCTGCCGTTCGCGTTTCATGCTGGGCGGCCTTAATTGGCCCACCAGCGTGAAATTATGGTCCGGTGCCAATTGCGGGCGGCGGCCTGCTTCCCAACTGCCCCCACCCGCCTCTGCCAAGCCCACCCCACATGCCCCGTATTTCTGTAATGGCAATTAGATCTGAATCATTCACCACTTTTTGTGCCACTAGCTTATCTATGCTATTGTAGGTGCTTCATGTATTCAGTCGAAGAACCTTTAATTTCACTTTTTTACTTCTATTCCCTGCACTGACCTTATTCGCTGCTGTACATTTTTGTTAAACTCTTTGTCCTTTCCTCTCCCACTCTTCTTGTGTTTACCCACATCGGTATACTGTTCCCAAGCTGTGACCTTTCTCTTTGTATTTCTAATCTCCCTTCACCCAAACTGTCTCCCCCACCCCCTCTGTTTTGAGGGAAAAAGAATCTGGAAATTTTTCTCTGATCCATTTGAGTAATCAAAACTAGCTTCCAAGATCATTCTGGCCCTGAATTCCAGAAATATGTCCAGCTCATGCTTGAACGAATTCAGCCAATTACTGTCCACCACACTGGACGGCAGCCTGTTCCAGAGATCCACTATCATCTGGGAAAGAGCTACCTCCTGAATATCTTTCCTAGATCTGGCCTTACTCTGATCTCTAGTCCTCCCTATTTAGTTGGAACAAACAGTCAACTGAAGCACAACCTTTGTGTCCCCCAATATTAACCCTCCAAGGGTCTCAGTAGATAGGTTCACCTAGTGGGAAAGCACCATGAAATTCATGATCCTAGATGTACAGTAAGTCAGAGATTGTTTAAAGCCTTTTGGGAGGCGCCTTGTAAAGTTCATGCTTCAAAGGGGCATTAAAGTGTCAACAAAATTTAAAGGCCATGAAATTGGATAACCCAGAAAATGGGCAGGAGGGTTATAATGTGTGATGCACTGATGCCCATTGCTTCTGATGCAGGCAGCAGGCAAACTAACTGCAATTTGTTCATTGAAATAATTGTAGCTTGCGGCCAGCGCAAAGTGCATTGTTGAGTGGCTACATGACTGTGCGGGGGAGTAAAGTCATAAAAAAGCTAGCCTGTGTGACTTAAAGCCAGCCTGGACCTTGTAAAGGGGAGGTACATTCTGGCTGCAGCAGGTGCTCTGGAGTCATTCTAAAAGTGAGCTTGCCCTGGGAAAGACACAAGAATGACACAACATGGCAGAGAATGGGATCCACAATGCAGAGACGAGGAGGAGGAGGCCTTTGAGACAAACTTTGTGAAGTCAGTGTGATCAGATAACTGTGGCGGTCAATGTCACGGGACATGGCCTGAGGACAGGGAGACAGTGCTGCAAGAAGTCCACAGTGGTCGACATCTGTAAATGTATCTACAAATGACATATCCAACCTATTGGATCTCTGGCCTCACACATTGTTCAACGCACCACACCCCATCACCGTTTACCAATGTAACTTACCATCTACCATGCATCATACCTAACATTCAGAGTTTCACCTCACCCTCATACACTTAACACTGCTGCAAGCCTCAAATTCACACCTCACAGTTTGCACACACTCCCAGCCACATCACACAAGCACATTGCACAACACTCACTGACATGCTTCCTTTTCTCTTGCAGGAGAAAGTAGCGCACAACCAGTCGGGGACGAGATCAGCTGCATGTCTTTATCCCAATGGAGAAATGGTTCCCATCTTTCGAGTGGCTATGGTTGACACTATGGCCAATGGTGTGACTGAAACAATCGAAGATGACAGTCTGCTCTGTCTTGCCTAATCCTTCTTCCAATATTTTACTTGCCCCGCATCCCACAATCTCTTTTGTCTTACGAGCTGCAGATGGTGTAGGCAGACATCTCTTGCTTTCCCGCCTTACCCTCACCACAAACCTACCCTGAAGAAACATCACTCAATTTCACACTCATAGTCATCAGCTCAGATTGTGACGATGTGTGTACTTTAAATCATTGCTTAGAGGAGCAGTCTGGGCTGGCGAATAGGCAGCAGCAGGGGCATACTGTGCATACTGAGTCACCTGCCACAAGTGACCTGCAGCCAGGTCAGAGGGCAAGGGTAGAACAGTTGCCAGCTTGCCAAGATACTGAGGTTGCACATGGATTCTGCAGATGACTTAGATGAGGACTTCAGTGGGCCAGCTTACAGAAACAGATTGATAGGAATGTGCAATGAATTGTTTGGTGCATTGGCAGGCCTGTCAAAAAGCTTGTGGTCAATATCAAGAGTTCAGTACAACTTGGCAACCCATGACGCTGACCATCTAGAGGGAGAAGGGCAGCAGACACATGGGAACACCATCACCCGGAAGTTCCCCTTCAAGCCACTCACCATCCTGACTTAGAAATATATCACCGTTCCTTCACTGTCACTGGGTCAAAATCCTGGAACTCCCTCCCTAACAGCACTGTGGGCGTACCTACAACACATGGACCACAGTGGTTCAAGAAGGCAGCTCACCACCACTTTTCAAGGGCAATTAAGGATGGGCAATAAATGCTGGCCTAGTCAGCAATTCCCACAAGCCATGAATGATTAAAAAAAAGAGCTTGGAGCCCATCCTCTCCAGCACGGAAGTGGTGATCACCTTCATGAGAGCACTTGTGGGTCCATCCATGTTGCCGCATTTGATGGTCAATGTCTCAGTTTCCGTTTAAGACCAAGCAGAAGCCACCCAACATCGCAGTGTCACAGTAGAAGTTCAGGCTGAGGTAATGCAAGTGCAGTTTGCTGCCATGCACACTCAGACTGCTGCTATCATAGCTCTGGATACCAGTGCTCAGTGGGAACTGCAGGGTATTACAGCAGGCTAGTGACGTGTCTTCCAGCAAATTGCTACGTTTACTGAGGCATCTCTCTGGGAGACTGGCAGTGACTCCATGGGGCATAAACGTGTTGTCCTCTCTCATGGGGACAGCATTCTTCCTCCCATCAGTGCTGCTCCACCAGTGCCCCTGCTGCTGCCTATTCGCCAGCCCAGACTGCTGATGAGGTGGTGCAGTCTACAGCCGGGCCTTCTAGGCCCAGAGCTACTCGGGGTTGTCCTCCAAGGCCACCAGACGTCTCTCCCACTGAAAAGCAACAGCCTTCCGGCATGCTGCAGCCATAGAAGTAGCTCTGTATAGGATCACGAAGAAGGCAAAAGCACAAAGAAATCAAGTACTAAGGGAATACAAAAGGGCGATTTGTTTATTCTTGTATGGAATGTTGTTTATCAATTTGGTTTGGAATGTTTATGTTGTAGCGGCTTTTATTATTGCATTGTGGTGAAGAGAAAGTGTGATTGTCAGTAATAGGGGGATGGTAGGGTGCAGGACTGGTGGATAAGTGGGGTTGCATTTACTGGTACCGCAGTTGGGTGATCAGTCAATCACGGACATCGAGACCAAAATGAAGCCGAGTTGGTTGTCTGCCCCCTTCCTCCTTCTACTTCTCTTCCGGCTCCTCTTCCAGCTCCTCAGGTGCTCGTCATATAGCTAGTGGCAGGGACCATGCCCTCATGATAGTAATATTGCAGCAGACCATGATGAATTTTGACATGCTCTTGGCTGAATACTGCAGGGCTCCTCCAGAGTGATCCAGGCAGTGGAAGCATTGTTTAAGCATCCCAATCCTCTGCTCTATCATATTTTGTATGACAGCATAGTATTTGCTATATGCATACTGCCCACATGCGCACTGTTGTCAGGAGCTATGCCATCAAAGGATATTCTTTGTTGCCTGATAGCCACCCTCTGGTTTGTTGTGGTGGCTCAATTGCAAATGGTTCAGCCGACTGATGCAGAATGAAGGCATCATGATCGCTGCCTGGATAAGGGCCTTGGCCTGAATGTTTCTTTACCTGTGGTCACGCACCAGCTAGCTGGCGAGGGAGTGTAATTCCTTCCGGTAGCAGTAAATCTCAAAGTTGATAGGTAGCCTGATATGGGGAGGTCTGCAATCCTCTCAAAGCTGCATGCTCACTCTACTGCTTCTCTTCAGCAAGAGAGATTGGAATGCATTCAGGTGTCTCGGAATATAAAGCCTCAGTGATCTCCCTTATGCAATACTGGCTGGCAAACTGCTAAATGTTCTAATTATCACTTCCTCCAACCTGGAAGGAGCTAGACGCATAGATTCATGGCCATAGTCACCTTCACTGTCATTGACAATGCCTTCATTGCCCTGCTCTGAAATTGCAGTTGTGGTTGCATCAGGTGGCAGATTTCAGTGAGGACTTCCACAGTGAAGCAGGGATGTCTGACACGTTGATTCTCACTGAGATTCAGGGTAGGAGAATTGTTCCCTTAACACATTTGTCAGATATGACGCCGTGCTGAGAGCCCTTTTCCCCCCTTCTTCTCCTCCTCCCTCTTGCAACAGCTTCTCCTGCTCTGTGTCACTTCTGCTTATTCTCCCAGCCATGCTGCAGGCCAATGGGGATGCAAACTATAACATCCATGCCTGGGAGCAAATGGCTTGTGCATAATCCTTGAAGTAGGACAGAGTCCTTCAGTGTCTCCCATGCCATTCCATGTGGACATTAGCAACTTTATATAACTCTGAAACAACCAAACAACTTCTATAATCACAGATTGAGCCAATCAGCATCTAACCTGAAAGTAATTGATGATCCCTTTATCTTTTATTCATGGTCCAAGGGTCCTTCCTGTTGCTGAATGTGTGTTCAGCTGTATGAGGTTAAGAGATGGTGTTAGCTGTTAATTAAGCTCTCATTTAGCAGTGCTGGTGATAAGAATGCTCTGCATAGTTCCAGCAGATATTCCCTGTGCACATGTTAACACCCCATCAAAATGGCATCTGGTACCAGAAGTTTGCACACATGACATAGACATTTTGGAGGGAAAATCTGCCATCGTGCCAAAACATTGGTGCTATGGAGCTGAAGTTCGCAGTAAAGGTCTGCGAGGCAATGGTTACAACATCCTTACAGTTTGGGATGAATTGGGTGTGTTAGTGTCAGAAGTCTAAATTTTAAATCTGAAACCCAACCCCAAGCCTCCTCCAACCTGTCAGCTTCCGTGGCCTGAATTTTATGGTTGGGGGGGTAGTTTCTCGCTTCTCGCTATCTGAACAGTCCCGCTGACTCTGACTGCCCCACAGCCACTTCACACTCAAATGAGTATTAAGTGGCTGCAGGCAGGACTTCCACTCCTCACTCAGGAGAAGTCCTGTCTTAGGGAGCTGCCTGTCAATCTGCTGGGCCGGCAGCTCTCCAGGCCTGCAGTGACAGTGCTGCAGTGGACAGAAGAGGAAACGCGGGAGGATGCCTGAGCCTAAGTCCGGGCACCGGCGGCCGAGGTAAGTTCAAGACGTCCCAGGGCGGAAAGGGTAGGGAAGGCCTTTGTGGCGGGGGGGCGATCGGGGTCTCAGGGTGAGGCCAGTAGGTGGGCGGGTGGAGGCCACCAGACCTTAAGAGGTGTGGGGGGCACCTGACTTCAGAAGGGGACTTCTGATGGAGGCACCAAACCCCCTTTCCCGCCTGTTGACTTTGGGTCTCCCCCCCACACAACTTTGATCCTCCCGCCAGCCTAAAAATTGAGGCTGGGCGGGAAACTGCCCTTAAGTGGTCAATAATTGGCCACTTAAGAGCCTTAGTTGGGGCAAGGGTGGGCTTCCTGTCTGAGGCCTTGCCCACCCCAGCGTAAAATTGCTGTGTGCTCGGGGCAGGAGGGAATCCCATCCTTTCAACTTCATGCTTCCCCCACCCCTGTCTAAACGCCTGCTGGTGGGGCGGGGTGGGGGGGGGGTGGTGGGGTGGGGTGTAAAATTCTGGCCCATGTTTAACGGAGATGGGGCAAAGGGGTGGGCAGCCAACCTGCGCCCAGGAGGCGGGCTGACAATTTAAATATATGAATGAGACTGACAACAATTTAAATATTTTAATGAGGCTGACAGCCTCTGATTTAACCTGTTTTACATAGTTAACCGAAGCCACCCAGGAGTCTCAGGCCTTGGAAAATCTGACAGCTGGTGGGAGGCAAAGGGGCGGAATGTTCCCTGAATTGCACTAAGTGTAGTGGCGGGCGTGAAAAACGACGATTTTCCCACCAGCTGCAATGTGGGCTTTTGTGCCATATCGTCAGCTTCCCGGCACTTCCCGCCTCATTAATAACGCATGCATGGGAAACAAGTCACATCGCCGGTGGGTGGCCTCAGATTTGCCCACCATGCTGGCACCTTAGCGCTTCTGTACTCTGGGTGCCATATTTAAACTGCACCAGAGCACAGCCTACTTCACATCCACAGACCAGGACTGCTCCAGGTGACAGATGGCCTTGAAAGCCATGAAGACACCAGCCCCAAAATGTAGTGAGGCCTTGCCGGGGTGCCTATTGGATGCCGTTGAGGCCTGTCATGATGCCCTCTACCCCGGCTCTGATATGTGGAGACGTGTCCTCAGCAGGATGAGGCAGGTTCAGCTGAGCTCCCCAGCGCTCGGAGGACTGCTGGGGAAGAGGCATCTGTGAGGCCTGAGTCAGATGACGAACCTCTGGATTCGGCCTTGCAACTCATCGTGGAGAGTCAGCAGAAGGCAGGGGAGCATCACACAGAGCTGTTGGAAGCCCTCAACAGATTGGCACACGGTCGGAGGAGTGCGTCCGCCTGCTCTCTGATGAAGTGGTGCCCACATGTGCACGTATGGAGATCTCCATGGGAGGGCGGTGGATGACATGGAGACCCTGGTCCGTCAGAGCGCGGAGATGCATGGAGATTTGCACTCCATGGCGTGAGTTTCTGCAGTGGCAACGTGAGAGGGAAACGGGGCACCTTGACGTTCCTCCAGGTTCTCCTTCCCCTCGAGGAGTCAGGCTGAGGCTCTCAGTCACCCAACGGGAGGAGGAGCGCCAGCTGGACACCCCTGGGTCACCCACTTAGTAATCTCAGAGGCTGTTTGCTCCCTCCGAATCCCCTTTGCCTGTGACCCCCTCAACCTTGCCTCCTGTCACCGCAGAGGGAGCAGCTGGCCCACAGGAGGAGAGACAAAGTGAGTCGAGGCCCTCCAAGCCTCAGCTCTCCAGAGGACCCATGCCGAAGTCATCAGAGGCAACAGAGCCAACCACTGCACAGGCTGTCCCCACCCCTGCTGTGGATGTCAGGGCAGCACTTAGAAGAATTGGCAGGCTCAGAAAAGTTAAGAAATTTTGATCACAAGTGGTTGCATAGGCGAACACATTTTGTTACTTTATAATCTGAAAATATACTCACTTTCACTGAATAATGTGGTATGTTTTCTTTCAGTTTCATTGACAGGCTTCATGAGTCCTCTCACTGCATTCCCCCCACTGGCAGTTTAGCTGCATGCAGCCGGAGCAGGAGTGAATCTGGAGGGAGAAGTGTGCGTCTGTGTATGTGTGTGTGTGTGTGTGTGTGTGCCAGGGCCCTTTGGAGCCTTGTGCAAGCACACTCCCACACACATGGAGCCTTCATCCCTCACACTCATCTCACTGTCCCGAGCATTTTCAATGCTGCCTGCTGGGGTTATCTTTCTTCGGAGCTGACCTGCATCTCCGCCCACTCACAGATCGCACACCCGTGCAGCACCTGTGCCTGGACACGAGACTCTGCTCACTTTCGATTTGTGCAAAATGGTCGTATTAAGTTTCTGATAAGCTCCCCCGTCCTTTTCCCTCCCCCAGTCATCCATGTACTTTCCCTCATCACAGTGGACCTCCCTGGCATCACCTTCCTCCTTTCCACTGTTTCCCTACAGCCCGAACTCTTCTCCTTCAGGAATGTCCAGGTGAACATGCACGTTGCCTACCTTTGTGAAAACCCCATCCACATTGACCTCCCTGACCTCCTCTTTCCCACCCCCATAGTCCATGTTTGCCTCCATGTCCCCACCAACCATCCTCGCTGCCCCTTCTATCGGTACTGACGCATACTCACCCTCCCACTCTACCGGCTCCCTCTATCCCCTCTCACATTCACTATTCCCTCCTACCATGCTCGCCCTGAGCTCGCTCCACAGGACGCTCACACTGACTCCACAGATGTACATCTGAACATTCCACCCCTCCCGCCTTACACCTTTGCCCCTCATACACCTTCCTCCCTTTACACCTTCCTCCCCGCTTACACCCTCCCCCCTCCATGCACCTTCCCTCCCCCTGTACACCTTCCCCCATCCGTACACCTCCCCCCCTCTGTACACCTTCCCCACTCTGTACACCTTCCCCCCTCTGTACACCTTATCCCTCCATGCACCTTCTCCCCTCTGTATACCCTCCCCCCTCCGTACACCTTCCCCCCTCCGTACACCTTCCCCCCTCTGTACACCTTCCCCCCTCCGTACACCTTCCCCCCTCTGTACACCCTCCCCCCTCCGTACACCTTCCCCCCTCCGTACACCTTCCCCACTCCGTACACCTTCCCCCCTCTGTACGCCTTCATTTCCTCTTACACTTTCCCCACTCTGTACACCTTCCTCCCCCCTTACACCTTTCCCCCTCTATGCACCTTCCCCCATCCGTACACCTTCCCCACTCCGTACACCTTCTCCCACCCTGTACACCTTCCTCCCCCTTGCACCTTCCTTCCCTCTTACACTTTCCTCCCAACTTACACCTTTTCCCCCATTTATACCATTTCTCCCATTATACCTTCCTCCCGCTTACAACTTCCACACACCCCCGCCCCCAACTTCACTCCCCGGAGCTCCTTTACCTCCCCCACTCCCAATTTCACCCCACTCAATATCTTCGCCCTGCTCCCAACTTGCTCTCCCCAGCACCTTCACACCTTGCAGTAAACCTCAGCCCCCAGTACATCTTCCTTTTCCACCCATATCTGGACCTTCCACTCCCTCTCTTCCCCCTTTGCCGCTTATCCATACTTGCCCATGGAGAAGACCCTGGAAGATGGTGCGAGCCCATGGAGAAGACCCTGGAAGATGGTGCGAGCCCATGGAGAAGACCCTGGAAGATGGTGTGAGCCCATGGAGAAGACCCTGGAAGATGGTGTGAGCCCATGGTGAAGTCCCTGGAAGATAGTGCAAGCCCATGGCAAAGTCCCTGGAAGATGGTGCGAGCCCATGGCGAAGTCCCTGGAAGATGGTGCGAGCCCATGGTGAAGTCCCTGGAAGATGGTGTGAGCCCATGGTGAAGTCCCTGGATGATGGTGCGAGTCCATGGGGAAGTTCCTGGAAGATGGTGCGAGCCCATGGGGAAGTTCCTGGAAGATGGTGCGAGCCCATGGCGAAGTCCCTGGAAGATGGTGTGAGCCCATGGCGAAGTCCCTGGAAGATGGTGCGAGCCCATGGCGAAGTCCCTGAAGTCTCAAACAGGTCCAAAGCATCAGCGAAGTCCACGAAGATCCAAAGCCTCAGCAAAGCTGAAGCTGCTGCAAGGAGACCTCCCACCTTCTGAGAGCTGCTTCACAGTGGAGATATGTGTATGAGGATCCACCCAGCATGTGGTGCACGAGTTCCTCCAGGGTCTGGTAGCTGTAGGTCTCCAGCATCTTCTTCTCCTCGGATGTCCACAAGGCCCTAAAGGTAAGTCCCGGCTTTTGAATGTCACACTAGTCCAGACGTGTTCTGGACCGGTGTGAATCAGGTGTGCAAATCGGTTTCACACCGGCCTCCAGTGCAAACCATTGGATGATCCTGCTGTGATTTCACACTGGTGTGAAACTGATTCCTGTCCCTCCCACCGAATTTTCTCCTCCTTCACCACCCACCATGACTCCCACCGCAAATAGGAGCGGAAAATCCCGGCTATGGAGAGTTCCAGGAGAAGGTCAGCGCCTTTGCAACTCTGCTTGTTGGCCAGGATGAACAGGTAATCTTCCTCCAGTTACCCTGAAGCTTGCCCCCCACTCTGCTTCGTCAGACCAACCCCATGCAATGACTCCTGGGGTTGGGGAGTGCACCCCACCCCACCCTCAGGATGAATGCTGCCTGGATGAGGGATTGGAGCCTGTGATCTGACCACACCCCGACCAGTCTCTGGTTCGTCCATGATCAAATCAATCCCCCTGCCCCTCCACTGCAATTGGACTCTCCCTACACGTTGGAATTCCATCACCCCTGGCGGTGGAGGAAACCCCGTTCTCCACACCCCTCCACCGATCTTTTCCATGCCTCAGCTCCACCTACCTGACTCCAGGGCCGTTCAGCTATGACTTTGTGCCCTGAGAATTCCTGCCTTACAGGGTAGCCAGCTTTTCAATGAGGCTGACTGTGGGTGGGATTTTAATGTTGGATTTGTGCTGCAATAGGGCACATGCTTTAAATTGGTAATCAAGAGCGACTGTCCCCAGCTGGGGAAGTATTAGGGCTTCATTATAAGAGTATAAAAAGGTATTAACACTGGGTGTTGGGGGAATTGGAAGGGTCTGTGTCTTAACTCTGCAGGCTTGTAAATAAACCTGTCTTAAGGTATAGGCTGGCTTCAGACTCATTCCTCAACACACGATTATTGGAATTAACATGGGAAACCTACAGAAAAAATTAAGAAGTCCTGCTATTAATAACTGCAGTACATTTAGGAAGTTCGCACTTCTGCATTTCCTAATCTTGAAACAGAAACCCCTCACCTGCTCTGTCCCCATCTTCAGGCTAATATTCAGCCCTTTGAGAACAGCTGGATGTTTACCGTTGCCATATTGAAAAACTCAGGCACTTTCATCTAACTTGCTTCAGAAGGACCATGGAAATTTGATGGTGGCACAAGTTCCAGGCACTGTGGTCCGGTCCCCAGAGAAGCATGCACACCAGACATGACATTAAATGTGTAGCTAAGATGGGCTGGTCAGTTGATCTTAATGCCTGATATTGGACTGCTCTAGAATGTTTTCTGCTCTGAGATTGAAGGTTGGTAAATGCTTTTGTGGTGGTCAGTTCATGAGTGCCTAAAGACCAATCTAAAAATAATGTGACATCTCAACTAACACACGGGAGCATGATGCTTGTGGCAGGAAGAAGTGGCAAAAGATGATTCATGATGGCACAACACAGCTTGAAGGAAGTCGTATCAAGGTAACTGAACAAAAGAGAGGCCAAAGGAAATCAAGAAAAGAACAGCCCTTAGGTTAGTTTGACATCCGGTGTCCTGTGCATGGGATGTTAATTCATTTTGAAATAAGTTGGTGAAGTAGGAAACCAGACACCAATCTTTTACTTAATACAGATTTATTATAGAATGCAACATTACAAATGTCTGCTTCCTCCCTAACCAAAACCTAGTATTGCAGAAATCTCTCTCTTTAATTCTTTTGAGAAGTCTGTCTTTGTACTCTTTTGGGAGCCAATGGTAAATAAACAAATAATCAACTCCTTTTAAAAGGGTACTTTCACGTTATTGTAACTAAAACAAAATTGTCGAAGGAAAACTGACAAATTAAAATATCATTTTGGAGGGTAGTCTCTCTTTATATGTGCTCAAGGTACTTTAACAATCAATGTTCTCTGCCTGTATTCCCTCTACCTTAATAATTCAATTAACGTTGGAAAGCATTCATGATGAAAATAGGAATGTGAGAACGAGCATCTTGCATTAATGGGAGATGAATTAAATGCTACAACATTGACAATGGTGCACTAACATTACATCAAGAACTAAGGACCAATAGGATAAGTACCCAATATGTATTAGAGCTTTCTGCAAACTAAAAATCCTGAAGAAATGATTTCTTGCTGCTTAACGTAAACATTGGCCCGGATCTCCTGAGCACTGGCAGTGATATTCAGATTGCTTCTGTGCTTGAAAATCTCTCCGATTCGACGTTGCTACGCATTTCTCCTGGGACCTTGTGATCCCGACTTGCACAGAAATGTGCAGTGCAGCACAGCGTCCCCTGGCGAACTCCATTGAAGTGGAGTAGAGTTGGGGAAGAGAGGACACGACCCTTTTTACGGCACTAGCTGCCGTATGGTAAGTTTAAAGGTCCAGTCTTTGAATGTTAGTAACTGGATGTGTGAAAGGGTGAGTGAGTGAATGGGCAGGTGGGTAGGGGGTGAGGTGGGTAGATGGGTAAGTGCAAAGATAGGTAGGTGGGTAAGGTGGGTAAGTGGGTGGGTGAGCAAGTGGATAAATGGGTGGGTGGGTGAGTTGTTAGGTGGGTAAGTGTGTAAGTGGATAGGTGGGTGAGGTGTGTAGGTGGGCAGGGTGAGTACATGGGTGAGATGGGCTGGCGGGTAAATGGATGAAATAGTAAGTGGGTAAGGTGGCTAAGTGGGCAGTCAGGCCTGGCCAGGGGTGTAGTCAGGTCTGGTTGGGGAGTGTTGGATGGTGGGAGGGTAGTAGGGTGGTTAGAAAGGGTAGACTGGTCAGCAGGGGCTGGTTGGGGGTAGTCGGTGAGGATAGTTGGATGGTGTGGGTGGAGCATTGGGGGAGTAGTCAGGTGGTCTGAGGTAATCAGGCTGGGTCAAGGTGGTAGTCAGGGAGTCAGGAGGGGTAGTCAGGTGGTTAGGGAGTAGTCGGGTCAGGCGGGTGAGAGTGGGGTTGTCAGGGGGGTGGGGGTAGTCAGGGGTCAGGTGGAGATGATTGGTGGGGGTGCAGTTATGTAGTTACCCAGGAGTTAGGCTAGGTTTGAATCTGAATAACATTTCCTGGGTAACTGCCCAGGTAAGTACCATGGAACTGTCCCAAGTCCCCATCACTATTTCAGAGTTGGAGACATTCGTAGAGGGTCCCAGGGACCTAGAGAATTGTTTGTTGGAAGTTTAAACTTCATAGGTAATTCCCACATAGGTCTGCACATCAGGATTTACACAGGGCTTCAACACCATCTTCAGTCGTATGTCCAGCCTCCAATGACCTGGAGACTGGAAGGTTTGGCCCATTATTTTTTTAACTGAACGTTTTGCTGGGAGTTTCATCGGAATTGTCGCCAAGACAAGTGTGATCCTATCAGTGAGAAGAGAAAATCTCAGTGGTGTTGCACTCTCAGAATAGCTACTGAGGGATTTGAAAGGGGCAGAACTACCTGAAGATCCGAGTGTGTGTTCCATTGGAGGCTTGGGCTGTGACTGGGGAGTTCAACAGATAGTATTGGGATCTGGACTGGAGGGCAGAGGAGTCTTCAACTCTACTCTCTCTTGGGGGATGTCTTCAAGGATATTACCACAATTTTCCTTAGGCCTACCATCACCACACTATGACAGCTGTGGAAAAAATGGTCAAAAATATGGATGGAAATGAAAACCTCTTGGGATCGGGCCTAGTTACATGTTGCTAGGCAACGAAGGAGAGGTCAGCAATGGCCCTGGCTTAAGCAGGTGGAGGAAAATACAGATCAGGTGGTGAAGTGGCAACAGGCCTCACTATTTGCATTTTCTTCATTCTCTGCTGCAATCCACCCTATTCCTGTCCCTATGTACTTAGTGCTCTAAGGCTTTGTATCTTGGATTGGCATGACATAAATTCTAGCCTCTCTTTTTCCTATATAGTATGCTCATGTTCTTGATTGGGCCCTTGCAATTGCATGGCATTATTGGCAATAACCAGGGAACAAACCCCTTGACATAGGGTGGAATTGTCCCAGATTTGCACAAAGTGTAGTAGCGGGTTTGAAATAAGTCATTTTACCTGCCAGCCGCAATGGCGGGTTTTCGCACCATATCATCCCATTTGCGCCTCATTAATTATACAGCCACAGGAAACACGCCGTCTCGCTAATGAGTGGCCTCTGATTTGCCCGCCATGGGCTGTTACCTCGCGGCTTCCTCTTGCAGGGCACCATATTTAAACTACAGCCGCATGCACAATGCTTGCAGCCCAGGGCTGTTCTGGTGAAGACATGGCCCCAAAAGCCAAGAAGAGTGCAGCCCGTGATTCAGTGACACATCCCTGGGATGCCTTCTGGATGCCATGGAGGTCCAATGCGATGTCCTCTGTCCCCGCTCTGGCCGCAGGAGGCCCATCAATCTCACCACTCTGGTTTGGGAGGAAGTGGCAGGGGTGGTCAGTGCCAATGCTGTACACAACAGGTTGGCCATCCAGTGCATAAAATGGATGAATGAACTTATCCATGCTGCTAGGCTAAGGCGACCATCTTATCACTCTAAACTCACACACTTACAAGTCCAACACACATTCATTGCTATCTCACTCACTGCCAGCTCAAGAGGCATCACCATTCACTCTTTCAAGCACACCCTCACATCCCCTCTGGAGGCTGCCTCCTCAGCCCTCACCATCTTGAGGTCACTTGCACAGATCCACATGTGCCCCCACACATGCCCTGGAATACCCTTCTTCCCCAGCACAGCCCTCGCCCTGCAGCCTCTTCCCTTGCCTGAGGCCACTTCTCCCTCTTTCCCAAGCCAGGCCTAGCCCTGCAGCCCTTTGAAAAGCTACCTCCACCTTACGGCTGGTGTGGTAGATAGCGACATGCTCGCGATCCCCCCTAAAAGTGTCGTGGTGCTGCCTGTGAAGGCTGGCGCTGATGACCACGAGTACTGCCCGAAGCAAGGTAGGCAAACAGGCCGCGAAGTCCTGGGCGAAAAGCAGCTCGCCAAGTGCACGTCGCTGATGTACAATGGTGAAACATGTCGGCGTGCAATTACGCTGAGGTGCCCGGATGATCCAACATGGGGAGATGATTCCGGTGAGCGGGGTTTATAATGAAATGCAAAAGTATTGAAATTGGGTTCATTGGAGCAAAAATATATTAGAAGCTGGACCAAAAAATGCTTGAGGTTTTATTTGTGCACCTGGATATTTTCCCCATTGTTCACTGGCAGAAGCTGACCAAAAATATATTTTTGAATTGGTGTGTAGCATTTTGGGGCATTTTGGGGCAATGAAGTTTGTCTTTCTTGCTGTGAATTTTAACCAGGGCGTTGTCACTCGAAATGCCTCGAGATCAGTTACATAATCTTGCTGATTTTAGAAATAAATTGACTTACTCATTGACCAGCTGCCGATTGTTTTGTCAGATTACAGTTCTCTGAAAGGGAATCTGGACAGGATCCACACATTATTTGTGACTAACTCAGTGACTCCAGCTCATTTGAACTGCAGACTCCCTTCAGGATCTCAGCCTCTAATGCTCAAGTGTGGTTTTCAATATATGTATCATAAAAGGTGTTGTCTGTTGTGGTGTCTGTTCCACAATAGACTAATGACTCCAACAACTAGACAAAATATCTAGTTGAACATCAATGTGTGTTTTGTTAGGCACAGTGAGCTGAATTTTTGTTTTGGGTGTGGGAAACAGAAGTCGGGATTGTTTCTGGGTCCTGAACCTGCTCCTGGGGAGAAACAATCCCTCTTTGAGATTTTGATCTTTCCTCATCTATCTTATGAGTAATCTCCTATAAAACTGAACTAAATTAGTAAGGCTGACTTACTATTAGGAAAGAAACATCGGCTCTCTCCGAGCAGCTCCACTGTGTCCCTAAGCACATATTATTTGTGACTAACTCAGTAGCTACCTGACAACTGATGTTAAACCTGTAGTTACCTGGTTTCTCTCTCCCACTCTTCCTAAGGTTAAGGACAGGAGGGGGATTAATTTAAACAACACTAATTTCTCCTCCCACCCCCTTGTTTGTAAACAGAAAGGTATTTTTGATTTGCTTCCCCTTTATAAGTGATGGCTTATTTCCCAACTCCTCAGTTTTGGTGTGATCCAATTCTCTATTAATAACCCCACTGCAAACCCGGGGTAGGATGAACTCAAAGGATTAGTTTATTTGCACACACTCAAAACGCAAGAGGGTGGGTCACAACGTTGTCCCCTTTGCAGTCATACAGTAAAAGAGGGATAGAGAAAAGAAAGATTTATAGTGCAGAGACCGCAGAGGAAAGAAATAGTGGGCGGAATCTTCGGGTTTGCAAACAGGGCGGGGCCCACTAACTGAGGCGTAAAATGACATGCGGTGTTGTCGGATGTGTGTCATTCAGATTTTCAGTTCGGCAGGCGCGCATCCATCTCGGCTGCATGCCCGCCAAACTGCCAAAGGCCTACTAAGCCCAGTTAAAACAATAAACTGAGCTGCCCATCCAACCTTAAGGCCCACGTAAAATGGCGGCAATCGGCTGCATGCACGCCCGCTCCCGCACAACCCCACCATGGGGAGAAAATTCTCCCCAGTGTTA
Source organism: Cetorhinus maximus (assembly GCF_964194155.1). Taxonomy (NCBI): domain Eukaryota; kingdom Metazoa; phylum Chordata; class Chondrichthyes; order Lamniformes; family Cetorhinidae; genus Cetorhinus; species Cetorhinus maximus. The sequence goes on along the minus strand of NC_135895.1, from coordinate 27,413,847 downwards.
CACGTTGGTTCCAGAGTCCTGAATCAAAGGCCAATGAAGTATTCCTTCATGGAGGTCAGTAAGCTGAAAGCCAATGCTGTACATAATTCACGTTCAGGTTGTTTTGTCTTCACACGATGAGATGGGCATGCAGAGATGAATCAGCCTTGTATGCAATGTCAGGAAGATATAATAATGTTATTGGAATTTATTGTAAAATAGTGGTACCTGTGTCTATATATATTTATGTGTGTGTGTGTGTGTGTGTGTATGTGTGTGTGTGTGTGCCTGTGTGTGGCTTAATTGGATTAAAGGTAGCTGGCCTGAAGGCTTTGATGTAAACATGGTAAACATTGGTGAAATTTAGAATGTAAAGTGTAAAAGGACATTTGTACTTTTAAATAAACCAGACTATATTGTTTTTAAAGGAGGAGTGAAATGTGTGACCTAGCCAGGTGAAGTTTAGAAACAGTGTGTTTATTTTTCCCAAAGGTTGTTGGTAAAATTTAGTGCTATGAGACATTTTTATTATCAGAAAGGTAAAGTCCAAAGACATATTGAAACAATGGGAATTTGCATTCAAAGGGGAAGATATGTATAAAGGAGTGAAGGGTAAGGGTAGGCATTTTTAAGATCTAACAAGTGTGAAAAGCCTTCAGCATCTATGCCTCAAGCTACTGTTTTCAAAGAACTGAAGTTAAGAAAACTCACGTTGAATTTGACTGGTTCAGGGCATTGTGTGTCACCTTGCCTGGGTCTTTTAAAATCTATGTGTCTTACTGTTGCTTTAACGAAAGTGTAACTGGGAGTCAGATTAATTAGGGGATTTAGAAGTTATTATAGTAGTAATTTGTAGACAAATGTATGTGCTTAAAATCATTTCTCTTATTAATAAATGTTTAATCTCGTTTTGTAAAATCCTTTAAGACTTTGTGGTCTTATTACTACTGAATTCAAGGCATGCATCTTGAAATTTATACAAATTGTAAAACAAGTTGTGGCCGTTGTTTCAAGTTTCCCTTTTGGATTTGAACAACTCAGCATGTACCATCAGCTGTGCCATAATAGCAATGGTACAGGATTCCCAGTAGTATCAGTATAGATGGGGGCCAGGTGTCTAAATGTGGGCAGGGCCCCTTTTCTGTTAGGTTGGTTGTAGGATGGTAAACAGCAGACTGAGCTTGCAGTTCCACAAGGCAATATTACTGGTTTCATAAACTAGAGGTCCATGTCACATGACTCCCACCTCTCCACATTGTCTTTGACAAGGGGTGTGTATCCCATGTCTGGGTCCCTGAGATTGTTAAGTGTCCCAACCATTAAGAATTGAAAGGAAGGTTGCAGGGCCCTTTGCCCTCGCAGACAGGTAGACTCTGGTTTCCCAGCCAAGGCTATGAGATTCAGATGACCTTTGTATAGCCCTCTTTGAATTTGGTCTTTGCAGCCGACGGGGGTATTTGTGCCTCTTCAGTGATAACAAGGTGTAAGTTTCTTTGATACTGCCACAGTAGCTCCTTTTGTTCAAGGGTTACAGAAAGACATAGCTAAAAAGTCTTTGTCCAGTTTTTAAAATTTTAGGAATAACCATGAGGGTATCTATATCTATTTTATATAAAATATGCAGGGTTTTGTCTTGGTTCCTTCACACTAAGGGCAGAATTTTACGACAGCGGAATTTTACATTCCGCCGAAATCAATGGAGCTTAGAATGGGTCACCGCATTTTTCGGCCCCTTCCCCGCCACGATGGGACCATAAAATTCCGGCCTAACTATCGAGTGATCTTAATAAATTTCCAATCTAATGGCACAATTCCCAAATTAAGGAAGTTTTGAAAGATGATTTTGAAAAGAAAACTGAATGGAAAGAAAACTAAAGGATAGATGTTATGCCTATGGGATCCCAGTGATTATAATACTGGAGTAGGAGTTTATGAGTTCAAATCTCATCATGGTAGGTTGGGAAAATGAATTTATTGAGGTAGGGTTTCTGCTCTGGGCATAATTGCTCATTTTGTAACTTGTTTTTTCTCCTGTGTTTTTGCATAGACTGATTTGCATATTGCTGAATGCAACATCTGCCCTGAACTAGTACAACTGAGCAGTGTTTTAAAATGAAATTTAAAAATAAACTTTTATTTTTTCCTTGATATATCCAAAAGCATTAACTAGGTGGAATTTGATTAAAACAGCTGAACTTAGGTTTATCACAAGGAAGGTCTTTTAATCAGTGTCCATCCTGAGTAACTGTAGGTAATCTGATATTAGATTACTGAAATTTACTTTTAAATAATGTATAAAACTTTTCTAGTTGTGCTAGGGTGGATTAGTCAGTTTCATATTTAAAAGCTTTGAAATTGCACCTTTTAGTGTCCTTGCAGCTGGCTTAATGTTTAAAGTCTCCTTGGTGGCCTGCAAAGAAGTGCAAATAATGGAAACTCCCTGCTGGTCAATTTTGTGGATGGGGCCTGCTTTCAATGCGATGTTTCAAAAACTAACACAAAAGATTGCAGAAACCCGAGTTGCGCTGAACACAAATTGTGCTTTTCTGATCTTCGGCTGATTTTGACCAAGTTGTGCTGGAAAACTAGCACAACTCTACGCCAACAAGTTTGGCAATTTGTGGACTGGCTCCAGATACAATGACCGTGAAAGTTGTTTAACCCCAACTGGCTCACTAGTGTCCCTCAGGGAATGCACCTGCCAACTCTAATTGGTCTGACTGACATGTGATTCCAGTTCCATGCCACAGTTGACTCTTAGCGCCCTTAGGCAACTACAGATGGGCAATGAATACTGCTTTTCCAGTGTTACCCTTATCTCTAGAACAGATAAAGTCAATTTTGAGAATGATCACAAAGCTAAATTCCAACCCAAAGATTTGAAGATTTATGTGGAATACGTATTAGATACCTGGGAGGAATTATATTGCTCGTCCCATTTCATAGCAATAATAGCTTCTGAGAATGTTTATTGCCTTTTTATACCTGTATTGCAGGAAGTTTTAAAAGTGAATTCTTTTCATATTATGCATCAGCTTGTAAGGTAAACCTCCTCAGACAACACAATTGCAAACTGTATGGAATCTTGCCAGTAAAACATAATCAGGAAATCACAAAAATGCTGTCACAGCCCTGAGCTGCCATTTTAGATTTAAGAAAGAAACCTGAATCCATTTTAGTTATAGGTTGCCATGGTTGTTTGCAAGCATGCACTTGCTGTCGATCAAGTCAGAAGTTCACTATTTGCCACACAGAGGTGATTCACCCAGTGACTTGCAATGAGGTGAAACCCCATCTTACAGGCCACATTGATTTAAATGGATAGAGAACCATGTTCTTAATTTGTGATCCTGATTGGCAAGACTCCATCCTGGGAGTATGAACTTGAAAAAGGTATCCATAACATCATAATTCATCATTCTAGTGTCCCCATCTTCACAGATGAGTCATCCATATCCCAAACAATAGTTGACTTTTCAAAGAACCCATCGTCAAGTCTGAGGGGGAGGAGGAATATGACTCAGATGTTTCACAGGAGGAGAAGAGGATAGAATTGCCAGTATTAGAGATCCAACTTCATAGTGGCATATGGAATAATGGATTTACAGTTTGTTTTGTTTTAACTATTTCAAAAATATCACAAGAGATTAAAAGGAGCAGGATGAAGTATCAGCTTCACTGGAAGTGTGGTAATCATAGTTTTGTAATGTCATTTAAGCTCATGGCAAATCACGGTATGGCATAATGTGGCACATATTGATATTTGTCGTGTTGGACTTGTGCATATGTCTGAAAAATATAATAACCTGTATCAAAGTGGATTCCACTCGCTTTCTTAAATGGCTGCTCAGAGATACTTAGTCTGCTTTACAGTCGTTGACCCTTTTGATCAAGATGTTAATTGGGAATGTGCATTTTAGATTATTGTCAGCTGGAATGAGATACAGTTTTCAAAATGAAGTTAAAATGGTTAAAATTGAAGCTGTCTTTCTTTACCAAAATTTAACTTACTCTGATTGAGTGTAAACAGCCAATACTGATATTCAGGAATCGATTGGGTGAAAGTTGCTTTGGTGGCTGGAAACTCTTACGTAAAATGTTAATGTGTGTGGAACGAGGTGTAGTAGATTAGATTATTTTAAATGCTGAGTTCCAGGTTGAAGGTTCATTTACTACTGCCACGTATCAGAGACAAACAGAATTATTAAATTGCTAGCAGGTCAAAGTTGAAAATGGAATTGAAATATTGACTTATTGCTTGTCTTCTCGTCCCGATTTTGGGACCGACCTCGATCCAGGTGGCCAAAACTCTCACTAGAAATATTCAGGGGCCTTATTAATAAATGAAAGTTGGAGTCGACTGACGCAGTCTTGACCTTGGATGATGTATTTGGCCTTTCCTACACTCCTGACTCTGCCTTTTAACCATGGGCACTAGAAATTGGGAGACAGTGATTCCTTGCTGCATTTAAAGGAATACTCAGGTGCTCTGACGTGAAATGCTCAACGTTTTGACAGATTATTTGCTTCCATAGTTTAGTGTTATTTAGATAATTTCAAAGTGCTTTGAGTTTCTGCAGCACAACTTGATCTCTTACTTTTGGCAATGCACATTTTCTTCATGGAGGTCCTTCCGGTAATTTATACTCTCGAAGAGGAGGAGGCAGAGAAGGAGCAATAAGAGGATGCAGGGAGCTGCAGCTGCAGGAAGACCAAGTAGAAGGGGGCATAATTGCAGCAGTCCTTACTCTTCTAACAGAATGTACAGGCCCAGGGCAATATACCTGCAGTTCTGCGAGGAGCCATGCATAAAGATGCTGTGCTTCTCTAGAGAGGTTATTACAGAGTTACGTCACTTCTTGCAAAAACTAACTGTCACAGTTTGTATAAAATTGCCTTTTACAGCCAAAAATCACCTCAATGTCTTTGCTTCCAGTTCCTTCCAGGCTGCCTAAGGGGAATCATTAACATCAGCCAGTCTGCAGCTCGTTCATGCATTGAGCAGGTAATGATGCATGCACTTTCATAACTTCCATTCCCAGCATGGACAATCGAAAGTTGCAGGATAAGGCTCTGAGGTTTGCACAGATTGTAGGCATCCCCCAGGACCAGCTAGGGTCGCTAACTATACTGATGTCACACCATGGCAGACTCACATGACCCCACTGTCTTTATGAATTGCAAGATCTTCCACTGTAATGTGCAGCAGTTATATTATCATGATAATCGCATCATGCAGGTCTCTTCTCATTTTCCTGTTTGCAATTTACAATTTTTATATTGTAGCAGTCCTCCATTCTGACTCCCTTCTGTGCTGCAAGAGTGTACTATTCTATTTATTTAAACCAATATTTTTGGAGTTCTTAAGAAAAATATGTATTTTTGTGCTTATCTGCACCAATTTTAATTATTAACACGGCAGTTATGTATTAGAAAGGCTATTGGCCCATTGGAATCCATCCATCACAGCGAAATTCTTCTTCCATTTTAGCATGCAATTCTTTTCTTAAAAGATTCAACAGCTTTGGCCTCTACATTATGTATTCTATGGAAGTGTTGAAAGTGCTTCCCTTACTGTCATCTTTCCAGTGAGGTAGTGGACATCAAGGACATCTAAAATATACTTACCCTGACTTAAAAATACAATAAATTGAAACCTGACCTTAAGCATAAAATATCTGAGATAGCAGGCTGCAAGGCAAACAAGGAGCCTTTATACCTTTAGAGCATGGACTGGAAATAGTAGTTTCTCTGCATTATAACAACGACTACGCTTCAGAAATAATTCATTGGCTCTGAAGCACTTTGTGACACCCTGTGATCATGAAATATGGTACATAAATGCAAGTTCTTTCTCTCTTTCATGTAGAACCTTTGAATTGGGAAGGTTGTTGGTTCAAATCCCATTCCAGAGATCTGGGCCAGGATTTTGTGGTCGTTGGGTGGGCTCGGCGGGGCGGGCGGGAGAAGCCGTGAAATGGACCGTGGCCCGCAATTGGGCCCTGACCGTGATTTCACGCTAGCGTGAATCGTGCGCTGCAACGCTCAGCGCTGCGGGGTTGGGGGGGGAGGAGGGCGAGTGTGGAAGTTTGTGCATGTGCTTGGGTGCGCGCAATTAAAGCTCCTTGAGGCACAGAGCTGCCTCAGGAAACTGAAGACTTTTAAAATAAAAAATAAAGAAATTAGAAATGTTAAAAACATGTCCCCTCATGTGGCTCTGTCACATGAGCAGGGATATATTAGAGATGCGTTTGAAAGGTTTAAAATTGTTTTTAAAACACTGGTCGAAACCCCATCCTGCCTGTGGGTGAGGTTTCGCTAAAAATGCAAAGGCTGCTTGGCCTTTTTGCCCGCCCGCCAACCAAATGGTTGGATGAGCGGCGAAAAACTTCAATCAGTTAGTTCATTAAGGGCCTTAATTGGACGCTTAATTGTCGGTGAGCACTGCCGACTCCCGCATGCGCCCACCGACCAAAATATTGCATGAGTGCGCAATGTCTTTGGGACGTTCGCCTGACGTCATCACATGTCATTTTACACACGTTCGGGTCAGGCGCACACCCGCCCGACAAGCGCAATATTCTGCCCCTGAGTGCAAAGACATAGGCTGACACTCCACTGCAGCACTAAGGGAATGCTGCACTGTCAGAGTGCTGTCTTTTGTATGAGACATTAAACTGAAGTCCTGTCTGTTGTCTCAGGAGTAAAAAACTACTTCAGAGAGCAATCGGAGTTACCTCTGTTGTCCTGGCTGATATTTATCCATCATTCAACATTACAAAAAACGATTACTGATCATTTAAGGCATTTGATAAAGTACCACATAACAGGCTTGTCAGCAAAGTTTTTTTATTTGCTCTTGGAATGTGAGCTTTGCTGGCTAGTCTAGCATTTATTGTTCATCCTAACTTCCTTGTAAAGATGATGGAACATCATCTTCTTGAACAACTGCAGTCCATGTGGTGTAGGTACACTCACAGTGCTGTTAGGGAGGGAGTTCCAGGATTTTATCCCAATGGCATTGAAAGAATGGTGATATAGTTCTGAGTTAGGATGTTGTGTGACTTGGAAGGTATCTTGCTAGTGATGGTGTTCCCATGCATCTGCTGCTTTTATTCTTCTAGGGACTAGATGTTGCAGGTTTGGCGGGGCCTCCCGAAGGAGGCTTAACGAGCATCTTGTAGATGGTGCACACTGCTGCTATTGTGCACTGGTGGAGGAGGGACCAAACGTTTAAGGTGCTGGATGGGATGTCGATCAAGTGGGATGCTTTGTTCTGGATGGTGTTGAACTTCTTGGGTGTTGTTGGAGCTGCACTCATCCAGGCAAGTGGAAAATATTCCATCATACTCCTGACTTATGCCTTGTAAATGGTTGACAGATTTTGGGGAGTCAGGAATTGTGTAACTTGCTTCAGAATTCCCAGCCTCTGACCTGCCCTTGTGGCCATAGTATGTATATGTGTGGTTCAGTTAAATTTCTGTCAACCCCTAGGATATTGATGAGGCATGGGATTCCGGAATGGTAATGCTGTTGAACATCGAGGGGAGATGGTTAGCTTCTCTCCTCTTCGAGATGGGCATCATCTGGCAATTAGGTGCCGTGAATGTTACATGCCACTTATCAGCCCAAGCCAGAATATTGTCCAGGACTTGCTACAGGTGGACACGGAATACTTCAGTATCTGAGGAGTTGCAAATGGTGCTGAACTTTCTGCAATCATCAGTGAACATCCCCATTCTGACCTTATATTGGAGGGAAGGTCACTGATGAAGCAGCTGAAGACGATTGGGCCTAGGACACTCTTTGCCTTAGGCCGCCCCTTGGTTCGAGGAGAATTGCTTCCACCCCAGTTTGTTGGGTTCTGAGATGGCTGCAAGTCCAATGCATGAACTGCAGACTCTGCCACACGCGGGGAAGGTGCTGCTTGAAGGGTTGGGTAGATGAGTTGTTTGGAGGTTTGTGCGTTCTTTACGATGCCTTGACTTTGCCTCTGCGTGCTCCCAATGAAGTTCCTCAATGTGCTCATTGCTTTCCAAAATGAACCTTCTTCATTTTGGTTGGTCACAAGCCAGGATCTCACATGAGTCAGTGGGGTGGTTTGACCTTTACAGGGATGCTTTGACTAAAGCAATACCACTGTCATCCTGGGAGTCTCCTACTATGATGAAGTTGCTTCGGGAGCCTGGCATTCATGAACGACATGACCTGTCCAGCGGAGTTGGTTTTGAGTGATTAGCGCCATGATGTTGGGCATGTTGGCTTGGGAGAGGAAGCTGCTGTTGGACCATGTTTCTTATCACCAAATTTGGAGGATTATGTGAAGGCACTATTTCTCCAGTGCTTTGAGGTGCCTCAAGTAGGTTGTCTAAGTCTCCGAAGCATATAGAAGCACAGAGTTCATTGCTGCTTAGTAAACCAGGACCTTTGTTGCGGGTTTGAGATCCTTGGTCTGCAGCTACTCTTTTCCTCATTCAACTGAAGGCCTTGAGCTGCTACATTGGAGGCAATGATGAATTTTTTTGCCAATATCTGCCTTTGTAGAGACGAGGCTCCCAATTAAGGTACGGAAAATGGTCCGTATTTTCCAGGATCTCGGCGTTGTTCTTAATCGATGGGGGGAGGTGTTGTCCTGTGGAGTTGGTTCGAAGAGGATGTGAGTTTTCTGCATGTTGGGTGAAAGGCCCATTTTCTCTTATGCTCAGAGCAAGAGTTGACAGTGACCTGGAGCTCTGTTTGTGATTGAGCACATACTCAAGTGTCATCTGTATACGGAAGCTCAATGACTGAGTTGGTGTGGTTTTGTTTTTGGATTGAAGGGGTGTAGGTTGAACAGTTTCCTGATGGTTCTGTAGGTTAAATCCTCGCCTGTGGGTCATTTGCTGGAGGTGAGGTGCAGTATTGCAGTGAGCAAAATGGAGAAGAGCGCTGGTGCAATGACACAAACTGGGTTGACCCCAGTCTCCACTGAAGTAGCGTCTGTGGCAGTACCTTTGGTAAGGGTCATGGCTTGCATCTCATCGCGAAGTAGGCAGAGGATGGTGACAAATTTCTGAGGGCAACCAACTTTGAGGAGAATACCGTTATAGAATTGATCTTCCAGGCAACTTTTCTTGGTGGACACATTTAACTTTATATGCAAGACAGCAGCAGCAACTACATGTGTGTATCAAACTCTATGGCCTGAATTTTTCCTGCATTGTGTGGGCTCGATGGGAGCGGGTGGGGGTGGCCGGGAAGCCGACTGCTGCCTGCGATCAGCTCTGCACCGCAATTTCACGTGGGTGGGCCACTTAAGGCCTGTCCTGCGTGGATTGTGAGTGGTAGTGCTGAGCGCTACCTGTGCGGGCGGGGAGAGAAGAGAGAGCAGGCCTGGTGCGCAGTTCATGCATGAGCGTGAAAGAGCGCTTCAATCTCTCTGAGGCACAGAGCTGCTTCAGGGAGATTCCTGCACTTCTTGTGCAATAAAAATTCATTGTCACATGAGATGGGACATGCTTTTAATTTCAAAAGAAAGTTTTTATTTAATTTGTAATAGCTTTAGGAAACCTCAGCCCGCTCGTGGATGAGGTTTCCTAAAAAATGTAAAGGCCGCTTGGCCTTTTTGCCTGCCCACCAACCACGAGCGTTGGACGGGCAGCGTAAACGTCAACTCAATTACCTTGTTAATGGCCTTAATAGGCCTTTCAATTATCGGTGGACACGCAGCCGACTCCGGCATGTGCCCGCTTAGTGAAATATCGTGATGGAGCGCGGTGACATCGAGATGCATGCCCGACATCATCGCACGTCATTTTACGCTCCTGTGTGTCAGGCGCATGCTGAAGGTAAAATATTTGCCTATAACTAAAGAAGAACTTGCCCCTAGAGGTTCCCAACGCTGCTAACACATTGGTTTACGCAGATCATGTGAACTTACAACACAGGGTTAGTCTTAAAACTACAGTCCTATGTTTCCCAAAACTATAATTACTACATTCCTCCCCCTTTACCCTTTCTGTACATTTCATATTTACAAGGATATTTATCTCATGACATTACAATATTTACACAGGTCATGAAATTACAAGTTCAGTCTTTCAGGTGGTTTCCTGATCCATATGAAACATCATAGCTCCACGACTTCTGATCTTTGACAGGAACCACATTCTCTGGAACCACATTAACATCAGTTACCTCATTAGGCACATGTGGCTCAGTGTCTTCCGTTTCGACAGAGACATCGGGCATGTCTACCCTTGGCTGAGCAACTTCAATGGGAACCACAGGTTCAGCAATGGTTACAGGTGGAACATCATTTTGTTGGGATATTTCCATTTTTCTTAAATGATCCAACCCTCCACTTCCACATGATACAACAATGGTCCGGTCACAGAACTTACTTTACCAGATAACCACTTTGGTCCTCCACTGAAATTCTTTACATATACTGCTTCTCCAAAAGTAAATTGTTGCTCATGACTATGCAAATCGTGAATCGCTTTTTGGTTCCCTTGACTTTTCTCCACCTACCCCTCCAAATTGCGAAGTATCAGGCTTAGTCTTGTTCGAAGATGGCGCCTCATCAGGTGTTGCTCCTGTTGGTGTGGGGGGTTGTTCTGTAGTGAAATAGGGAATGAGCAAGTCCAGTTTCCAATGATTCACCTGTTAGCTTTCTCATTCCCACCTTTTATTGTCTTTTCGGAACCTTCTTTCTACCACAGAATTTGGTCTCGGCCTTCTTTTTGACTTCACTGTCGGTCAGACTTCTCTCAGATGCAATCTCAGCTTTTATTAGTTCAGTAGTTGAGCTACCCATGACTATTATCTACTTGCATCTTGGAAAGTTCTATGACTTATGCTTTCAAAGCCTCTTTAGCTTCATTCAGCTGATTCTTCAGCTCTTCTGTCTCCTTGTATCTGTTGGCTTCCTCCTGGAGCCTTGAACATTGCTGCATCTTCTCTGCCAATTGGCTCTTCAGTTTGTTCAGAGAGATGTTAAATTCTTCCTGTTTCTCTTCGTAATTTTCCAGCGGTACAATCTTTGACCTGAGGGATCCTTGTAGTGTGTGAAGATCTTTCAACAGGTTTTCCATTTCTTTGCGAAGCTCATTCGCTTTACCTTGAATTCTGTAATTCGGCAGAGTCACCTTGACTTTCTTCTGCTGTTCTTCCATGTCATTGATTAAGACAGTCTTCATTTCTTCAGGTTGCTGAATGGCTACACATTCTTTTTTCATCCAGTTGCGGTCCTTGGACTCTCCTGGCTCTTTCCGAAGTACCTTGCCTTGTTCCTTTTTCTGTGAAATCAGTTATCAGTACATTATCCAGGTAGACCACAACTTGAGGTAGTCCTTGTTGCAAGTTCTCCATCGTCCTCTGAAGAATGGCACATGCCGAGGAAACGCCGAAGGGAAGGCATGTATATTGATATAACCCTTTGTGGGTATTTATGGTCACAAATTCTCAGGAGGCATCATCCAGCTCCAGTTGCTGATATGCGTGACTCATATCAAGCTTTGTAAACATTGTTCCTCCTGCTAGCTTGGTATAGGGGTCTTCAATCTCGGGAATAGAGTGCCTGTCCAGTTTGGCTGCTTTGTTGACCGTTAGTTTATAGTCACCTCAGATCTAGATGGTCTGGTCTGATTTAAGGGCAGGGACTATGGGTGCTGCCCACTCTGAGAACGGAACTGCTTTTATGACACCCAGCCTCTCTAGCCAGTTCAACTCAGCGTCAACCTTCTCCCTCAGGGCATATGGCACCGGTCTTGCTTTCAAGAAGTGAGGGGTTGCTTCTGGATCGTGTAGGCCTTGGATTTTTCCCAGTTCATCCTTGAAGAAGGTGTCATTTTTTTTAGCAGCTCTGGCACTCCACCTGCTCGCAACTGGAAGATTTCAGACCCGTTTAATATAATCTCTTTCAACCAAGGCTTGGTCCTTCACCTTCTACCGCTATCGCTGGTAGCTGTGCCGATTGATGTCTATAATGAACAGTTACTCTAGTGATACCTTTTACCTGGATCTCCTCACCTGTGTACATTTTCAACTTGGCAGATGTTTGTTCCAGATTTAATTGTTCAGCACCTTTATTTAACTATCTGAAAGTGTGTTCTCTAATTACAGTGGTCGAAGCACCAGTGTCTACTCCCATTTTTAAGGGTTTACCATTGACTTGCACTGTGACAATAATTGGCTCTGTCTTCCCAACTTTCATGTTGAATAATGAATAAACGTCAGAGTTGGTTGTTTCTGGCTCTTCTACACTATGTACTTCATGGGACCTCGATTGTTGCCTGGAAGCCTGTTTAAATCTCGCTTTGCAATGTTTCAGTATGTGTCCACTTCTGTGACAAAAATAACACACTACCTTTTTAAATTGCCAATGGTTAGGAGAATGATTGTTTCCATGTTGATAAAAACTAGTTTTCAACTTTGCTGCTGAGCTGTTTCCTCTCAATTTTCGGTTAGCGGGGGCTGTTTCCCGCTTCGCGGTGGAGTCCCGGCTTTTCGCACCACTTTCGGCCGACTGCTCCTGCCCAACTAGGAGAACGGCGCCATTTTGTGCACCTTGAATCACTTGTGAATCCCTTACAGCACTTTCCCTTGCAAGCACTATTTCTAATGCTTTCTTAAAATCAAGATTCACTTCAGCCAACAATCTTCGCTGAATAGCATCCTCCTGTACGCCACGTACTAAACAATCCCTGAGCATGTCATTCATGGTTTCACTGAAATCACAATATCCTGTTAGTTGTTTTAATTTCACCACATAGGTAGCAATGGTCTCCCCCGGGGCCATATTCCATGAATTGAACCTGAACCTCTGCATTGTGACTGAGAGCTTGGGTTGAAAATGTCCTTTAATGAAGTCTACTAATTCACTGAAGGTCTTTGAATCTGGGGCACAGGGGGCTGTCAAGCTTTGAATTAAACTGTAGGTCTTGCTCCCACAAATACTCAGGAGAATCACTCTCCTCTTTTCCTCCCTTGTGATTTTGTTGGCTTGAACGTAGAATGCAAGGCATTTTATATATTGAGACCAGTCGTTTGTGGCTGGCTCAAAGGGATCTATTCTGCCAAACTGTAACATCTTGGATGTGTATATCTTCCTTTCTTTTGAATTATCTTAGATACTCACAATCGCTGGGAGAGTTACAACGCCGGAGCTGATTTATCCTCATCACCAGTTTGTTATAGAGTTGATCTTCCAGGCAACTTTTTTTGATGGACACATTTAACATTATTTACAAGAGATCAGCAGCAACTGCATGTGTGCATCAAACTCTATAACTAAAGAAGAACTTGTTCCTAGGGGTTCCTCATGCTGCTAACCCATTGGTTTACACAGATCATGTGACCTTAATATCCCACCTGGTGGGAGGGGCTGTAAAATTCTGGCCTTGGTCCTCCTTTGCTGAGTTCTAAACTGCTCCCAATCCTCAGGCTTGCTACTTTTTCTAGCAACTTTATGTGACTCCCCTTTGGATCTAATAGTATTCTTAATTTCTTTTGCTAGCCATGGTTGGATCGCTTTACCTGTTGTGTTTTTGCGCCAGAAAGGAATGTATAACTGTTGCAATACATACATTCGTTCCTTAAATATCAACCATTGTCTACCCACTTTCATGCCTTTTAATCAAGTTCCCCAAACTATCTTAGCCAACTCACGTCTCATACCTTCGCAGTTGCCTTTGTTAAGATTTAGGACCCTTGTTTCAGATCGGACTACTTTACTTTAAATCCTAATGAAGAATTCTATCATGTTATGGTCACTGTTTCCTAGAGGACCCCGCACAACAAGATTATTAATTAAACCCTTCTCATTGCACAATACCAAATCTAGGATAGCCTGTTCCCTAGTCGGTTCCTCGACATACTGGCCTAAGAAACCATCTTGCACACACTCCAGGAATTCATTAGCCACAGTATTATTACTAATTTGGTTTGCTCAGTCTATACATAGATTAAACTCGCCCATGATTATGGTAACACCCTTGTTAAACGCATTTCTAATTTCCTGTTTAATGCTGCCCCCTATCTTATCACTACTGTTTGGAGGCCTATAGACAACTCCCACTAATGTTTTCCGCCTCTTGTTTCTTCTTCTTTTTGATTCTACACCTAGATTTTCTGAGCCAATACCCTCTCTCACTATCGCACTGATTTCATTGTTAACTAACAACGCCCTGCCACCTCCTTTTCCTTTTTGCCTGTTTGTCCTAAATATCGAGTACCCTTGGATATTCAGTTCCCAGCCTTGGTTACCCCACAGCCATGTCTCCGTAATTGCAATCATATTTTACCCATTTACATCTATTTGCATTGTTAATTCATCTACCTTGTGGCAAATGCTCCGTGCATTCAGAAATAGTGCCTTTAGGCTTGTCTTTTTAACAATTTTACATTTTTTTTTGTACTATGGCCCTATTTGCTGCTAGCCCTTATTTCTTCTGCATTCCATTTTTGCTCTCTACTTTTCTGTCTTTCATTCCTATCTTTGTTTCCCACTCCTGTGTCTCCCCGCTCAGATTCCCATCCCCCTGCCACTCTAGTTTAAACCCTCCTACACAGTAGTAGTGAATGCCCCTGCCAGGATATTGATCCTGGTCCTGCTGGGGTGCAACCCGTCCAGCTTGTACAGGTCTCATCTTCCCCAGAATTGGTCCCAATGCCTCAGGAATCTAAATCCCTCCCTCCTACACTCTCTCTCCAGCCACGGATTCATCTGTCTATTCTCCTATTCCTGATTTCACTAACACGTGGCACTGGGAGTAATCCTGAGATTACTACCTTTGAGGTCCTGCTTTTTAATTTATTTCCTAGCTCCCTATATTTTGCTTTCAGGACCTCATCCCCCTTTTTACCTATGTCGTTGGTACTGATATGGACCACATTCTGTGGCTGTTCACCTTCCCCCTTCAGAATTTCCCCCCTGCTGCTCAGTGACAACCTTGACCTTGGCACCAGGGAGGCAACATACTATCCTGGCGTCATGTCTGCAGCCATAGAAACATCTGTCTGTTACTCTTATGATAGAATCTCCAATCACTATTGTTCTTGTGAGGTCGAAAAAGGCCATGTACAGCAATTGATGTTGTTCTTTGCATTTTTGTTGAATTTGCCTGGGATACTATGCTGAAGAACCTTGCAGTGATGCCTGGAACTCAGATGATAGGACTTTACCAACAACAACCATCTTTCATTGAACTTGGGACTGCATCTTTCAAAGCTCCATTGTACATAATGTTACCCTTAAACCCATTCAAAATCATCAGGTGGTTTTTTTTCTATACATATTATACATAGGGATCTGTAGTCATCTGAACCAAGTATTGTAATATAAGGTCAAATAATCTTGATACCCAATAGCAGAGTAGTGCGGGCTAGCACTATGTGGGAGAGTCTTGAGTTAGACACTGAAGAGTGAAGACAGAATTTGATGTTGTGAGCACACAAGTGCAGCTACTGAGTTTAGTTTGTAACTAAACAGCATGTGTATATTCTAAAAACGATCTCTGGATCTTCTCTGTCTCTGTACTAACTCGGTCACCCCGAAACAAGCATTCAACCTGGATCCTTTAGCCCCAACAAACCAAGGGCACTGGATCCAACAGGATCCTAATAGACTTTGCCCAAAATGTGCAAGAGCACTGTTAATCAGAAAACAAGTCTTTGGAAATGCATGGGAAGAAGAAATTGGGTGAAAAACAGACCTAAGGCTTACTCACCTATTTCCTGCATCTCATTTACAAGTTCTTGTTGATCATTCGAGAAGGAATGTCAGAAATTCTCTTTTCATAAATATTTGTGAGTATTTTGACAGTTTAAAAACTGTGCACTTGTTATCAACAGTGTGAGATGACTTTGTTGTCTTTGTGAGAAGTGGGAGATGTGGAATACACAAACACTAGAGTGTAGGTGCCACTTTTAATGGTGAGGTGACTCACTGTTGTTTGCAGTGACGGTTTGTAGACAGCCACCACCATTGTTGTTATCTGTCCCTTGATCTGAGGATGATATCTACTCAGAGTCGTGAGCTTATGCCATGGGTCTTCATGTGATTGAGCAGGCTGATTCTCGACCCATGGATCTTTGGGCACATGGGGTAGGGTGTCGCACAAGGTAGTGGGATCCAAAGTGCAAGATTTGCTTTCTTTTCTCTCCTTTCTGCCTTCCCCTGCCTCATCATTAAGATGTTGTGACTCAAAGCTCAATGCAGTTTGATAGACAAGTTGTCGCTGTATTGAAGGGTTGGTAGCAAGCTTCTCCCAGTCATTAATGTCAATGCTGCTACGCTACAAGAAGAGGTTCAGAGTGTCTTTGCAGTGTTCAACATATTCCTGAGTCCTTCCTTCAATGGGAGGTGGAACATTTGGCTGACCAGTTGTGGGCTGATGTATGAGTTTTATTTTGGCAACGTTCAAGCACAGGCCAAGTTTTTTGTATGCAGAATTGAAGAGATCGAGAGTGGCTTCTAAACCTGGTGCAGTGGGCAACAACACTGTAGTCATCCGCAAACTGTAGATCATACATACCTATGGTGGTCAGTTTAGTTTAGCCACCACCACCTCATTCCCCCCCAGCCCCAACCTGGTCAGGGCAAAATGGTTTATTTGTTTCTTCTTCCAATATATGTGACCTTTGCAGCAGTACCTTCATGCTAATGACACAGAGTACAGGACAGAATTCTAAATAACAGAAAGATTTTGATTAAGTTCCAAATGAAAGGCTGCTAAACAAACTTAGGGCAGTGGGTAGCCATGATAACACCTGATAGTGGATCAGTGGCTAAATGAAGCAATTGCTATCAGTGTGGGGGCTGATGTTGGGCTGGAATGACACACTGAACAAAGTGCACCAGGACTGATGCCACAACCCCCTATTATTATCCCTCCTTGGATTCAGAAATACAATACCAGAAGGTGAAATTGACAGACGGTACTGACATTATGAAGCCCACACCATCTTGAATGATCAAGTATCCTCTCTTCTGGGAGTGCATTAATGCTGCTGGGGTGAGGGGAGACTGTCAAGTCTGACAAATCAACTACAGGAGGACCTGGAGAAAATTTGTAAATGGGCAGAACCATAGACCCAATTAAGAAAAACATGCTTTTTGAA
The DNA here is from genome assembly GCF_964194155.1 of Cetorhinus maximus. Classification (NCBI taxonomy): domain Eukaryota; kingdom Metazoa; phylum Chordata; class Chondrichthyes; order Lamniformes; family Cetorhinidae; genus Cetorhinus; species Cetorhinus maximus. The sequence goes on along the minus strand of NC_135895.1, from coordinate 27,396,765 downwards.
AGTACCTACACATTCCATGCGTGTTTCTTGCTGAATCCAACCAGAAATGGACCCCCGACTGGGATCGGCCCCCGATTGCGACCTCACGCTGGTTGGCCAATTAACGGCCAGCCAGCATGAAATGCGTGTTGTGAAGCTCAGAGCTGCTGGGGTGGAGGTGGGAAGAGGGTGGGTGACGATGTCACCGCGGGCACGGGTGAGCACTGCGAGAGAGCTCCCTGAAGGCAGACGGCTGCCTCAGGGAGCCGCAGACCCGCAAATAATAAAATAAAGCTGTAAAAATCCGCAAAAAAAATGTCCATGCATCACAGTCAAGCACCTGAAAGCATTCCTCATAAAAATGCTGTCCCCAGATATTTATTTTTATTTGATTACCGAACGGAAATTTCATCCCGCCCTTGGGTGAGGTTTCATGAAAAATGTAAAGGCCGTCTGTCCGATTCGCTCGTCTGCCATCCGTAAGGTTGGACGGGCAACGGAAAATCGCAGGCAATTGCGCCGTTAATGGGTTTAAGTGCGGGATGACGTTGGGACGCTTGTCCGATTTTACGCCCGATTGGGTCAGGGATGTAAAATTCTGTCCATAGATTCCTGTTCACCCAGTCACTCCATTAATGCTGCTTTCCCATATAAAACAGATGCTACAGGTATTTGCTATTTATGTTTTTATGCAATTATATGTAACAGTTTAATAGTACATTTATATTTCTGGGCCTTGAATTACTACAGGGTTTTCCTGATCTCCTACTGTAACAGAATCCACAAAGAAAGGGCATAAATGGATGGGTTTAGCTTTCATGATATTTCTCTGGTGGGCATCCACTGAAAGAGAAGCCCCAGGAAATCCCAGGCGCTGTTTTTGTTCTGCCTTTCGAAATATTTACATCTGCATGTGGCATTGCTTTTTTTTTGCATTGCAAGAATATTTCGCCCTTAATAATTATTCCACGGCAGTCTTACCCCATAGCTGCTGTTTTACTTGCAGCTGACAAATTGTTCAGCTTGGGAATTCCTAACTGTGCATTCCTATTGCAGTACTGAATTTGGAGAAGCAGGTGGAGTTTCTGTGGAAGGAAGAAAGGTGATTACACCTGGGATATTTGGTCGTAGAAGTTTGATGGAACTACATCTGTTTTTCAAATGCAATATGAGGAGCTGAAGCATATAATATGGCGGAAGCGGTGCATGCGCATAATGTGCAGCCCTGATGTGCTCCACCTGCTATATTGGTAAATGGAGGAAACGTGCATCTTAGGCCTGTGCCTGAAACAGGCACTGGGTTCTTTGCATATGCAAAAAAGGAGGAACTGAATAACCTATTCCCATTCCTACATTCCTCAAGTCTGTCTGAGGCCTTCTTTGCAAAAGTGGGCTGAATGCAGCTGGCACCGGCTTTAGTCAGCTATATCCACTCCTTTGGCACCAATTCCCATGAGAGTGCAGTAATGCCAGGAGCGCTGAATCAGTCCTTATCCTTGAAATGTAGTATGAATAAGTACATATTGGAAAAAAGAATGTGCACTTATTCAACGAATAATGCTGAATTGGCCAGGGAGAGAATACCTGCAATGATAATAAACGCAACGCTTGCCATGCCTAGATGCATGTGAGCAGCATTGAACAAAGTGAAAGATAATTCTGAGTTATATCAGTACAGGTCAATTCTGAGGCCATTAAAATGAAACTCAACAATGCTTTGGTTGTGCCCAGACCTTGAATTCAGTGTTCAGCTCTGACCTCTGAGAAATATGCAAGGCCCGGTGGATTTGTGGAGAAGGGATATGACACTAAATTCTTGAGTCTGGCAATTGGCTCATGGTTAAGGTGGAAAAACTTAGCTTGTTTAGTCTTAAAAGAAATAAAATGGAATTTGACCTTCCAGAATGATATCAGATATAAAGCAGAATAGAAAAGATAAATCTGTGGTATTATTACCACATCTACAGGACAAGAGCTGAGCCTCGACATTTTGGAGGAGTACAGGCTTGGGGATGATTTGATTGAGGTTTATGTGATGACGAGTAGACAAATAGGTCTATTATTTAATAAATTGGTTAGGGAGAACCAGGAGCACAATTTTAAGTTGCCAGATCTAGGATAGATGTCAAGTGGCTTTTCCTTTCCCAGGTAATAGTGGACCTGTGAATGGGGCAGCCAGCTGTTGTGCTGGGCACTAATTCACTGAATACCTTCAAGCAGGAGCTGAACACGTTTATGGCTGCAGTGGAGATGACCCTCTACAAAAGGCAGGTAGCACGAAGTATCAGGGATAGAGTGCTATCCTAAACTAGTTTGATCGCCTCGATCAATTTTGCAGATTTCTCCACCCCCTGCGCCCTGCCCCCTCCGCCCGGCAATTTGGTCTGGATTTTCATCTGGTTTTTTTTTGCTTTTCATGATTTTGGGCAGGGTGTGAAGGCTATAGTATGATGCACATTGTATGGGACAAATTGGATGAACCTTTTCCTATCTGTCGTTTTTCTGTCTGTCACATGTTCATGTGGAGAAAAGGAAGAGTTTTGTACAGGCCAGAGAGATAGATAGAGAGATAGACAGAGAGAGTGAGAGAGAGAGCGAGCGAGAGAGAGAGAGAGGACTATTACAAAGATAAATAGGCCTGTATCTGAAGGGGTAGCAACATGGAGTGTGTAAGGGGTACTTGAATAGAGGGAGAGGAATTGAATTGAAGGAGTCAGTTGGAAGTCAGAAAGGTTCTGTGGAACAGAATCAGATAGAGCAGAATCATAAGCAGAGAAAGAGATTTGTGTGGACTGATGGAGCTATGTGAAGGGAAAGGTGCTCTGGTGGTGAGTTGGGACAAGGAGTCGGGAGAAGAACCATGGGGAGAGAAGTGGAGTTGTATGTGGGAAGAAAATTAGAAAGTGATGGAAAAACTCAGCAGACCTGGCAGCATCTGTGGAGAGAGAAATAGCGTTAATGTTTTGAGTCCAGTATGACTCTTCTTCTGAATATTGGACTCAAATCATTAACTTTATTTCTCCCTCTATAGATGCTGCCAGACCTGCTGAATTTTTCCAGCACTTGCCATATTTATTTCACATCTCCAGCATCTGCATTATTTTGCTTTTATTCTATATGTGGGGATGTTGTGTGAAGGTCAGAGAAATTGGTTGCATGGACTAATTCACAGTCATTCAAGTAATGTCCATGTGGTGATACATAATGTTTAAAATGTATAAATACCAATTGGGATATTTCAATTAATGTTTAACTCCTGAAAATGCAAATTCAATATTGTCTAAAATCAGAATACCATAACAGATTCTTTTTAAGTAACAATTCTTAAAGGTTCTTTCCAATTTGGGAATTATAGGTAACAATATATTAGAAACTCTGAACAAGCTGTGTTCTGCTGTGTTGCTTGTCATTTTGTTTGACTAATGACGTTGTGAGTGCCTTAAGCTTTATATTATTGACTTCAAGTACATGGAGAACTCCTTTTTAACTGTTATAAAAATTCTGCCACCAGATTAACAAAAAGCTCAAGTCTCCTTCAATTTAAATGTACGCACAATTTTTTTAATCAATAAGATAAGAAGGAAAGCAAGTGGGCATACATTTAAAAGGGTGGCATTGATTCAACATTCGTTCTCCTCATGCCTTTGTCATTTTCTTTGACGTTGTACAGATAAATCTCTAGAGTATTTCAGTGGAAGTTGATTTATATGAGTAACATTCTAGTTTGTATGTGATTTTACAGTTATTACATACAGCCTATGGGCCTGACAGTAGACACACAATCTTTTTAATCCTGTTTTATGAAGAGACTGTAAAAATGCTGACCTTGTGGGATGCAGTGATGCAGTTCTGAAAGGCCTCCTTAGGCCTCAGGGAATAAACAGTTACGCGTAAACTGACAAATTATCATGTCAGCGCATTCATCCCATCTCAGTTGTACTCTGCCATTTCCCCTAAGAACAACAATCTGGAAATACATAAAACCTTTTTAATAATGGTGTGCGTCTCACTTCTCAACAGCATCAATGCAGAAAGGAGAGGACATATTTAAACCATCTCATTCCCCCAGAGATTTCACAGAAACTGTTCACATCAACTCCATAAAGATTACTTTAAGGATTGTGTAGCATCTCATAGGAAGGGACAGGATTGGGACATGATATGATTATGCTAAAAGCTTAGAACGACATAAGCTGTCACCCAGAAATATGAGCTAAGCGTTAAATTGAAGATGAAGGAAATGGCAATACTTCTGCAGCAAAATTTGAATTGAATCTTTCATTTAAAGATCAAATTGCAGCCTATGAATTCAGCCTTATGGCACTGCTTTTCAGGTGCTAACTGGCCTAGTAATTCCTTAATATGGCAAGCAGGAGGCATGGTATATTTATATCCTATTCCTTCCTACTAGCTGCAATATAAGGATCTGACACATGTAGGAGAACATGAGACTGAGTACAGTACCACCCACGCAGTGATATAAGAGAACACATAACCTGAACCTAGGGGTCAGTTAGGCAGAGCTGTGTGTACAAGCAAGCATGGAGACAGCTCATAGCTTGAACGCTTGGCTGTATATCTGTACATAGATCTTGTAGTTAAAGGATACATACAGTTAACCTACTTAAGATTACAGAGGCATCATTAAGACCTACCAAATGCTATCCAACACCCTACAAAATGATGGCAGTGAATGGAAAAGCTCAAAACCTCGCAAAAATGCAGAAAAAGACTAAACTCCTGCAAGACTAAAGAAAAATTCGAAGATGCATTCTGACCTGAAGAAAAGCTCGAGAAGCAGGTATACAGAAGAAAATCGCCACGGAAAGCTCCAAAGAAAGGCTTGGATGCTGAAGGCAGAAATTTAAAAATTCCTCACTGCAGTAGAAAATTCCATATAACCTTTTGGAAATCCAGCTTCAATTCCCAGAGTACAGAGTCAGCAGACCTAGCAGGGGTGGAGCTGAAACTTTAAAATTCCAGGATACAGCAAGTCCTGAGAAACGTTTAAATAGTTCAATGGTCAGAAATTGCCATTTAGAAACTTTGTCAGAAAAACCAGATTCCTGAGTCAATGCTTGAACATGTGGCATCCAAACTTACTCCGAAAAAGAAGAAAAATAACTAATTCAGAAGAATCATAACTAAGGAATCCGCTTTAAAGACCAGCAAAGGCCAGGATTTGACACTTTTGTGACCCTAAAACATAGCACTGAAATGGAGAAGTCTTCAGCTTGCCGATCCAAGCAGCCATTGTTTTAAAATTTTTTCATGGATGTGGACAGGCGCCATTGAATGGAAGCCCACCAAAACTGTCAAGAGTGGGCAAACCCATTGCCTTCAAACGAATGGCGGTGACACCTTGAATGTCAGCAACTTCTTAAAGCTGAACCTACACTTAAAATTTTTAACCATGAATCAAAAAATCCAACTTAACCAGATCAGTCTGTGCTAATTTGAATGTGCTGGAGAAAATAATTTTTAAACTACCAGAGTATATCAAGTCCAAGTAGGAAGTCAGAAACAGTCCAGGTTAATACCTTTTTATACGGGTTTGGTGAACTTGCTGATGAAGTAATCCTAATGCAATGCATTGATGACTCTTCAACCAGCTTTGATGAAATATTAAAAGCCTTTGGCAAATATTTTAGTCTTTGAGTTGTGGAGCACACAGAGCAAAAAGACAATACTCGAGTAAATCACACAAGGGCGCTAGAGAGGCAGGGAACTTTACAGAAGTCTCAAAAATATATATTTTTGGTAATTCCAACACGTTATCTGAACTGCAACAGCAGGTGACAGTGTGGAAGGAGCAGCTGGCTGTGAATGAAGGAAAGCTATCTGATGAAACCCAAAATAAACAAACCCTGTTAAGGGAAAATTAAATAAGGTTGGAAAATGTTTGTATCAGATCTGAATTGGAAGATTTGAAACTCAAGATTCAAGCTGAGTATTGTTATGACTAGGTGAGAAGGTGTGAACTGGCTCCACTGTATTCAACCTCTTCAGTTGGCCACAACAAAGGTTTAAGTTTCTTTTTCATGAGATATGCCTTTTGTCAATCCAAATGTATTTAACTTTTTAAGCTGTGAGCAATAGGGAACCGATCAAACAGAGTTTGCTTGAATCAAAGAAAGAGAAAATTTATTAAGCACTAAATCCAAGGGAAAAGTAATAAAAATGCAATGTCACACACACAGGTATCAGAAATAAAGGAAATTAGAATCCAATAGAAAAGTTAAAAGAATACATATCGTTAAATGTCCTTTGATTGTCCTTCATGCGTATATTTTTAAATATTGCGGCCAATTTGGATCAGCTGGTTTTGTGGGTGCAGTCAGATGTAGAAGATTTCGCAATTGCTAGGAGATTTCGGCTTGCTGGTAGATTTCTAGTAATGTTGGCTTCTGAACTGGGAAATACACTTGTTCCAAAAGAGAGAGGGAGAGAAAGAGATCAGCTTTCAGCCTGTTTCCTCTGATGAAAACTTTCTTGCAATCTCTGCATTGGTTAGCAGTCTTGCCCTGAAATATTTCATCCAATGTGTATTTCCAAGGCGTTTTGAGTGGATCTGCCTGTGGCAGTCATTGTTTCAATATCCAGCACTTAGCATTTTAATGTCTCTTCCTCAGACAGTGAATTTAAACTACCAGAGTATATCAAGTCCAAGTAGGAAGTCAGAAACAGTCCAGGTTAATACCTTTTTATACGGGTTTGGTGAACTTGCTGATGAAGTAATCCTAATGCAATGAAGACAGTGACAGGGTCTTTGAATTATAGGAAACGTCTCTCCCTTCACACTCCCCTGAAGGTGATTTGTTTGTTTCTCATCTCCGCCTTGGAACATGGCCTTGAATCTTTAAGCAGTTCATTCTGTCTCAGTTCAAATTGCAAAATTTGAATTGGAAGTCCACATCGGAACCTTCCAGAAGCTGGTCACTGGTAATACTAGATGTTAGGTGACTTGTGGCAGCCACCTTTAGTCAGCGTTGTTTTTTTGTCTGTAAAAAGTCCTTTTTAAACAGTTCAGTATATGTTTGGCCAGCCGATGAAAATACAGATTGATCTCACTCATGCACAAGTCACCATTGTGACAGCATATACCCTTGGAATCACATGAGACGCTAAAGTCATCTATGAACCAAACTGTTCAAGATCTGAAGAAACAAACTTTTGAGCTATCACAGAGGTACAAGAAAGGGACCGCAGAGCTGAAGAAAACGATTGGATATTTGGAAGAAAACTTGGGGGAGAATTTTCCCCATGTCGGGCGGGCACGGGTGGGCACGGACCCGATCGCCGCCTGCAATTGGGTCCGCGCTGCCATTTTACACAGGCGGGCCAATTAAGGCCCACCCAGCATAGTCACAACTCCCGCGCATAGCGGGAGCGGGCGGCAGCAGGCGCGCGCAGACTGCTGGGTCCAATGGTGATCTGGCAGCCTGTTTAAATGAAGGCCTGGCAGCCTTGGAAAGGCTGCTCACAATGGCTGGGAGAAGAGCACATCAGAGCGCAATGTGCCTGATGCAGGCCAGGCTGGAGGGTAGGCCAGCGGGGCAGTGTGCCCCTCGTTTTTCCAACGAGTGCCTAGCTGCCCTCCTGGAGGAGGTGGCAGCACGGCGGAAGGTCCTTCTTCTGAGGGACGAGAGGCAGAGGCCTCCACACCTGACTAAACGTGCGTGGGAGGAGGTGGCCGAGAGTGTGAGCTCCCATGATGTGGTGCGGCGCACGTAGCTCCAGTGCCGCAAAAGATTCAACGATCTCCTGCGCTCGGGAAGAGTGAGCACCATAGTTGTCTCAAGTCATTTAATGCAGCCTTCACCCTTTACCCCCAACACAACCCCCCTCCCACCCCCGGCAACTCTGAGTACAGTAATGTCATTGAATCCCTCACGGCATGTGCCCCTCGCTGGGTGTGCCAGCAGAGATTGCCCATGCCCAGTTCACCCTGAGAGGGTTGAGCTAGGATGTGTTCTGCATCCACAGCATGTGTGACACTGACGCCCAGAGTATAGAATGGGGTTGAAAGTCAAGGGTCTGCACCTAGGCAGAGTGCTGGAACTGGGAAGCATGTCAAAGTCAGGGTGCTAACATGCTGGGAGGGGAGCTTCCAGTTGGCGGGGCACCAATCCATCTGCTGGTCTTTGCACTCCACGTGCTTGTGCCTCTTTGCTTAGCAATGTGACACCTTTAGGTGCCACATGTGAAGGGGGCAGCATTTGGGCAATGTTGGGGGTGGGATCAGCCCTGGCTTCTTTGTGTGAGGGTGCGGCAGCTGCAGGGTGACGAAGAACTGGAGTCCTGCAATGTCCCACTCTGGCTGGGCTGGCAGGGGTGTGATGGGAATTCAGGTGCAGGCTGGACCAATCAATGCTCCTCTCTACTTTTCAGGAAAGGACTGTGCACAATGTCTCTGAACGAATGCGGACTGGCGGAGGACAGGCCCAGTTGGCGATCCTAACGGCTTTCGAGCAGCAGGCCATGGATCTTGAGAGGCGCCATGCCCTCAGGTCCACCGGTGGCGGTGAGGCTGGGGTGCCATGGGGATGTATGTTTGGTGAGCACTCAGGTCACCATGTATGTCCCAGCAGCCATGGCATTGCTGAATGCTCCGTGATTGAAATTAACAACATGGGTTTACCATTGATTATGGAAGAATGAGCGCATAATGATCCGGGGGATCGGCATGCAAGTTGACATTGTCAGCCCTGTAACTAATTAAATGTTCTTTTTCTTCCTTTCAGCATCACCGGAGCAGGGCTGGGAGGAGGAGGCAGCGGGTCCACCTCTCACCCCTGAAGCCCCAGAGCAAATCCACTCACCAGCGTCACGCCATCTCAGCCAGGCAGGCACCAGCGCAGGTACTAGCACCTCAGTAGGAATTAGATATTCAGCTAATGTCCCGGGGCACAGTGGTGAGGGCACTTCACACTCGTTTGAAATGTGGGTAGAGGCAAAGAGTGCCTACGGCACCACCAGTTGGTAGACTGCTAGGGACAAGTTACATGCTCGGTTTGTGGCTGATGATGTGCCTCTGGAGTCATCTGTGAGGCAGCGACTGCAGGAAGTGCAGCAGGGTATGTGGGACAGCCTGGCGGAGATACATGAGGCTATGCGTGGCATGGTGCCTGTGCTGGAGGAGTTCATGCGGAGCATCACCGATACAATGAGCCTCATGGCTGAGCGCCATGCTTCCTCCATGGAGAGAGTGGCGACTCTTGTGGAGGCTTCTCCAGGAGAACAACAGGGCCTTCTGGGGTTGCACACGGACCTGCAAGCCCTTATAGTGGCATTAGCCTCAGCTGGTCAGTGCCAGTGTGGGAGATGGTTTGGGCACCAAGTATCCCAGCTCGGTGCCCATCCATTTACAATGAGAGGGACCTCACATCAGCGCAGCAACGGCCTGTCGTCTCTGTGGGCTCCTCTCAGGGCGCTCCGGGTGAGGGCAGCAGCTCCTCCGTCCCTCTGCCAGTGACCGTGGCATCCGATGAGGCTGTGGCGATTGGGGAGATGCCAGCTGTGGAACTGGCTGCTCCCTCCCAGGCGGGGCCATCAAATGCTCCGCAAGCCAGAGGACGGCCGCCAAGGTCATCGAGGCCAACAGGACAGCACAGTGAGCAAGCTGTCTCAGATACCAGTGCCAGTGAGGGGACAGCACCTAGACGTAGCACCCGTAAACTGAAATTTAAGGCACCTTCGGCACACCACGGGTTTCTCACTGGTGCTTTTATGTTGGCCCATGATACTTTGTGGAAGACTTGGTGTGATGTCCAACACTGTTTTTGCTTTGCTTTATGAAGTTACATTTGCTCACTCAATAAATTTTGACATGTTGCCATGCCTCAGGGTGATTCCTTACTTCTGCAAGTGGATGGGAAGCCATGATGTTATGAGTGAGTTTTTTGACATTGAGCTTTATTGACAAGGGACTTAGTTAATGTTAGTATCCAGGCTGATTTAGAACTCAGATATCGAGTGTGGAACCTGCAGCCCTGGCATGTGTTGAAGATCCATCTGTGGTGTTCTAGCTGAAGGTCCTTTGGATTAAAGCCTCCCGAGTGTCCCTGCGTCCCTGGAGTATGCCCGGGTCAGCGTCTACCGCCTCAGCATTCTCCTGTGTGTGCTCATCCTCGGACTCACTGCTGGATTCATCGTGTGCATCCGGAGCAACTGCGTCTACATCTTTCTTGTCCATTGTGTCACCTCTTTCCAGCGTCAGATTGTGGAGAGCGCAGCATGCAACCACTATAAGCGACTTACGATCTGGGGGGTGTTGCAGTGCGCGCCCTGAACGGTCCAGGCACCAGAAGCGCATCTTGAGAAGACCGACGGTTCTCTCCAACACAGCCCTTGTGGAGGCGTGGCTCCTATTGTACTGCTGCTCAGCTCTGTCCTTGGATGGTGGAGAGGCTTCATGAGCTTCCTTCTGAGGGGATAGCCCTTGTCACTCAGCAGCCATCCATCCATCTGTGCTGGAGCACTGAAGAGCCTCGGCACCTGGGAGTGTCTGAGGATGTAAGCGTCGTGGAAGCTGCCTGGGTACCTTGCACAGACTTACAGAATCTGCAGCTTGTGATCACACACTATCTGCATGTTGAAGGAGTGGAATCCCTCCCTGTTGACCAAGGCGCCGGGCTAACCTGCTGGTGCCTTGATGGCCACATGTGTGCAGTCTATTGCACCCTGGATGTGGGGGAAGCCAGCAATGGCCGTGAAGCCTCTGACTCGCTGTGTCTGACTGGCATTGTCCCATTGGTAATGGATGAAGGTCAATGCACGCCTGAATAGTGTATCTGTCACCTGCTTGACACAAGTGTGGACAGCTGATTGGGAGACTCTGCAGGGATCACCCACCGACCCCTGGAAAGAGCCAGAGGCATAGAAGTTGACGGCAGCTGTGACCTTTAGAGCCACTGGCACGGGGTGTCCACCCACACAGTTTGTGGAGATCTCAGGGTCTATCATCTGAAAGATGGAGGTGACTGTCTCCCTTGAGAGACGCAGCCTCCTTCAGCATTGGGCCTCAGATATATTGAGGTAGCTGCTTTGCCACCTGTAAACCCTGGCAGCAGGATATTAGCGTCTTCTGCGGCCCCTACTGCCTTGCACTTCCTGTTGGCCCTGCTCCCCTTGTGTCTGTGCCTCTCCTCCCAAAGGCGGCTCCCCTGGAGGCTGAATGTGGACTCTTGGCCTCCTCCCCCTTCTAGCCCTCCCTTCCTCCTCAGAGGAGGTGCCTCCAGTGGAGAGCACAACTCCCATTCCCAGGCTAAGGAAAGGCTTCCTGAAAGCTGTAGGCCCCAGAAATGATCTTTACTGTGGGGTCCTGACCAAGGTTTTTACTCCTGTCCTAGCAGCTGGTACGAGTTTTGAAGTCACACAGGCGAGTATAAGTAACTTTCACACTTAAATACCTCAAACATCACATTTGCGACCCCATTCACCCCTCCTATCCCGCCTGTGGATGAGGTTTATACAAATGTCTCCTGCCTGTTGCGCCTGTGAGGTATCCTGAAGATCGTGCGGGCTGCAAAAAGTCGAATTCAATTGCTGCCTCAAGGGCCATTACTGGCCCGTTAATTGATGGCGGGGGCGTATTCGAACTTATAGCGCGACTGCCTTCCCAAATATCGCAATGACACGCGGTGACGTCGGGACACTCGCCATTTTACGCGTAGACGTGCGGGGGGGAGTTCTGCCCTTGGAAAACATTATGTTTTGAAAGAGATATCTGAAGAGCTGAAAATCAAGAGCCTTCAGTGGCAAGAGAAAGTACAAGTTCTCACAAAAGAGTGTGGGGAGTCCCAAAAACAATTAGCAGAAGCACAATTATAGAATGCGAGCTTGAACAATAGCACAGAGGAATTATACTCTGTCAAAGAAAGACTGATCAGTGTAGAGAATCAACATTCACGTGCAAAAGATGCATTTGATAAGGAAAACCGAGAACTAATGAGAGCACTGGGATGTTGCTCACAGGATGTGGAACACTTGAAAGAGGATGGTGAACCACTTAGATGATGAACTTGTGGAACAAATTCAACAAAAATGGATCTTCAATTAAAACTTGATGAACTTCAAGCATCAGAAGTTTCTACTAAGCATTGTGCAAAATGCTAGGAACAGCAGAATGAATTGCTGATGAATCAGAACAGTTGCTTGAAAGCAGAATTAATAACCAAAGCTAATGAACTTCTTGAACTTAAGTCCAATCTGAACAACATGAAGGATGAGATGCACAGTATGGAAGAGAAAAATCCAGACTTTAAAAGCAGATAAGGTGAACTCGGCGGAACAGATTGAAGATCTAATGAATGAATTGAAAGAGTCTAAGGAGCAGTGAGTGACCATGGAAGAAAGATTCAGAAAAGAACTGAATGCCCAGGTGAACTTGTTAAACTTACAAAAGAGTTCCGCAGATAACCCTGAAACAAAAACAACTCAACTTATCAGTGTTGTTGCTGAGCTGAATGAAAAGATTCATAAGCTCGAAAAACAGCTGGAAAAGAAGAAAGTTATCAAAAATTTGGCTAAAATTGTGAAACAAGTGGGAATGAAGGTTCCATTGTTGAAACATGAACTTCCGTATGTGGAAACACTTTGGAGATGAGCACAGCGTTTTTCCTTCCCGGAAAAAAGGGGATAAATCAACAATTACCTATCACCACAACTGCCAAATGGACAAAGAGCGGTTCAATAGCAAGGAATGGAAAAAGAGGATAAAAAGAAACTATATGCCAGGGTAACTTCCAAATCAAGCAGAGATTACCCACAGCGACAGAGCCTACCAATCCCCTGACAGTGGTGCGAACGAGCTATGGAAGGGTTATAAGGTCTCCAGATCACCTGAACATATGAACTCAAAAACTTGAAGGGGGGAGATGGGATAATAATAACAATGTAAATACATGGGGTAAACTAGAATAACTTGAAATACACTGGATAAAGGCTTGGGGGGAGGTGTCATATAAGGGTCTGGCACATAAAGAGTTAACATCGTTCTGAGTGCAGTATTGCCCACATAGTGATGTAAGAGAACACATGACATGCACCTAGGGTCAGTCTAGTGTTGAACAAGCAGCATGGAGACAGCTCCCAGCTTGAACCCTTTACTGTATACCTGTACATAGTTCTTGTAGTTAAAAAAATATATACAATTAACCTACTTAAGATTACGAAGACATCATTAAGACCTACCAAATGGTATCCAACACCCTCCCAACACTAGCCCCTAGTCTCCTTTCCTGCCATCTGGCCTTGTTTCCTGCACTATCCCTCCTGATCCTCATCCTATCCTCCACCCTCCTTTTCATCTCTACCAGGCTCTGATCCTCCTTCCCAATTCCCTTCCTTTCTCCACCCCCCTGCCCCGATTTCTTGGCTACACTTATCCAAGGGCCATTGCAATACAAAGGGTCTGATCCTTATCTCTTCTTTACCAGCTGGTTGTTTGTACCTCGCTGACTCCATTGTCATTAGGCCCAAGGCTCAGACCTCACCATGCAAGTGCAGGAAATAGACCCTGCATTGTCTGATGATGATTGTGGCCCTGAAAATTGTTAGGGCTGCTACACCTCCACTGCTTGTGCTAAAGTGACACTACACATGACCTCTAGCACCCTTGATGGAGATGGGTCTACCATGAAGTGAGACATCATGTTGAATCCTGTTGATGTGTCCGGGGGTCTCCGTTTGGAGTGTGGGCCAGAGACCCACACTGCCTCTTTTTATGGAAGACATGCCAAACCACAGGCCAATCAGGCAGTGGTGAGGTCAGTGGTGGGCCTTCTCCTGGAATCAAGACACTGGACATGGAAGCCTTGCCTACCGAGAGCTGCTGGCCAATCAGAGGCTGCCAGCTCTTGTGCACAGCAGTGCCATTTGGAAGGCTGTGTCTGTTGCCACCAGGGTGGAATTTTCCATGCATGTTCAGTGGCGTGAGTGGACAATATGGCGAGAAGGCCAAAATTCGGTTTCACAACACCGTAGAACCAATTTGCGATCATCCGCTCTGCCTGTCAATGGTGGGCCGCGTTTTGCGCCGTTGGATGTTGGAAACCTCATTGTAATACATCTGCATATCATTATGAGGCCAGCCCACTGGAATCATCCCATCCCCGCTGGATCGTCCGCCCACATCAGCGTCATTCCACGCCAACTTGTTTCACAACTGTACATAAGCGACGTGCTCCTGGCGAGCTGCACTTTGCTCAGGACTTTGAGGTTTGTTTTCCCACCTTGCTTCAGGCAGCACTCACGGTTATTAGCACCAGGCTTCAAAGGCAGCACCACATCACTTTTAGTGGGGTTCACGGGCAGGTCTCTACCTACCAGACCAGCCATAAGGTGGGGGTGGCTTCTCAATGGCTGCAGGGCTAGGGCTTGCTTGGGGAAGGGGGTGGAGTGGCCTCAGGCAAGGGAAGAGGCTGCAGGGCGGGGGCTGTACCAGGAAGGGGGGTTATCCCAGGATGTGTGTGGGGGCACATGTGCAAGTGGCCTCAAGAGGGTGAGGTCTGAGAAGGCAATCTCCAGAGAAGATAAGTCCAGATGGACATGTGAGGGTAAGTGTGTGAGAATGGGTGGTGATGTCCCTTGAGCTGGCAGTGAGTGAGATGCCAGTGAAT